>NC_090374.1:5312142-5612142 GCF_036365525.1 Heterodontus francisci | reverse complement strand
TGTCAGAGGGTCAGCACTGAGGGAGTGCTGCACTGTCAGAGGGTCAGTACTGAGGAAGTGCAGCAGTGTCAGAGGGTCAGTACTGAGGGAGTGCTGCACAGTCAGAGGGTCAGTACTGAGGGAGTGCTGCACTGTCAGAGGGTCAGTACTGAGGAAGAGCTGCACTGTCAGAGGGTCAGTTCTGAGGGAGGGCCGCACTGTCAGAAGGTCAGTACTGAGGGAGTGCTGCACAGTCAGAGGGTCGATACTGAGGGAGTGCCGCACTGTCAGAGGGTCAGTACTGAGGGAGTGCTGCACTGACAGAGGGTCAGTACTGAGGGAGTGCTGCACTGTCAGAGGGTCAGTACTGAGGGAGTGCTGCACTCAAAGGGTCAGTACTGAGGGAGTGCTGCACTGACAGAGGGTCAGTACTGAGGGAGTGCTGCACTTTCAGAGGGTCAGCACTGAGGGAGTGCTGCACTGACAGAGGGTCAGTACTGAGGGAGCGCTGCACTGTCAAAGGGTCAATACTGAGGGAGTGCTGCAATGTCAGACGGTCAATACTGAGGGAGTGCTGCACTGTCGGAGGGTCAGTACTGAGGGAGTGCTGCATTGTCAGAGGGTCAGCACTGAGGGAGTGCTGCACTGTCAGAGGGTCAGTACTGAGGGAGTGCTGCAGTGTCGGAGGTTCAGTACAGAGGAAGTGCAGCAGTGTCAGAGGGTCAGGACTGAGGGAATGCTGCACTGTCAGAGGACCTGTACTGAGGGTGTGCTGCACTGTCAGAGGGTCAATACTGAGGGAGTGTTGCAATGTCAGAGGGTCAGTACTGAGGGAGTGCTGCACTATCAGAGGATCTGTACTGAGGGAGTGCTGCACTGTCAGAGGGTCAATACTGAGGGAGTGCTGCACTGTCAGAGGGTCAGTACTGAGGGAGTGCTACAGTGTCGGAGGTTCAGTAGCGAAGCAGTGCTGCACTGTCGGACGATCAGTTCTGAGGGAGTGCTGCTCTGTCAGAGGGTCAGTACTGAGGAAGTGCAGCACTGTCAGAGGGTGAGTTGTGAGGGTGTACTGCACTGTCAGAGGGTCAATACTGAGGGAGTGCTGCACTGTCAGAGGGTCAGTACTGAGGGAGTGCTGCACTGTTGGAAGGTCGGTTGTGAGGGTGCACTGCACTGTCAGAGGGTCAGTACTGAGGGAGTGCTGCACTGTCAGAGGGTCAGTACTGAGGAAGTGCAGCAGTGTCAGAGGGTCAGGACTGAGGGAGTGCTGCACTGTCAGAGGGTCAGTACTGAGGGAGTGCTGCACTGTCAGATGTTCAATACTGAGGGAGTGCTGCACTGTCAGAGGGTCAGTACTGAGGGAGTGCTGCACTGTCAGAGGGTCAGTAATGAGGGAGTGCTGCAATGTCAGAGGGTCAATAATGAGGGAGTGCTGCACTGTCAGAGGGTCAGTACTGAGGGAGTGCTGCACTGACAGAGGGTCAGTACTGAGGGAGTGCTGCAGTGTCGGACGTTCAGTACAGAGGAAGTGCTGCAGTGTCAGAGGGTCAGTACTGAGGGAGTGCTGCAATGTCAGAGGGTCAGTACTGAGGGAGTGCTGCACTGTTGGAAGGTCAGCAGTGAGGGTGTACTGGACTGTCGGAGGGTCAGTACTGAGGGAGTGCTGCACTGTCAGAGGGTCAGTACTGAGGGAGTGCTACAGTGTCGGAGGTTCAGTAGTGAAGGAGTGCTGCACAGTCGGAGGTTCAGTTGTGAGCGAGTGCAGCACTGTCAGAGGGTCAGTACTGAGGGAGTGCTGCACTGTCGGAGGTTCAGTACTGAGGGAGTGCTGCACTGTCAGAGGGTCAGTACTGAGGGAGTGCTGCACTGTCGGACGATCAGTACTGAGGGAGTGCTGCACTGTCGGAGGGTCTGTACTGAGGAAGTGCAGCACTGTCAGAGGGTCAGTACTGAGGGAGTGCTGCACTGTCAGAGGGTCAGTACTGAGGGAGTGCTACAGTGTCGGAGGTTCAGTAGTGAAGGAGTGCTGCACAGTCGGAGGTTCAGTTGTGAGCGAGTGCAGCACTGTCAGAGGGTCAGTACTGAGGGAATGCTGCACTGTCGGAGGGTCAGTACTGAGGGAGTGCTGCACTGTCAGAGGGTCAGTACTGAGGGAGTGCTGCACTGTCGGACGATCAGTACTGAGGGAGTGCTGCACTGTCGGAGGGTCTGTACTGAGGAAGTGCAGCACTGTCAGAGGGTCAGTACTGAGGGAGTGCTGCACTGTCGGAGTTTCAGTTCTGAGGGAGTGCTGCACTGTCGGATGTTCAGTACCGAGGGAGTGCTGCACTGTCAGAGGTTCAGTTGTGAGCGAGTGCAGCACTGTCAGAGAGTCAGTACTGAGGGAGTGCTGCACTGTCAGAGGGTCAGTACTGAGGGATTGCTGCACTGTCGGAGGGTCAGTACTGAGGGAGTCCTGCACTGTCGGAGGGTCAGTACTGAGGGAGTGCTGTACTGTCAGAGGGTCATTAATGAGGGAGTGCTGCACTGTCAGAGTGTCAGTACTGAGGGAGTGCTGCACTGTCGGAGGGTCAGTACTGAGGGAGTGCTGCACTGTCAGAGGGTCAGTACTGAGGGAGTGCTGCAGTGTCGGAAGTTCAGTCGTGAAGGAGTGCTGCACAGTCGGAGGGTGAGTACTGAGGGAGTGCTGCACTGTCGGATGATCAGTACTGAAGGAGTGCTGCACTGTCAGAGGGTCAGTACTGAGGGAGTGCTGCACTGTCAGAGGGTCAGTACTGAGGGAGTGCTGCATTGTCAGAGGGTCAGCACTGAGGGAGTGCTGCACTGTCAGAGGGTCAGTACTGAGGGAGTGCTGCAGTGTCGGAGGTTCAGTACAGAGGAAGTGCAGCAGTGTCAGAGGGTCAGGACTGAGGGAGTGCTGCACTGTCAGAGGACCTGTACTGAGGGTGTGCTGCACTGTCAGAGGGTCAATACTGAGGGAGTGTTGCAATGTCAGAGGGTCAGTACTGAGGGAGTGCTGCACTATCAGAGGATCTGTACTGAGGGAGTGCTGCACTGTCAGAGGGTCAATACTGAGGGAGTGCTGCACTGTCAGAGGGTCAGTACTGAGGGAGTGCTACAGTGTCGGAGGTTCAGTAGTGAAGCAGTGCTGCACTGTCGGACGATCAGTTCTGAGGGAGTGCTGCTCTGTCAGAGGGTCAGTACTGAGGAAGTGCAGCACTGTCAGAGGGTCAGTTGTGACGGTGTACTGCACTGTCAGAGGGTCAATACTGAGGGAGTGCTGCACTGTCAGAGGGTCAGTACTGAGGAAGTGCAGCAGTGTCAGAGGGTCAGTACTGAGGGAGTGCTGCACTGTCAGAGGGTCAGTACTGAGGGAGTGCTGCACTGTCAGAGGGTCAGTACTGAGGAAGAGCTGCACTGTCAGAGGGTCAGTTCTGAGGGAGGGCCGCACTGTCAGAGGGTCAGTACTGAGGGAGTGCTGCACTGTCAGAGGGTCGATACTGAGGGAGTGCCGCACTGTCAGAGGGTCAGTACTGAGGGAGTGCTGCACTGACAGAGGGTCAGTACTGAGGGAGTGCCGCACTGTCAGAGGGTCAGTACTGAGGGAGTGCTGCACTGTCAAAGGGTCATTAATGAGGGAGTGCTGCACAGTGAGAGGGTCAGTACTGAGGGAGTGCTGCACTGTCACTGGGTCAGTACTGAGGGAGTGCTGCACTGACAGAGGGTCAGTACTGAGGGAGTGCTGCACTGTCAGAGGGTCAGTACTGAGGGAGTGCTGCACTCAGAGGGTCAGTACTGAGGGAGCGCTGCACTCTCAAAGGGCCAATACTGAGGGAGTGCGGCACTGTCAGAGGGTCAATACTGAGGGAGTGCTGCACTGTCAGAGGATCAGTACTGAGGGCGTGCGGCACTGTCAGATGTCAGTACTGAGGGAGTGCTGCACTATCAGAGGATCTGGACTGAGGGAGTGCTGCACTGTTGGAAGGTCAGTTGTGAGGGTGTCCTGCACTGTCAGAGGGTCAATAATGAGGGAGTGCTGCACTGTCAGAGGGTCAGTACTGAGGGAGTGCTGCACTGTCAGAGGGTCAATAATGAGGGAGTGCTGCACTGTCAGAGGGTCATTACTGAGGGAGTGCTGCATTGTCAGTGGGTCAGCACTGAGGGAGTGCTGCACTTTCAGAGGGTCAGTACTGAGGGAGTGCTGCAGTGTCGGAGGTTCAGTACAGAGGAAGTGCCGCAGTGTCAGAGGGTCAGGACTGAGGGAGTGCTGCACTGTCAGAGGGTCAATACTGAGGGAGTGTTGCAATGTCAGAGGGTCAGTACTGAGGGAGTGCTGCACTATCAGAGGATCTGTACTGAGGGTGTACTGCACTGTCAGAGGGTCAATACTGAGGGAGTGCTGCACTGTCAGAGGGTCAGTACTGAGGGAGTGCTGCACTGTTGGAAGGTCAGTTGTGAGGGTGCACTGCACTGTCAGAGGGTCAGCACTGAGGGAGTGCTGCACTGTCAGAGGGTCAGTACTGAGGAAGTGCAGCAGTGTCAGAGGGTCAGTACTGAGGGAGTGCTGCACAGTCAGAGGGTCATTACTGAGGGAGTGCTGCACTGTCAGAGGGTCAGTACTGAGGAAGAGCTGCACTGTCAGAGGGTCAGTTCTGAGGGAGGGCCGCACTGTCAGAAGGTCAGTACTGAGGGAGTGCTGCACTGTCAGAGGGTCGATACTGAGGGAGTGCCGCACTGTCAGAGGGTCAGTACTGAGGGAGTGCTGCACTGACAGAGGGTCAGTACTGAGGGAGTGCTGCACTGTCAGAGGGTCAGTACTGAGGGAGTGCTGCACTCAGAGGGTCAGTACTGAGGGATGCTGCACTGACAGAGGGACAGTACTGAGGGAGTGCTGCACTTTCAGAGGGTCAGCACTGAGGGAGTGCTGCACTGACAGAGGGTCAGTACTGAGGGAGCGCTGCACTGTCAAAGGGTCAATACTGAGGGAGTGCTGCACTGTCAGACGGTCAATACTGAGGGAGTGCTGCACTGTCGGAGGGTCAGTACTGAGGGAGTGCTGCATTGTCAGAGGGTCAGCACTGAGGGAGTGCTGCACTGTCAGAGGGTCAGTACTGAGGGAGTGCTGCACTGTCAGAGGGTCATTAATGAGGGAGTGCTGCACAGTGAGAGGGTCAGTACTGAGGGAGTGCTGCACTGTCAGAGGGTCAGTACTGAGGGAGTGCTGCACTGACAGAGGGTCAGTACTGAGGGAGTGCTGCACTGTCAGAGGGTCAGTACTGAGGGCGTGCGGCACTGTCAGATGTCAGTACTGAGGGAGTGCTGCACTATCAGAGGATCTGTACTGAGGGAGTGCTGCACTATCAGAGGTTCAGTACTGAGGGAGTGCTGCACTGTTGGAAGGTCAGTTGTGAGGGTGTACTGCACTGTCAGAGGGTCAATAATGAGGGAGTGCTACACTGTCAGAGGGTCAGTACTGAGGGAGTGCTGCACTGTCAGAGGGTCAATAATGAGGGACTGCTGCACTGTCAGAGGGTCAGTACTGAGGGAGTGCTGCATTGTCTGAGGGTCAGCACTGAGGGCGTGCTGCACTGTCAGAGGGTCAGTACTGAGGGAGTGCTGCAGTGTCGGAGGTTCAGTACAGAGGATGTGCAGCAGTGTCAGAGGGTCAGGACTGAGGGAGTGCTGCACTGTCAGAGGACCTGTACTGAGGGTGTGCTGCACTGTCAGAGGGTCAATACTGAGGGAGTGTTGCAATGTCAGAGGGTCAGTACTGAGGGAGTGCTGCACTATCAGAGGATCTGTACTGAGGGAGTGCTGCACTGTCAGAGGGTCAATACTGAGGGAGTGCTGCACTGTCAGAGGGTCAGTACTGAGGGAGTGCTACAGTGTCGGAGGTTCAGTAGCGAAGCAGTGCTGCACTGTCGGACGATCAGCTCTGAGGGAGTGCTGCTCTGTCAGAGGGTCAGTACTGAGGAAGTGCAGCACTGTCAGAGGGTTAGTTGTGAGGGTGTACTGCACTGTCAGAGGGTCAATACTGAGGGAGTGCTGCACTGTCAGAGGGTCAGTACTGAGGGAGTGCTGCACTGTTGGAAGGTCAGTTGTGAGGGTGCACTGCACTGTCAGAGGGTCAGTACTGAGGGAGTGCTGCACTGTCAGAGGGTCAGTACTCAGGAAGTGCAGCAGTGTCAGAGGGTCAGTACTGAGGGAGTGCTGCACTGTCAGAGGGTCAGTACTGAGGGAGAGCTGCACTGTCAGAGGGTCAGTACTGAGGAAGAGCTGCACTGTCAGAGGGTCAGTTCTGAGGGAGGGCCGCACTGTCAGAAGGTCAGTACTGAGGGAGTGCTACACTGTCAGAGGGTCGATACTGAGGGAGTGCCGCACTGTCAGAGGGTCAGTACTGAGGGAGTGCTGCACTGACAGAGGGTCAGTACTGAGGGAGTGCTGCACTGCATGAGGGTCAGTACTGAGGGAGTGCTGCACTCAGAGGGTCAGTACTGAGGGAGTGCTGCACTGACAGAGGGTCAGTACTGAGGGAGTGCTGCACTTTCAGAGGGTCAGCACTGAGGGAGTGCTGCACTGACAGAGGGTCAGTACTGAGGGAGCGCTGCACTGTCAAAGGGTCAATACTGAGGGAGTGCTGCATTTTCAGACGGTCAATACTGAGGGAGTGCTGCACTGTCGGAGGGTCAGTACTGAGGGAGTGCTGTACTGTCAGAGGGTCATTAATGAGGGAGTGCTGCACAGTGAGAGGGTCAGTACTGAGGGAGTGCTGCACTGTCGGAGGGTCAGTACTGAGGGAGTGCTGCACTGTCAGAGGGTCAGTACTGAGGGAGTGCTGCAGTGTCGGAGATTCAGTCGTGAAGGAGTGCTGCACAGCCGGAGGGTGAGTACTGAGGGAGTGCTGCACTGTCGGACGATCAGTACTGAGGGAGTGCTGCACTGTCAGAGGGTCAGTACTGAGGGAGTGCTGCACTGTCAGAGGGTCAATAATGAGGGAGTGCTGCACTGTCAGAGGGTCAGTACTGAGGGAGTGCTGCATTGTCAGAGGGTCAGCACTGAGGGAGTGCTGCACTGTCAGAGGGTCAGTACTGAGGGAGTGAAGCAGTGTCGGAGGTTCAGTACAGAGGAAGTGCAGCAGTGTCAGAGGGTCAGGACTGAGGGAGTGCTGCACTGTCAGAGCACCTGTACTGAGGGTGTGCTGCACTGTCAGAGGGTCAATACTGAGGGAGTGTTGCAATGTCAGAGGGTCAGTACTGAGGGACTGCTGCACTATCAGTGGATCTGTACTGAGGGAGTGCTGCACTGTCAGAGGGTCAATACTGAGGGAGTGCTGCACTGTCAGAGGGTCAGTACTGAGGGAGTGCTACAGTGTCGGAGGTTCAGTAGTGAAGCAGTGCTGCACTGTCGGACGATCAGTTCTGAGGGAGTGCTGCTCTGTCAGAGGGTCAGTACTGAGGAAGTGCTGCACTGTCAGAGGGTCAGTACTGAGGGAGTGCTGCACTTTTAGAGGGTCAGTTGTGAGGGTGTACTGCACTGTCAGAGGCTCAATACTGAGGGAGTGCTGCACTGTCGGAGGGTCAGTACTGAGGGAGTGCTGTACTGTCAGAGGGTCATTAATGAGGGAGTGCTGCACAGTGAGAGGGTCAGTACTGAGGGAGTGCTGCACTGCCGTAGGGTCAGTACTGAGGGAGTGCTGCACTGTCAGAGGGTCAGTACTGAGGGAGTGCTGCAGTGTCGGAGGTTCAGTCGTGAAGGAGTGCTGCACAGTCGGAGGGTGAGTACTGAGGGAGTGCTGCACTGTCGGACGATCAGTACTGAGGGGGTGCTGCACTGTCAGAGGGTTCGTACTGAGGGAGTGCTGCACTGTCAGAGGGTCAATAATGAGGGAGTGCTGCACTGTCAGAGGGTCAGTACTGAGGGAGTGCTGCATTGTCAGAGGGTCAGCACTGAGGGAGTGCTGCACTGTCAGAGGGTCAGTACTGAGGGAGTGCTGCAGTGTCGGAGGTTCAGTACAGAGGAAGTGCAGCAGTGTCAGAGGGTCAGGACTGAGGGAGTGCTGCACTGTCAGAGGACCTGTACTGAGGGTGTGCTGCACTGTCAGAGGGTCAATACTGAGGGAGTGTTGCAATGTCAGAGGGTCAGTACTGAGGGACTGCTGCACTATCAGAGGATCTGTACTGAGGGAGTGCTGCACTGTCAGAGGGTCAATACTGAGGGAGTGCTGCACTGTCAGAGGGTCAGTACTGAGGGAGTGCTACAGTGTCGGAGGTTCAGTAGTGAAGCAGTGCTGCACTGTCGGACGATCAGTTCTGAGGGAGTGCTGCTCTGTCAGAGGGTCAGTACTGAGGAAGTGCAGCACTGTCAGAGGGTCAGTTGTGAGGGTGTACTGCACTGTCAGAGGGTCAATACTGAGGGAGTGCTGCACTGTCAGAGGGTCAGTACTGAGGAAGTGCAGCAGTGTCAGAGGGTCAGTACTGTGGGAGTACTGCACTGTCAGAGGGTCAGTACTGAGGGAGTGCTGCACTGTCAGAGGGTCAGTACTGAGGAAGAGCTGCACTGTCAGAGGGTCAGTTCTGAGGGAGTGCCGCACTGTCAGAGGGTCAGTACTGAGGGAGTGCTGCACTGTCAGAGGGTCGATACGGAGGGAGTGCAGCACTGTCAGAGGGTCAGTACTGAGGGAGTGCTGCACTGACAGAGGGTCAGTACTGAGGGAGTGCTGCACTGTCAGAGGGTCAGTCCTGAGGGAGTGCTGCACTCAGAGGGTCAGTACTGAGGGAGTGCTGCACTGACAGAGGGTCAGTACTGAGGAAGTGCTGCACTTTCAGAGGGTCAGCACTGAGGGAGTGCTGCACTGACAGAGGGTCAGTACTGAGGGAGCGCTGCACTGTCAAAGGGTCAATACTGAGGGAGTGCTGCACTGTCGGAGGGTCAGTACTGAGGGAGTGCTGTACTGTCAGAGGGTCATTAATGAGGGAGTGCTGCACAGTGAGAGGGTCAGTACTGAGGGAGTGCTGCACTGTCAGAGGGTCAGTACTGAGGGAGTGCTGCACTGACAGAGGGTCAGTACTGAGGGAGTGCTGCACTGTCAGAGGGTCAGTACTGAGGGAGTGCTGCACTCAGAGGGTCAGTACTGAGGGAGCGCTGCACTCTCAAAGGGCCAATACTGAGGGAGTGCGGCACTGTCAGAGGGTCAATACTGAGGGAGTGCTGCACTGTCAGAGGGTCAGTACTGAGGGCGTGCGGCACTGTCAGATGTCAGTACTGAGGGAGTGCTGCACTATCAGAGGATCTGTACTGAGGGAGTGCTGCACTATCAGAGGTTCAGTACTGAGGGAGTGCTGCACTGTTGGAAGGTCAGTTGTGAGGGTGTACTGCACTGTCAGAGGGTCAATAATGAGGGAGTGCTACACTGTCAGAGGGTCAGTACTGAGGGAGTGCTGCACTGTCAGAGGGTCAATAATGAGGGACTGCTGCACTGTCAGAGGGTCAGTACTGAGGGAGTGCTGCATTGTCTGAGGGTCAGCACTGAGGGCGTGCTGCACTGTCAGAGGGTCAGTACTGAGGGAGTGCTGCAGTGTCGGAGGTTCAGTACAGAGGAAGTGCAGCAGTGTCAGAGGGTCAGGACTGAGGGAGTGCTGCACTGTCAGAGGACCTGTACTGAGGGTGTGCTGCACTGTCAGAGGGTCAATACTGAGGGAGTGTTGCAATGTCAGAGGGTCAGTACTGAGGGAGTGCTGCACTATCAGAGGATCTGTACTGAGGGAGTGCTGCACTGTCAGAGGGTCAATACTGAGGGAGTGCTGCACTGTCAGAGGGTCAGTACTGAGGGAGTGCTACAGTGTCGGAGGTTCAGTAGCGAAGCAGTGCTGCACTGTCGGACGATCAGCTCTGAGGGAGTGCTGCTCTGTCAGAGGGTCAGTACTGAGGAAGTGCAGCACTGTCAGAGGGTTAGTTGTGAGGGTGTACTGCACTGTCAGAGGGTCAATACTGAGGGAGTGCTGCACTGTCAGAGGGTCAGTACTGAGGGAGTGCTGCACTGTTGGAAGGTCGGTTGTGAGGGTGCACTGCACTGTCAGAGGGTCAGTACTGAGGGAGTGCTGCACTGTCAGAGGGTCAGTACTCAGGAAGTGCAGCAGTGTCAGAGGGTCAGTACTGAGGGAGTGCTGCACTGTCAGAGGGTCAGTACTGAGGGAGAGCTGCACTGTCAGAGGGTCAGTACTGAGGAAGAGCTGCACTGTCAGAGGGTCAGTTCTGAGGGAGGGCCGCACTGTCAGAAGGTCAGTACTGAGGGAGTGCTACACTGTCAGAGGGTCGATACTGAGGGAGTGCCGCACTGTCAGAGGGTCAGTACTGAGGGAGTGCTGCACTGACAGAGGGTCAGTACTGAGGGAGTGCTGCACTGTCAGAGGGTCAGTACTGAGGGAGTGCTGCACTCAGAGGGTCAGTACTGAGGGAGTGCTGCACTGACAGAGGGTCAGTACTGAGGGAGTGCTGCACTTTCAGAGGGTCAGCACTGAGGGAGTGCTGCACTGACAGAGGGTCAGTACTGAGGGAGCGCTGCACTGTCAAAGGGTCAATACTGAGGGAGTGCTGCATTTTCAGACGGTCAATACTGAGGGAGTGCTGCACTGTCGGAGGGTCAGTACTGAGGGAGTGCTGTACTGTCAGAGGGTCACTAATGAGGGAGTGCTGCACAGTGAGAGGGTCAGTACTGAGGGAGTGCTGCACTGTCGGAGGGTCAGTACTGAGGGAGTGCTGCACTGTCAGAGGGTCAGTACTGAGGGAGTGCTGCAGTGTCGGAGATTCAGTCGTGAAGGAGTGCTGCACAGTCGGAGGGTGAGTACTGAGGGAGTGCTGCACTGTCGGACGATCAGTACTGAGGGAGTGCTGCACTGTCAGAGGGTCAGTACTGAGGGAGTGCTGCACTGTCAGAGGGTCAATAATGAGGGAGTGCTGCAGTGTCAGAGGGTCAGTACTGAGGGAGTGCTGCATTGTCAGAGGGTCAGCACTGAGGGAGTGCTGCACTGTCAGAGGGTCAGTACTGAGGGAGTGCTGCAGTGTCGGAGGTTCAGTACAGAGGAAGTGCAGCAGTGTCAGAGGGTCAGGACTGAGGGAGTGCTGCACTGTCAGAGGACCTGTACTGAGGGTGTGCTGCACTGTCAGAGGGTCAATACTGAGGGAGTGTTGCAATGTCAGAGGGTCAGTACTGAGGGACTGCTGCACTATCAGTGGATCTGTACTGAGGGAGTGCTGCACTGTCAGAGGGTCAATACTGAGGGAGTGCTGCACTGTCAGAGGGTCAGTACTGAGGGAGTGCTACAGTGTCGGAGGTTCAGTAGTGAAGCAGTGCTGCACTGTCGGACGATCAGTTCTGAGGGAGTGCTGCTCTGTCAGAGGGTCAGTACTGAGGAAGTGCTGCACTGTCAGAGGGTCAGTACTGAGGGAGTGCTGCACTTTTAGAGGGTCAGTTGTGAAGGTGTACTGCACTGTCAGAGGGTCAATACTGAGGGAGTGCTGCACTGTCAGAGGGTCAGTACTGAGGGAGTGCTGCACTGTTGGAAGGTCAGTTGTGAGGGTGCACTGCACTGTCAGAGGGTCAATAATGAGGGAGTGCTGCACTGTCAGAGGGTCAGTACTGAGGAAGTGCAGCAGTGTCAGAGGGTCAGTACTGAGGGAGTGCTGCACTGTCAGAGGGTCAGTACTGAGGGAGTGCTGCACTGTCAGAGGGTCAGTACTGAGGAAGAGCTGCACTGTCAGAGGGTCAGTTCTGAGGGAGGGCCGCACTGTCAGAAGGTCAGTACTGAGGGAGTGCTGCACTGTCAGAGGGTCGATACTGAGGGAGTGCCGCACTGTCAGAGGGTCAGTACTGAGGGAGTGCTGCACTGACAGAGGGTCAGTACTGAGGGAGTGCTGCACTGTCAGAGGGTCAGTACTGAGGGAGTGCTGCACTCAGAGGGTCAGTACTGAGGGAGTGCTGCACTGACAGAGGGTCAGTACTGAGGGAGTGCTGCACTTTCAGGGGGTCAGCACTGAGGGAGTGCTGCACTGACAGAGGGTCAGTACTGAGGGAGCGCTGCACTGTCAGACGGTCAATACTGAGTTCGTGCTGCACTCAGAGGGTCAGTCCTGAGGGAGCGCTGCACTCTCAAAGGGCCAATACTGAGGGAGTGCGGCACTGTCAGAGGGTCAATACTGAGGGAGTGCTGCACTGTCAGAGGGTCAGTACTGAGGGCGTGCGGCACTGTCAGATGTCAGTACTGAGGGAGTGCTGCACTATCAGAGGATCTGTACTGAGGGAGTGCTGCACTATCAGAGGTTCAGTACTGAGGGAGTGCTGCACTGTTGGAAGGTCAGTTGTGAGGGTGTTCTGAACTGTCAGAGGGTCAATAATGAGGGAGTGCTGCACTGTCAGAGGGTCAGTACTGAGGGAGTGCTGCAGTGTCGGAGGTTCAGTACATAGGAAGTGCAGAAGTGTCAGAGGGTCAGTACTGAGGGAGTGCTGCTTGTCAGAGGGTCAGTACTGAGGGAGTGCTGCACTGTTGGAAGGTCAGCAGTGAGGGTGCACTGCACTGTCGGAGGGTCAGTGCTGAGGGACAGCTGCACTGTCAGAGGGTCAGTACTGAGGGAGTGCTGCAGTGTCGGAGCTTCAGTACTGAAGGGGTGCAGCACTGTCGGAGCTTCAGTAATGAGGGAGTGCCGCACTGTTGGAAGGTCAGTTGTGAGGGTGTACTGCACTGTCAGAGGGTCAGTACTGAGGGAGTGCTGCATTGTCAGAGGGTCAGCACTGAGGGAGTGCTGCACTGTCAGAGGGTCAGTACTGAGGGAGTGCTGCAGTGTCGGAGGTTCAGTACAGAGGAAGTGCAGCAGTGTCAGAGGGTCAGGACTGAGGGAGTGCTGCACTGTCAGAGGGTCAGTACTGAGGGAGTGCTGCACTATCACAGGATCTGTACTGAAGGAGTGCTGCACTGTCAGAGGGTCAATACTGAGGGAGTGCTGCACTGTCAGAGGGTCAGTACTGAGGGAGTGCTACAGTGTCGGAGGTTCAGTAGTGAAGCAGTGCTGCACTGTCGGACGATCAGTTCTGAGGGAGTGCTGCTCTGTCAGAGGGTCAGTACTGAGGAAGTGCAGCACTGTCAGAGGGTCAGTACTGAGAGAGTGTTGCACTGTCAGAGGGTCAGTACTTAGGAAGTGCAGCACTGTCAGAGGTTCAGTACTGAGGGAGTGCTGCACTGTCAGAGGGTCCGATGTGAGGGTGTACTGCACTGTCAGAGGGTCAATACTGAGGGAGTGCTGCACTGTCAGAGGGTCAGTACTGAGGGAGTGCTGCACTGTCAGAGGGTCAGTACTGAGGGAGTGCTGCACTGTCAGAGGTTCAGTACTGAGGAAGAACTGCACTGTCAGAGGGTCAGTTCTGAGGGAGTGCCGCACTGTCAGAAGGTCAGTACTGAGGGAGTGCTGCACTGTCAGAGGGTCGATACTGAGGGAGTGCCGCACTGTCAGAGGGTCAGTACTGAGGGAGTGCTGCACTGACAGAGGGTCAGTACTGAGGGAGTGCTGCACTGTCAGAGGGTCAATACTGAGGGAGTGCTGCACTGTCAGAGGGTCAGTACTGAAGAAGTGCAGCAGTGTCAGAGGGTCAGTACTGAGGGAGTGCTGCACTGTCAGAGGGTCAGTACTGAGGAAGAGCTGCACTGTCAGAGGGTCAGTTCTGAGGGAGGGCCGCTCTGTCAGAGGGTCAATACTGAGGGAGTGCTGCACTGTCAGAGGGTCGATACTGAGGGAGTGCCGCACTGTCAGAGGGTCAGTACTGAGGGAGTGCTGCACTGACAGAGGGTCAGTACTGAGGGAGTGCTGCACTGTCAGAGGGTCAGTACTGAGGGAGTGCTGCACTCAGAGGGTCAGTACTGAGGGAGTGCTGCACTGACAGAGGGTCAGTACTGAGGAAGTGCTGCACTTTCAGAGGGTCAGCACTGAGGGAGTGCTGCACTCAGAGGGTCAGTACTGAGGGAGTGCTGCACTGACAGAGGGTCAGTACTGAGGGAGTGCTGCACTGACAGAGGGTCAGTACTGAGGGAGCGCTGCACTGTCAAAGGGTCAATACTGAGGGAGTGCTGCACTGTCAGACGGTCAATACTGAGGGAGTGCTGCACTGTCGGAGGGTCAGTACTGAGGGAGTGCTGTACTGTCAGAGGGTCATTAATGAGGGAGTGCTGCACAGTGAGAGGGTCAGTACTGAGGGAGTGCTGCACTGTCAGAGGGTCAGTACTGAGGGAGTGCTGCACTGTCAGAGGGTCAGTACTGAGGGAGTGCTGCACTCAGAGGGTCAGTACTGAGGGAGCGCTGCACTCTCAAAGTGCCAATACTGAGGGAGTGCGGCACTGTCAGAGGGTCAATACTGAGGGAGTGCTGCACTGTCAGAGGGTCAGTACTGAGGGCGTGCGGCACTGTCAGATGTCAGTACTGAGGGAGTGCTGCACTATCAGAGGATCTGTACTGAGGGAGTGCTGCACTATCAGAGGTTCAGTACTGAGGGAGTGCTGCACTGTTGGAAGGTCAGTTGTGAGGGTGTACTGCACTGTCAGAGGGTCAATCATGAGGGAGAGCTGCACTGTCAGAGGGACAGTACTGAGGGAGTGCTGCACTGTTGGAAGGTCAGTTGTGAGGGTGTACTGCACTGTCAGAGGGTCAATAATGAGGGAGTGCTGCACTGTCAGAGGGTCAGTACTGAGGGAGTGCTGCACTGTCAGAGGGTCAATAATGAGGGAGTGCTGCACTGTCAGAGGGTCAGTACTGAGGGAGTGCTGCATTGTCAGAGGGTCAGCACTGAGGGAGTGCTGCACTGTCAGAGGGTCAGTACTGAGGGAGTGCTGCATTGTTGAAGGTTCAGTACAGAGGAAGTGCAGCAGTGTCAGAGGGTCAGGACTGAGGGAGTGCTGCACTGTCAGAGGACCTGTACTGAGGGTGTGCTGCACTGTCAGAGGGTCAATACTGAGGGAGTGTTGCAATGTCAGAGGGTCAGTACTGAGGGAGTGCTGCACTATCAGAGGATCTGTACTGAGGGAGTGCTGCACTGTCAGAGGGTCAATACTGAGGGAGTGCTGCACTGTCAGAGGGTCAGTACTGAGGAAGTGCAGCAGTGTCAGAGGGTCAGTACTGAGGGAGTGCTGCACTGTCAGAGGGTCAGTACTGAGGGAGTGCTGCACTGTCAGAGGGTCAGTACTGAGGAAGAGCTGCACTGTCAGAGGGTCAGTTCTGAGGGAGGGCCGCACTGTCAGAAGGTCAGTACTGAGGGAGTGCTGCACTGTCAGAGGGTCGATACTGAGGGAGTGCCGCACTGACAGAGGGTCAGTACTGAGGGAGTGCTGCACTGACAGAGGGTCAGTACTGAGGGAGTGCTGCACTGTCAGAGGGTCAGTACTGAGGGAGTGCTGCACTCAGAGGGTCAGTCCTGAGGGAGTGCTGCACTCAGAGGGTCAGTACTGAGGGAGTGCTGCACTGACAGAGGGTCAGTACTGAGGAAGTGCTGCACTTTCAGAGGGTCAGCACTGAGGGAGTGCTGCACTGACAGAGGGTCAGTACTGAGGGAGCGCTGCACTGTCAAAGGGTCAATACTGAGGGAGTGCTGCACTGTCGGAGGGTCAGTACTGAGGGAGTGCTGTACTGTCAGAGGGTCATTAATGAGGGAGTGCTGCACAGTGAGAGGGTCAGTACTGAGGGAGTGCTGCACTGTCAGAGGGTCAGTACTGAGGGAGTGCTGCACTGACAGAGGGTCAGTACTGAGGGAGTGCTGCACTGTCAGAGGGTCAGTACTGAGGGAGTGCTGCACTCAGAGGGTCAGTACTGAGGGAGCGCTGCACTCTCAAAGGGCCAATACTGAGGGAGTGCGGCACTGTCAGAGGGTCAATACTGAGGGAGTGCTGCACTGTCAGAGGGTCAGTACTGAGGGCGTGCGGCACTGTCAGATGTCAGTACTGAGGGAGTGCTGCACTATCAGAGGATCTGTACTGAGGGAGTGCTGCACTATCAGAGGTTCAGTACTGAGGGAGTGCTGCACTGTTGGAAGGTCAGTTGTGAGGGTGTACTGCACTGTCAGAGGGTCAATAATGAGGGAGTGCTACACTGTCAGAGGGTCAGTACTGAGGGAGTGCTGCACTGTCAGAGGGTCAATAATGAGGGACTGCTGCACTGTCAGAGGGTCAGTACTGAGGGAGTGCTGCATTGTCTGAGGGTCAGCACTGAGGGCGTGCTGCACTGTCAGAGGGTCAGTACTGAGGGAGTGCTGCAGTGTCGGAGGTTCAGTACAGAGGAAGTGCAGCAGTGTCAGAGGGTCAGGACTGAGGGAGTGCTGCACTGTCAGAGGACCTGTACTGAGGGTGTGCTGCACTGTCAGAGGGTCAATACTGAGGGAGTGTTGCAATGTCAGAGGGTCAGTACTGAGGGAGTGCTGCACTATCAGAGGATCTGTACTGAGGGAGTGCTGCACTGTCAGAGGGTCAATACTGAGGGAGTGCTGCACTGTCAGAGGGTCAGTACTGAGGGAGTGCTACAGTGTCGGAGGTTCAGTAGCGAAGCAGTGCTGCACTGTCGGACGATCAGCTCTGAGGGAGTGCTGCTCTGTCAGAGGGTCAGTACTGAGGAAGTGCAGCACTGTCAGAGGGTTAGTTGTGAGGGTGTACTGCACTGTCAGAGGGTCAATACTGAGGGAGTGCTGCACTGTCAGAGGGTCAGTACTGAGGGAGTGCTGCACTGTTGGAAGGTCGGTTGTGAGGGTGCACTGCACTGTCAGAGGGTCAGTACTGAGGGAGTGCTGCACTGTCAGAGGGTCAGTACTCAGGAAGTGCAGCAGTGTCAGAGGGTCAGTACTGAGGGAGTGCTGCACTGTCAGAGGGTCAGTACTGAGGGAGAGCTGCACTGTCAGAGGGTCAGTACTGAGGAAGAGCTGCACTGTCAGAGGGTCAGTTCTGAGGGAGGGCCGCACTGTCAGAAGGTCAGTACTGAGGGAGTGCTACACTGTCAGAGGGTCGATACTGAGGGAGTGCCGCACTGTCAGAGGGTCAGTACTGAGGGAGTGCTGCACTGACAGAGGGTCAGTACTGAGGGAGTGCTGCACTGTCAGAGGGTCAGTACTGAGGGAGTGCTGCACTCAGAGGGTCAGTACTGAGGGAGTGCTGCACTGACAGAGGGTCAGTACTGAGGGAGTGCTGCACTTTCAGAGGGTCAGCACTGAGGGAGTGCTGCACTGACAGAGGGTCAGTACTGAGGGAGCGCTGCACTGTCAAAGGGTCAATACTGAGGGAGTGCTGCATTTTCAGACGGTCAATACTGAGGGAGTGCTGCACTGTCGGAGGGTCAGTACTGAGGGAGTGCTGTACTGTCAGAGGGTCACTAATGAGGGAGTGCTGCACAGTGAGAGGGTCAGTACTGAGGGAGTGCTGCACTGTCGGAGGGTCAGTACTGAGGGAGTGCTGCACTGTCAGAGGGTCAGTACTGAGGGAGTGCTGCAGTGTCGGAGATTCAGTCGTGAAGGAGTGCTGCACAGTCGGAGGGTGAGTACTGAGGGAGTGCTGCACTGTCGGACGATCAGTACTGAGGGAGTGCTGCACTGTCAGAGGGTCAGTACTGAGGGAGTGCTGCACTGTCAGAGGGTCAATAATGAGGGAGTGCTGCAGTGTCAGAGGGTCAGTACTGAGGGAGTGCTGCATTGTCAGAGGGTCAGCACTGAGGGAGTGCTGCACTGTCAGAGGGTCAGTACTGAGGGAGTGCTGCAGTGTCGGAGGTTCAGTACAGAGGAAGTGCAGCAGTGTCAGAGGGTCAGGACTGAGGGAGTGCTGCACTGTCAGAGGACCTGTACTGAGGGTGTGCTGCACTGTCAGAGGGTCAATACTGAGGGAGTGTTGCAATGTCAGAGGGTCAGTACTGAGGGACTGCTGCACTATCAGTGGATCTGTACTGAGGGAGTGCTGCACTGTCAGAGGGTCAATACTGAGGGAGTGCTGCACTGTCAGAGGGTCAGTACTGAGGGAGTGCTACAGTGTCGGAGGTTCAGTAGTGAAGCAGTGCTGCACTGTCGGACGATCAGTTCTGAGGGAGTGCTGCTCTGTCAGAGGGTCAGTACTGAGGAAGTGCTGCACTGTCAGAGGGTCAGTACTGAGGGAGTGCTGCACTTTTAGAGGGTCAGTTGTGAAGGTGTACTGCACTGTCAGAGGGTCAATACTGAGGGAGTGCTGCACTGTCAGAGGGTCAGTACTGAGGGAGTGCTGCACTGTTGGAAGGTCAGTTGTGAGGGTGCACTGCACTGTCAGAGGGTCAATAATGAGGGAGTGCTGCACTGTCAGAGGGTCAGTACTGAGGAAGTGCAGCAGTGTCAGAGGGTCAGTACTGAGGGAGTGCTGCACTGTCAGAGGGTCAGTACTGAGGGAGTGCTGCACTGTCAGAGGGTCAGTACTGAGGAAGAGCTGCACTGTCAGAGGGTCAGTTCTGAGGGAGGGCCGCACTGTCAGAAGGTCAGTACTGAGGGAGTGCTGCACTGTCAGAGGGTCGATACTGAGGGAGTGCCGCACTGTCAGAGGGTCAGTACTGAGGGAGTGCTGCACTGACAGAGGGTCAGTACTGAGGGAGTGCTGCACTGTCAGAGGGTCAGTACTGAGGGAGTGCTGCACTCAGAGGGTCAGTACTGAGGGAGTGCTGCACTGACAGAGGGTCAGTACTGAGGGAGTGCTGCACTTTCAGGGGGTCAGCACTGAGGGAGTGCTGCACTGACAGAGGGTCAGTACTGAGGGAGCGCTGCACTGTCAGACGGTCAATACTGAGTTCGTGCTGCACTCAGAGGGTCAGTCCTGAGGGAGCGCTGCACTCTCAAAGGGCCAATACTGAGGGAGTGCGGCACTGTCAGAGGGTCAATACTGAGGGAGTGCTGCACTGTCAGAGGGTCAGTACTGAGGGCGTGCGGCACTGTCAGATGTCAGTACTGAGGGAGTGCTGCACTATCAGAGGATCTGTACTGAGGGAGTGCTGCACTATCAGAGGTTCAGTACTGAGGGAGTGCTGCACTGTTGGAAGGTCAGTTGTGAGGGTGTTCTGAACTGTCAGAGGGTCAATAATGAGGGAGTGCTGCACTGTCAGAGGGTCAGTACTGAGGGAGTGCTGCAGTGTCGGAGGTTCAGTACATAGGAAGTGCAGAAGTGTCAGAGGGTCAGTACTGAGGGAGTGCTGCTTGTCAGAGGGTCAGTACTGAGGGAGTGCTGCACTGTTGGAAGGTCAGCAGTGAGGGTGCACTGCACTGTCGGAGGGTCAGTGCTGAGGGACAGCTGCACTGTCAGAGGGTCAGTACTGAGGGAGTGCTGCAGTGTCGGAGCTTCAGTACTGAAGGGGTGCAGCACTGTCGGAGCTTCAGTAATGAGGGAGTGCCGCACTGTTGGAAGGTCAGTTGTGAGGGTGTACTGCACTGTCAGAGGGTCAGTACTGAGGGAGTGCTGCATTGTCAGAGGGTCAGCACTGAGGGAGTGCTGCACTGTCAGAGGGTCAGTACTGAGGGAGTGCTGCAGTGTCGGAGGTTCAGTACAGAGGAAGTGCAGCAGTGTCAGAGGGTCAGGACTGAGGGAGTGCTGCACTGTCAGAGGGTCAGTACTGAGGGAGTGCTGCACTATCACAGGATCTGTACTGAAGGAGTGCTGCACTGTCAGAGGGTCAATACTGAGGGAGTGCTGCACTGTCAGAGGGTCAGTACTGAGGGAGTGCTACAGTGTCGGAGGTTCAGTAGTGAAGCAGTGCTGCACTGTCGGACGATCAGTTCTGAGGGAGTGCTGCTCTGTCAGAGGGTCAGTACTGAGGAAGTGCAGCACTGTCAGAGGGTCAGTACTGAGAGAGTGTTGCACTGTCAGAGGGTCAGTACTTAGGAAGTGCAGCACTGTCAGAGGTTCAGTACTGAGGGAGTGCTGCACTGTCAGAGGGTCCGATGTGAGGGTGTACTGCACTGTCAGAGGGTCAATACTGAGGGAGTGCTGCACTGTCAGAGGGTCAGTACTGAGGGAGTGCTGCACTGTCAGAGGGTCAGTACTGAGGGAGTGCTGCACTGTCAGAGGTTCAGTACTGAGGAAGAACTGCACTGTCAGAGGGTCAGTTCTGAGGGAGTGCCGCACTGTCAGAAGGTCAGTACTGAGGGAGTGCTGCACTGTCAGAGGGTCGATACTGAGGGAGTGCCGCACTGTCAGAGGGTCAGTACTGAGGGAGTGCTGCACTGACAGAGGGTCAGTACTGAGGGAGTGCTGCACTGTCAGAGGGTCAATACTGAGGGAGTGCTGCACTGTCAGAGGGTCAGTACTGAAGAAGTGCAGCAGTGTCAGAGGGTCAGTACTGAGGGAGTGCTGCACTGTCAGAGGGTCAGTACTGAGGAAGAGCTGCACTGTCAGAGGGTCAGTTCTGAGGGAGGGCCGCTCTGTCAGAGGGTCAATACTGAGGGAGTGCTGCACTGTCAGAGGGTCGATACTGAGGGAGTGCCGCACTGTCAGAGGGTCAGTACTGAGGGAGTGCTGCACTGACAGAGGGTCAGTACTGAGGGAGTGCTGCACTGTCAGAGGGTCAGTACTGAGGGAGTGCTGCACTCAGAGGGTCAGTACTGAGGGAGTGCTGCACTGACAGAGGGTCAGTACTGAGGAAGTGCTGCACTTTCAGAGGGTCAGCACTGAGGGAGTGCTGCACTCAGAGGGTCAGTACTGAGGGAGTGCTGCACTGACAGAGGGTCAGTACTGAGGGAGTGCTGCACTGACAGAGGGTCAGTACTGAGGGAGCGCTGCACTGTCAAAGGGTCAATACTGAGGGAGTGCTGCACTGTCAGACGGTCAATACTGAGGGAGTGCTGCACTGTCGGAGGGTCAGTACTGAGGGAGTGCTGTACTGTCAGAGGGTCATTAATGAGGGAGTGCTGCACAGTGAGAGGGTCAGTACTGAGGGAGTGCTGCACTGTCAGAGGGTCAGTACTGAGGGAGTGCTGCACTGTCAGAGGGTCAGTACTGAGGGAGTGCTGCACTCAGAGGGTCAGTACTGAGGGAGCGCTGCACTCTCAAAGTGCCAATACTGAGGGAGTGCGGCACTGTCAGAGGGTCAATACTGAGGGAGTGCTGCACTGTCAGAGGGTCAGTACTGAGGGCGTGCGGCACTGTCAGATGTCAGTACTGAGGGAGTGCTGCACTATCAGAGGATCTGTACTGAGGGAGTGCTGCACTATCAGAGGTTCAGTACTGAGGGAGTGCTGCACTGTTGGAAGGTCAGTTGTGAGGGTGTACTGCACTGTCAGAGGGTCAATCATGAGGGAGAGCTGCACTGTCAGAGGGACAGTACTGAGGGAGTGCTGCACTGTTGGAAGGTCAGTTGTGAGGGTGTACTGCACTGTCAGAGGGTCAATAATGAGGGAGTGCTGCACTGTCAGAGGGTCAGTACTGAGGGAGTGCTGCACTGTCAGAGGGTCAATAATGAGGGAGTGCTGCACTGTCAGAGGGTCAGTACTGAGGGAGTGCTGCATTGTCAGAGGGTCAGCACTGAGGGAGTGCTGCACTGTCAGAGGGTCAGTACTGAGGGAGTGCTGCATTGTTGAAGGTTCAGTACAGAGGAAGTGCAGCAGTGTCAGAGGGTCAGGACTGAGGGAGTGCTGCACTGTCAGAGGACCTGTACTGAGGGTGTGCTGCACTGTCAGAGGGTCAATACTGAGGGAGTGTTGCAATGTCAGAGGGTCAGTACTGAGGGAGTGCTGCACTATCAGAGGATCTGTACTGAGGGAGTGCTGCACTGTCAGAGGGTCAATACTGAGGGAGTGCTGCACTGTCAGAGGGTCAGTACTGAGGAAGTGCAGCAGTGTCAGAGGGTCAGTACTGAGGGAGTGCTGCACTGTCAGAGGGTCAGTACTGAGGGAGTGCTGCACTGTCAGAGGGTCAGTACTGAGGAAGAGCTGCACTGTCAGAGGGTCAGTTCTGAGGGAGGGCCGCACTGTCAGAAGGTCAGTACTGAGGGAGTGCTGCACTGTCAGAGGGTCGATACTGAGGGAGTGCCGCACTGACAGAGGGTCAGTACTGAGGGAGTGCTGCACTGACAGAGGGTCAGTACTGAGGGAGTGCTGCACTGTCAGAGGGTCAGTACTGAGGGAGTGCTGCACTCAGAGGGTCAGTACTGAGGGAGTGCTGCACTGACAGAGGGTCAGTACTGAGGGAGTGCTGCACTTTCAGAGAGTCAGCACTGAGGGAGTGCTGCACTGACAGAGGGTCAGTACTGAGGGAGCGCTGCACTGTCAAAGGGTCAATACTGAGGGAGTGCTGCACTGTCAGACGGTCAATACTGAGGGAGTGCTGCACTTTCGGAGGGTCAGTACTGAGGGAGTGCTGTACTGTCAAAGGGTCATTAATGAGGGAGTGCTGCACAGTGAGAGGGTCAGTACTGAGGGAGTGCTGCACTGTCGGAGGGTCAGTACTGAGGGAGTGCTGCACTGTCAGAGGGTCAGTACTGAGGGAGTGCTGCAGTGTCGGAGGTTCAGTCGTGAAGGAGTGCTGCACAGTCGGAGGGTGAGTACTGAGGGAGTGCTGCACTGTCGGACGATCAGTACTGAGGGAGTGCTGCACTGTCAGAGGGTCAGTACTGAGGGAGTGCTGCACTGTCAGAGGGTCAATAATGAGGGAGTGCTGCACTGTCAGAGGGTCAGTACTGAGGGAGTGCTGCATTGTCAGAGGGTCAGCACTGAGGGAGTGCTGCACTGTCAGAGGGTCAGTACTGAGGGAGTGCTGCAGTGTCGGAGGTTCAGTACAGAGGAAGTGCAGCAGTGTCAGAGGGTCAGGACTGAGGGAGTGCGGCACTGTCGGAGGACCTGTACTGAGGGTGTGCTGCACTGTCAGAGGGTCAATACTGAGGGAGTGCTGCACTGTCAGAGGGTCAGTACTGAGGGAGTGCTACAGTGTCGGAGGTTCAGTAGTGAAGCAGTGCTGCACTGTCGGACGATCAGTTCTGAGGGAGTGCTGCTCTGTCAGAGGGTCAGTACTGAGGAAGTGCAGCACTTTTAGAGGGTCAGTTGTGAGGGTGTACTGCACTGTCAGAGGGTCAATACTGAGGGAGTGCTGCACTGTCAGAGGGTCAGTACTGAGGGAGTGCTGCACTGTTGGAAGGTCAGTTGTGAGGGTGCACTGCACTGTCAGAGGGTCAATAATGAGGGAGTGCTGCACTGTCAGAGGGTCAGTACTGAGGAAGTGCAGCAGTGTCAGAGGGTCAGTACTGAGGGAGTGCTGCACTGTCAGAGGGTCAGTACTGAGGGAGTGCTGCACTGTCAGAGGGTCAGTACTGAGGAAGAGCTGCACTGTCAGAGGGTCAGTTCTGAGGGAGGGCCGCACTGTCAGAAGGTCAGTACTGAGGGAGTGCTGCACTGTCAGAGGGTCGATACTGAGGGAGTGCCGCACTGTCAGAGGGTCAGTACTGAGGGAGTGCTGCACTGACAGAGGGTCAGTACTGAGGGAGTGCTGCACTGTCAGAGGGTCAGTACTGAGGGAGTGCTGCACTCAGAGGGTCAGTACTGAGGGAGTGCTGCACTGACAGAGGGTCAGTACTGAGGGAGTGCTGCACTTTCAGAGGGTCAGCACTGAGGGAGTGCTGCACTGACAGAGGGTCAGTACTGAGGGAGTGCTGCACTTTCAGAGGGTCAGTACTGAGGGAGTGCTGCACTGTCAGACGGTCAATACTGAGGGCGTGCTGCACTCAGAGGGTCAGTACTGAGGGAGCGCTGCACTCTCAAAGGGCCAATACTGAGGGAGTGCGGCACTGTCAGAGGGTCAATACTGAGGGAGTGCTGCACTGTCAGAGGGTCAGTACTGAGGGCGTGCGGCACTGTCAGATGTCAGTACTGAGGGAGTGCTGCACTATCAGAGGATCTGTACTGAGGGAGTGCTGCACTATCAGAGGTTCAGTACTGAGGGAGTGCTACACTGTTGGAAGGTCAGTTGTGAGGGTGTACTGAACTGTCAGAGGGTCAATAATGAGGGAGTGCTGCACTGTCAGAGGGTCAGTACTGAGGGAGTGCTGCAGTGTCGGAGGTTCAGTACATAGGAAGTGAAGCAGTGTCAGAGGGTCAGTACTGAGGGAGTGCTGTACTGTCAGAGGGTCATTAATGAGGGAGTGCTGCACAGTGAGAGGGTCAGTACTGAGGGAGTGCTGCACTGTCAGAGGGTCAGTACTGAGGGAGTGCTGCACTGACAGAGGGTCAGTACTGAGGGAGTGCTGCACTGTCAGAGGGTCAGTACTGAGGGAGTGCTGCACTCAGAGGGTCAGTACTGAGGGAGCGCTGCACTCTCAAAGTGCCAATACTGAGGGAGTGCGGCACTGTCAGAGGGTCAATACTGAGGGAGTGCTGCACTGTCAGAGGGTCAGTACTGAGGGCGTGCGGCACTGTCAGATGTCAGTACTGAGGGAGTGCTGCACTATCAGAGGATCTGTACTGAGGGAGTGCTGCACTATCAGAGGTTCAGTACTGAGGGAGTGCTGCACTGTTGGAAGGTCAGTTGTGAGGGTGTACTGCACTGTCAGAGGGTCAATCATGAGGGAGAGCTGCACTGTCAGAGGGACAGTACTGAGGGAGTGCTGCACTGTTGGAAGGTCAGTTGTGAGGGTGTACTGCACTGTCAGAGGGTCAATAATGAGGGAGTGCTGCACTGTCAGAGGGTCAGTACTGAGGGAGTGCTGCACTGTCAGAGGGTCAATAATGAGGGAGTGCTGCACTGTCAGAGGGTCAGTACTGAGGGAGTGCTGCATTGTCAGAGGGTCAGCACTGAGGGAGTGCTGCACTGTCAGAGGGTCAGTACTGAGGGAGTGCTGCATTGTTGAAGGTTCAGTACAGAGGAAGTGCAGCAGTGTCAGAGGGTCAGGACTGAGGGAGTGCTGCACTGTCAGAGGACCTGTACTGAGGGTGTGCTGCACTGTCAGAGGGTCAATACTGAGGGAGTGTTGCAATGTCAGAGGGTCAGTACTGAGGGAGTGCTGCACTATCAGAGGATCTGTACTGAGGGAGTGCTGCACTGTCAGAGGGTCAATACTGAGGGAGTGCTGCACTGTCAGAGGGTCAGTACTGAGGAAGTGCAGCAGTGTCAGAGGGTCAGTACTGAGGGAGTGCTGCACTGTCAGAGGGTCAGTACTGAGGGAGTGCTGCACTGTCAGAGGGTCAGTACTGAGGAAGAGCTGCACTGTCAGAGGGTCAGTTCTGAGGGAGGGCCGCACTGTCAGAAGGTCAGTACTGAGGGAGTGCTGCACTGTCAGAGGGTCGATACTGAGGGAGTGCCGCACTGACAGAGGGTCAGTACTGAGGGAGTGCTGCACTGACAGAGGGTCAGTACTGAGGGAGTGCTGCACTGTCAGAGGGTCAGTACTGAGGGAGTGCTGCACTCAGAGGGTCAGTACTGAGGGAGTGCTGCACTGACAGAGGGTCAGTACTGAGGGAGTGCTGCACTTTCAGAGAGTCAGCACTGAGGGAGTGCTGCACTGACAGAGGGTCAGTACTGAGGGAGCGCTGCACTGTCAAAGGGTCAATACTGAGGGAGTGCTGCACTGTCAGACGGTCAATACTGAGGGAGTGCTGCACTGTCGGAGGGTCAGTACTGAGGGAGTGCTGTACTGTCAAAGGGTCATTAATGAGGGAGTGCTGCACAGTGAGAGGGTCAGTACTGAGGGAGTGCTGCACTGTCGGAGGGTCAGTACTGAGGGAGTGCTGCACTGTCAGAGGGTCAGTACTGAGGGAGTGCTGCAGTGTCGGAGGTTCAGTCGTGAAGGAGTGCTGCACAGTCGGAGGGTGAGTACTGAGGGAGTGCTGCACTGTCGGACGATCAGTACTGAGGGAGTGCTGCACTGTCAGAGGGTCAGTACTGAGGGAGTGCTGCACTGTCAGAGGGTCAATAATGAGGGAGTGCTGCACTGTCAGAGGGTCAGTACTGAGGGAGTGCTGCATTGTCAGAGGGTCAGCACTGAGGGAGTGCTGCACTGTCAGAGGGTCAGTACTGAGGGAGTGCTGCAGTGTCGGAGGTTCAGTACAGAGGAAGTGCAGCAGTGTCAGAGGGTCAGGACTGAGGGAGTGCTGCACTGTCGGAGGACCTGTACTGAGGGTGTGCTGCACTGTCAGAGGGTCAATACTGAGGGAGTGCTGCACTGTCAGAGGGTCAGTACTGAGGGAGTGCTACAGTGTCGGAGGTTCAGTAGTGAAGCAGTGCTGCACTGTCGGACGATCAGTTCTGAGGGAGTGCTGCTCTGTCAGAGGGTCAGTACTGAGGAAGTGCAGCACTTTTAGAGGGTCAGTTGTGAGGGTGTACTGCACTGTCAGAGGGTCAATACTGAGGGAGTGCTGCACTCTCAGAGGGTCAGTACTGAGGGAGTGCTGCACTGTTGGAAGGTCAGTTGTGAGGGTGCACTGCACTGTCAGAGGGTCAATAATGAGGGAGTGCTGCACTGTCAGAGGGTCAGTACTGAGGAAGTGCAGCAGTGTCAGAGGGTCAGTACTGAGGGAGTGCTGCACTGTCAGAGGGTCAGTACTGAGGGAGTGCTGCACTGTCAGAGGGTCAGTACTGAGGAATAGCTGCACTGTCAGAGGGTCAGTTCTGAGGGAGGGCCGCACTGTCAGAAGGTCAGTACTGAGGGAGTGCTGCACTGTCAGAGGGTCGATACTGAGGGAGTGCCGCACTGTCAGAGGGTCAGTACTGAGGGAGTGCTGCACTGACAGAGGGTCAGTACTGAGGGAGTGCTGCACTCAGAGGGTCAGTACTGAGGGAGTGCTGCACTGACAGAGGGTCAGTACTGAGGGAGTGCTGCACTTTCAGAGGGTCAGCACTGAGGGAGTGCTGCACTGACAGAGGGTCAGTACTGAGGGAGTGCTGCACTTTCAGAGGGTCAGTACTGAGGGAGTGCTGCACTGTCAGACGGTCAATACTGAGGGCGTGCTGCACTCAGAGGGTCAGTACTGAGGGAGCGCTGCACTCTCAAAGGGCCAATACTGAGGGAGTGCGGCACTGTCAGAGGGTCAATACTGAGGGAGTGCTGCACTGTCAGATGTCAGTACTGAGGGCGTGCGGCACTGTCAGATGTCAGTACTGAGGGAGTGCTGCACTATCAGAGGATCTGTACTGAGGGAGTGCTGCACTATCAGAGGTTCAGTACTGAGGGAGTGCTACACTGTTGGAAGGTCAGTTGTGAGGGTGTACTGAACTGTCAGAGGGTCAATAATGAGGGAGTGCTGCACTGTCAGAGGGTCAGTACTGAGGGAGTGCTGCAGTGTCGGAGGTTCAGTACATAGGAAGTGAAGCAGTGTCAGAGGGTCAGTACTGAGGGAGTGCTGCTTGTCAGAGGGTCAGTACTGAGGGAGTGCTGCACTGTTGGAAGGTCAGCAGTGAGGGTGCACTGCACTGTCGGAGGGTCAGTGCTGAGGGACAGCTGCACTGTCAGAGGGTCAGTACTGAGGGAGTGCTGCAGTGTCGGAGCTTCAGTACTGAAGGGGTGCAGCACTGTCGGAGCTTCAGTAATGAGGGAGTGCCGCACTGTTGGAAGGTCAGTTGTGAGGGTGTACTGCACTGTCAGAGGGTCAGTACTGAGGGAGTGCTGCATTGTCAGAGGGTCAGCACTGAGGGAGTGCTGCACTGTCAGAGGGTCAGTGCTGAGGGAGTGCTGCAGTGTCGGAGGTTCAGTACAGAGGAAGTGCAGCAGTGTCAGAGGGTCAGTACTGAGGGAGTGCTGCACTATCACAGGATCTGTACTGAGGGAGTGCTGCACTGTCAGAGGGTCAATACTGAGGGAGTGCTGCACTGTCAGAGGGTCAGTACTGACGGAGTGCTACAGTGTCGGAGGTTCAGTAGTGAAGCAGTGCTGCACTGTCGGACGATCAGTTCTGAGGGAGTGCTGCTCTGTCAGAGGGTCAGTACTGAGCAGGTGCAGCACTGTCAGAGGGTCAGCACTGAGAGAGTGCTGCACTGTCAGAGGGTCAGTACTTAGGAAGTGCAGCACTGTCAGAGGTTCAGTACTGAGGGAGTGCTGCACTGTCAGAGGGTCAGTTGTGAGGGTGTACTGCACTGTCAGAGGGTCAATACTGAGGGAGTGCTGCACTGTCAGAGGGTCAGTACTGAGGGAGTGCTGCAGTGTCAGAGGGTCAGTACTGAGGGAGTGCTGCACTGTCAGAGGTTCAGTACTGAGGAAGAACTGCACTGTCAGAGGGTCAGTTCTGAGGGAGTGCCGCACTGTCAGAAGGTCAGTACTGAGGGAGTGCTGCACTGTCAGAGGGTCGATACTGAGGGAGTGCCGCACTGTCAGAGGGTCAGTACTGAGGGAGTGCTGCACTGACAGAGGGTCAGTACTGAGGGAGTGCTGCAATGTCAGAGGGTCAGTACTGAGGGAGTGCTGCACTCAGAGGGTCAGTACTGAGGGAGTGCTGCACTGACAGAGGGTCAGTACTGAGGGAGTGCTGCACTTTCAGAGGGTCAGCACTGAGGGAGTGCTGCACTGACAGAGGGTCAGTACTGAGGGAGCGCTACAATGTCAAAGGGTCAATACTGAGGGAGTGCTGCACTGTCAGACGGTCAATACTGAGGGCGTGCTGCACTCAGAGGGTCAGTACTGAGGGAGCGCTGCACTCTCAAAGGGCCAATACTGAGGGAGTGCGGCACTGTCAGAGGGTCAGTACTGAGGGAGCGCTGCACTCAGAGGGTCAGTACTGAGGGAGCGCTGCACTCTCAAAGGATCAATACTGAGGGAGTGCGGCACTGTCAGAGGGTCAATACTGAGGGAGTGCTGCACTGTCAGAGGGTCAGTACTGAGGGCGTGCGGCACTGTCAGAGGATCTGTACTGAGGGAGTGCTGCACTATCAGAGGATCTGTACTGAGGGAGTGCTGCACTATCAGAGGTTCAGTACAGAGGGAGTGCTGCACTGTTGGAAGGTCAGTTGTGAGGGTGTACTGCACTGTCAGAGGGTCAATCATGAGGGAGAGCTGCACTGTCAGAGGGTCAGTACTGAGGGAGTGCTGCACTGTCAGAGGGTCAGTACTGAGGGAGTGCTGCAGTGTCGGAGGTTCAGTACAGAGGAAGTGCAGCAGTGTCAGAGGGTCAGTACTGAGGGAGTGCTGCACTGTCAGAGGGTCAGTACTAAGGGACTGCTGCACTGTCAGAGGGTCAATACTGAGGGAGTGCTGCTCTGTCAGAGGGTCAGTACTGAGGGAGTGCTGCACTGTTGGAAGGTCAGCAGTGAGGGTGCACTGCACTGTCGGAGGGTCTGTGCTGAGGGACTGCTGCACTGTCAGAGGGTCAGTACTGAGGGAGTGCTGCAGTGTCGGAGCTTCAGTACTGAAGGGGTGCAGCACTGTCGGAGGGTCAGTACTGAGGGAGTGCTGCACTGTCGGAGCTTCAGTAATGAGGGAGTGCCGCACTGTTGGAAGGTCAGTAGTGAGGGTGGACTGCTCTATCCGTGGGTCAGTACTGAGGGAGTGCTGCACTATCAGAGGATCTGTACTGAGGGAGTGCTGCACTGTTGGAAGGTCAGTTGTGAGGGTGTACTGCACTGTCAGAGGGTCAATACTGAGGGAGAGCTGGACTGTCAAAGGGTCAGTAATGAGGGAGTGCTGCACTATCAGAGGATCTGTACCGAAGGAGTGCTGCACTGTCAGAGGGTCAATACTGAGGGAGTGCTGCACTGTCAGAGGGTCAGTACTGAGGGAGAGCTGCACTGTCAGAAGGTCAGTACTGAGGGAGTGCTACAGTGTCGGAGGTTCAGTAGTGAAGGAGTGCTGCACTGTCGGAGAGTCAGTACTGAGGGAGTGTTGCACTGTCAGAGGGTCAGTACTGAGGGAGTGCTGCAGTGTCGGAGGTTCAGTCGTGAAGGAGTGCTGCACAGTCGGAGGGTCAGTACTGAGGGAGAGCTGCACTGTCGGAGGGTCAGTACTGAGGGTGTGCTGCACTTTCGGAGGGTCAGTACTGAGGGTGTGCTGCACTGTCGGAGGGTCAGTACTGAGGGAGTGCAACACTGTCGGAGGGTCAGTACAGAGGGAGTGCAACACTATCGGAGGGTCAGTACTGAGGGAATGCTGCACTGTCAGAGGGTCAATACTGAGGGAGTGCCGCACTGTCAGAGGGTCAGTACTGAGGGAGTGCTGCACTGACAGAGGGTCAGTACTGAGGGAGTGCTGCACTTTCAGAGGGTCAGTACTGAGGGAGTGCTGCACTGTCAGATGGTCAGTACTGAGGAAAAGCTGCACTGTCAGAGGGTCAGTTCTGAGGGAGGACTGCACTGTCTGAAGTTCAGTACTGAGGGAGTGCTGCACTGTCAGAGGGTCAATACTGAGGGAGTGCCGCACTGTCAGAGGGTCAGTACTGAGGGAGTGCTGCACTGACAGAGGGTCAGTACTGAGGGAGTGCTGCACTTTCAGAGGGTCAGTACTGAGGGAGTGCTGCACTGTCAGAGGGTCAGTACTGAGGGAGCGCTGCACTGTCAAAGGGTCAATACTGAGGGAGTGCTGCACTGTCAGACGGTCAATACTGAGGGCGTGCTGCACTCAGAGGGTCAGTACTGAGGGAGCGCTGCACTCTCAAAGGGTCAATACTGAGGGAGTGCGGCACTGTCAGAGGGTCAATACTGAGGGAGTGCTGCACTGTCAGAGGGTCAGTACTGAGGGAGTGCTGCATTGTCAGAGGGTCAGTACTGAGGGAGTGCTGCACTGTCAGAGGGTCAGTACTGAGGGAGTGCTGCACTGTCAGAGGTTCAGTACTGAGGAAGAACTGCACTGTCAGAGGGTCAGTTCTGAGGGAGTGCCGCACTGTCAGAAGGTCAGTACTGAGGGAGTGCTGCACTGTCAGAGGGTCGATACTGAGGGAGTGCCGCACTGTCACAGGGTCAGTACTGAGGGAGTGCTGCACTGACAGAGGGTCAGTACTGAGGGAGTGCTGCACTGTCAGAGGGTCAGTACTGAGGAAGAACTGCGCTGTCAGAGGGTCAGTACTGAGGGAGGGCCGCACTGTCAGAAGGTCAGTACTGAGGGAGTGCTGCACTGTCAGAGGGTCGATACTAAGGGAGTGCCGCACTGTCAGAGGGTCAGTACTGAGGGAGTGCTGCACTGACAGAGGGTCAGTACTGAGGGAGTGCTGCACTGTCAGAGGGTCAGTACTGAGGGAGTGCTGCATTCAGAGGGTCAGTACTGAGGGAGTGCTGCACTGACAAAGGGTCAGTACTGAGGGAGTGCTGCACTTTCAGAGGGTCAGCACTGAGGGAGTGCTGCACTGAGAGAGGGTCAGTACTGAGGGAGCGCTGCACTGTCAAAGGGTCAATACTGAGGGAGTGCTGCACTGTCAGACGGTCAATACTGAGGGCGTGCTGCACTCAGAGGGTCAGTACTGAGGGAGCGCTGCACTCTCAAAGGATCAATACTGAGGGAGTGCGGCACTGTCAGAGGGTCAATACTGAGGGAGTGCTGCACTGTCAGAGGGTCAGTACTGAGGGCGTGCGGCACTGTCAGAGGATCTGTACTGAGGGAGTGCTGCACTATCAGAGGATCTGCACTGAGGGAGTGCTGCACTATCAGAGGATCAGTACTGAGGGAGTGCTGCACTGTTGGAAGGTCAGTTGTGAGGGTGTACTGCACTGTCAGAGGGTCAATCATGAGGGAGAGCTGCACTGTCAGAGGGTCAGTACTGAGGGAGTGCTGCACTGTTGGAAGGTCAGTTGTGAGGGTGTACTGCACTGTCAGAGGGTCAATAATGAGGGAGTGCTGCACTGTCGGAGGGTCAGTACTGAGGGAGTGCTGCAGTGTCGGAGGTTCAGTACAGAGGAAGTGCAGCAGTGTCAGAGGGTCAGTACTGAGGGAGTGCTGCACTGTCAGAGGGTCAGTACTGAGGGACTGCTGCACTGTCAGAGGGTCAATACTGAGGGAGTGCTGCTCTGTCAGAGGGTCAGTACTGAGGGAGTGCTGCACTGTTGGAAGGTCAGCAGTGAGGGTGCACTGCACTGTCGGAGGGTCAGTGCTGAGGGACTGCTGCACTGTCAGAGGGTCAGTACTGAGGGAGTGCTGCAGTGTCGGAGCTTCAGTACTGAAGGGGTGCAGCACTGTCGGAGGGTCAGTACTGAGGGAGTGCTGCACTGTCGGAGCTTCAGTAATGAGGGAGTTCTGCACTGTTGGAAGGTCAGTTGTGAGGGTGTACTGCACTGTCAGAGGGTCAATACTGAGGGAGAGCTGGACTGTCAAAGGGTCAGTAATGAGGGAGTGCTGCACTGTCAGAGGATCTGTACCGAAGGAGTGCTGCACTGTCAGAGGGTCAATACTGAGGGAGTGCTGCACTGTCAGAGGGTCAGTACTGAGGGAGAGCTGCACTGTCAGAAGGTCAGTACTGAGGGAGTGCTACAGTGTCGGAGGTTCAGTAGTGAAGGAGTGCTGCACTGTCGGAGAGTCAGTACTGAGGGAGTGTTGCACTGTCAGAGGGTCAGTACTGAGGGAGTGCTGCAGTGTCGGAGGTTCAGTCGTGAAGGAGTGCACAGTCGGAGGGTCAGTACTGAGGGAGAGCTGCACTGTCGGAGGGTCAGTACTGAGGGTGTGCTGCACTGTCGGAGGGTCAGTACTGAGGGTGTGCTGCACTGTCGGAGGGTCAGTCCTGAGGGAGTGCAACACTGTCGGAGGGTCAGTACAGAGGGAGTGCAACACTATCGGAGGGTCAGTACTGAGGGAATGCTGCACTGTCAGAGGGTCAATACTGAGGGAGTGCCGCACTGTCAGAGGGTCAGTACTGAGGGAGTGCTGCACTGACAGAGGGTCAGTACTGGGGGAGTGCTGCACTTTCAGAGGGTCAGTACTGAGGGAGTGCTGCACTGTCAGATGGTCAGTACTGAGGAAGAGCTGCACTGTCAGAGGGTCAGTTCTGAGGGAGGACCGCACTGTCTGAAGTTCAGTACTGAGGGAGTGCTGCACTGTCAGAGGGTCAATACTGAGCAGGTGCCGCACTGTCAGAGGGTCAGTACTGAGGGAGTGCTGCACTGACAGAGGGTCAGTACTGAGGGAGTGCTGCACTTTCAGAGGGTCAGTACTGAGGGAGTGCTGCACTGTCAGAGGGTCAGTACTGAGGGAGCGCTGCACTGTCAAAGGGTCAATACTGAGGGAGTGCTGCACTGTCAGATGCTCAATACTGAGGGAGTGCTGCACTCAGAGGGTCAGTACTGAGGGAGCGCTGCACTCTCAAAGAGTCAATACTGAGGGAGTGCGGCACTGTCAGAGGGTCAAGACTGAGGGAGTGCTGCACTGTCAGAGGGTCAGTACTGAGGGAGTGCTGCACTGTCAGATGGTCAGTACTGAGGGACTGCTGCACTGTCAGAGGTCAGTACTGAGGGAGTGCTACACTATCAGAGGATCTGTACTGAGGGAGTGCTACACTATCAGAGGTTCAGTACTGAGGGAGTGCTGCACTGTTGCAAGGTCAGTTGTGAGGGTGTACTGCACTCAGAGGGTCAATAATGAGGGAGTGCTGCACTGTCAGATGGTCAATACTGAGGGAGTGTTGCACTGTCAGAGGGTCAGTACTGAGGGAGTGCTGCACTATCACAGGATCTGTACTGAGGGAGTGCTGCACTGTCAGAGGGTCTATACTGAGGGAGTGCTGCACTGTCAGAGGGTCAGTACTGAGGGAGTGCTACAGTGTCGGAGGTTCAGTAGTGAAGCAGTGCTGCACTGTCGGACGATCAGTTCTGAGGGAGTGCTGCACTGTCAGAGGGTCAGTACTGAGGGAGAGCTGCACTGTCAGAAGGTCAGTACTGAGGGAGTGCTACAGTGTCGGAGGTTCAGTAGTGAAGGAGCGCTGCACTGTCGGAGAGTCAGTACTGAGGGAGTGTTGCACTGTCAGAGGGTCAGTACTGAGGGAGTGCTACAGTGTCGGAGGTTCAGTCGTGAAGGAGTGCTGCACAGTCGGAGGGTCAGTACTGAGGGAGAGCTGCACTGTCGGAGGGTCAGTACTGAGGGTGTGCTGCACTGTCGGAGGGTCAGTACTGAGGGTGTGCTGCACTGTCGGAGGGTCAGTACTGAGGGAGTGCAACACTGTCGGAGGGTCAGTACAGAGGGAGTGCAACACTATCGGAGGGTCAGTACTGAGGGAATGCTGCACTGTCAGAGGGTCAATACTGAGGGAGTGCCGCACTGTCAGAGGGTCAGTACTGAGGGAGTGCTGCACTGACAGAGGGTCAGTACTGAGGGAGTGCTGCACTTTCAGAGGGTCAGTACTGAGGGAGTGCTGCACTGTCAGATGGTCAGTACTGAGGAAAAGCTGCACTGTCAGAGGGTCAGTTCTGAGGGAGGACCGCACTGTCTGAAGTTCAGTACTGAGGGAGTGCTGCACTGTCAGAGGGTCAATACTGAGGGAGTGCCGCACTGTCAGAGGGTCAGTACTGAGCGAGTGCTGCACTGACAGAGGGTCAGTACTGAGGGAGTGCTGCACTTTCAGAGGGTCAGTACTGAGGGAGTGCTGCACTGTCAGAGGGTCAGTACTGAGGGAGCGCTGCACTGTCAAAGGGTCAATACTGAGGGAGTGCTGCACTGTCAGACGGTCAATACTGAGGGCGTGCTGCACTCAGAGGGTCAGTACTGAGGGAGCGCTGCACTCTCAAAGGGTCAATACTGAGGGTGTGCGGCACTGTCAGAGTGTCAATACTGAGGGAGTGCTGCACTGTCAGAGGGTCAGTACTGAGGGCGTGCGGCACTGTCAGATGTCAGTACTGAGGGAGTGCTGCACTATCAGAGGATCTGTACTGAGGGAGTGCTGCACTGTTGGAAGGTCAGTTGTGAGGGTGTACTGCACTGTCAGAGGGTCAATAATGAGGGAGTGCTGCACTGTCAGAGGGTCAGTACTGAGGGAGTGCTGCAGTGTCGGAGGTTCAGTACATAGGAAGTGCAGCAGTGTCAGAGGGTCAGTACTGAGGGAGTGCTGCTTGTCAGAGGGTCAGTACTGAGGGAGTGCTGCACTGTTGGAAGGTCAGCAGTGAGGGTGCACTGCACTGTCGGAGGGTCAGTGCTGAGGGACTGCTGCACTGTCAGAGGGTCAGTACTGAGGGAGTGCTGCAGTGTCGGAGCTTCAGTACTGAAATGGTGCTGCACTGTCGGAGCTTCAGTAATGAGGGAGTGCCGCACTGTTGGAAGGTCAGTTGTGAGGGTGTACTGCACTGTCAGAGGGTCAGTACTGAGGGAGTGCTGCATTGTCAGAGGGTCAGCACTGAGGGAGTGCTGCACTGTCAGAGGGTCAGTACTGAGGGAGTGCTGCAGTGTCGGAGGTTCAGTACAGAGGAAGTGCAGCAGTGTCAGAGGGTCAGGACTGAGAGAGTGCTGCACTGTCAGATGGTCAATACTGAGGGAGTGTTGCACTGTCAGAGGGTCAGTACTGAGGGAGTGCTGCACTATCACAGGATCTGTACTGAGGGAGTGCTGCACTGTCAGAGGGTCAATACTGAGGGAGTGCTGCACTGTCAGAGGGTCAGTACTGAGGGAGTGCTACAGTGTCGGAGGTTCAGTAGTGAAGCAGTGCTGCACTGTCGGACGATCAGTTCTGAGGGAGTGCTGCACTGTCAGAGGGTCAGTACTGAGGAAGTGCAGCACTGTCAGAGGGTCAGTACTTAGGAAGTGCAGCACTGTCAGAGGTTCAGTACTGAGGGAGTGCTGCACTGTCAGAGGGTCGGTTGTGAGGGTGTACTGCACTGTCAGAGGGTCAATACTGAGGGAGTGCTGCACTATCAGAGGATCTGTACTGAGGGAGTGCTGCACTATCAGAGGGTCAGTACTGAGGAAGTGCTGCAGTGTCAGAGGTTCAGTACAGAGGAAGTGCAGCAGTGTCAGAGGGTCAGTACTGAGGGAGTGCTGCACTGTCAGAGGGTCAGGACTGAGGGAGTGCTGCACTGTCAGAGGGTCAGTACTGAGGGAGTGCTGCACTGTCAGAGGTTCAGTACTGAGGAAGAACTGCACTGTCAGAGGGTCAGTTCTGAGGGAGTGCCGCACTGTCAGAAGGTCAGTACTGAGGGAGTGCTGCACTGTCAGAGGGTCGATACTGAGGGATTGCCGCACTGTCAGAGGGTCAGTACTGAGGGAGTGCTGCACTGACAGAGGGTCAGTACTGAGGGAGTGCTGCACTGTCAGAGGGTCAGTACTGAGGAAGAACTGCACTGTCAGAGGGTCAGTACTGAGGGAGGGCCGCACTGTCAGAAGGTCAGTACTGAGGGAGTGCTGCACTGTCAGAGGGTCGATACTAAGGGAGTGCCGCACTGACAGAGGGTCAGTACTGAGGGAGCGCTGCACTGTCAAAGGGTCAATACTGAGGGAGTGCTGCACTGTCAGACGGTCAATACTGAGGGCGTGCTGCACTCAGAGGGTCAGTACTGAGGGAGCGCTGCACTCTCAAAGGATCAATACTGAGGGAGTGCGGCACTGTCAGAGGGTCAATACTGAGGGAGTGCTGCACTGTCAGAGGGTCAGTACTGAGGGCGTGCGGCACTGTCATAGGATCTGTACTGAGGGAGTGCTGCACTATCAGAGGATCTGCACTGAGTGAGTGCTGCACTATCAGAGGATCAGTACTGAGGGAGTGCTGCACTGTTGGAAGGTCAGTTGTGAGGGTGTACTGCACTGTCAGAGGGTCAATCATGAGGGAGAGCTGCACTGTCAGAGGGTCAGTACTGAGGGAGTGCTGCACTGTTGTAAGGTCAGTTGTGAGGGTGTACTGCACTGTCAGAGGGTCAATAATGAGGGAGTGCTGCACTGTCAGAGGGTCAGTACTGAGGGAGTGCTGCAGTGTCGGAGGTTCAGTACAGAGGAAGTGCAGCAGTGTCAGAGGGTCAGTACTGAGGGAGTGCTGCACTGTCAGAGGGTCAGTACTGAGGGACTGCTGCACTGTCAGAGGGTCAATACTGAGGGAGTGCTGCTCTGTCAGAGGGTCAGTACTGAGGGAGTGCTGCACTGTTGGAAGTTCAGCAGTGAGGGTGCACTGCACTGTCGGAGGGTCAGTGCTGAGGGACTGCTGCACTGTCAGAGGGTCAGTACTGAGGGAGTGCTGCAGTGTCGGAGCTTCAGTACTGAAGGGGTGCAGCACTGTCGGAGGGTCAGTACTGAGGGAGTGCTGCACTGTCGCAGCTTCAGTAATGAGGGAGTGCCGCACTGTTGGAAGGTCAGTAGTGAGGGTGGACTGCTCTATCCGAGGGTCAGTACTGAGGGAGTGCTGCACTATCAGAGGATCTGTACTGAGGGAGTTCTGCACTGTTGGAAGGTCAGTTGTGAGGGTGTACTGCACTGTCAGAGGGTCAATACTGAGGGAGAGCTGGACTGTCAAAGGGTCAGTAATGAGGGAGTGCTGCACTGTCAGAGGATCTGTACCGAAGGAGTGCTGCACTGTCAGAGGGTCAATACTGAGGGAGTGCTGCACTGTCAGAGGGTCAGTACTGAGGGAGAGCTGCACTGTCAGAAGGTCAGTACTGAGGGAGTGCTGCAGTGTCGGAGGTTCAGTAGTGAAGGAGTGCTGCACTGTCGGAGAGTCAGTACTGAGGGAGTGTTGCACTGTCAGAGGGTCAGTAATGAGGGAGTGCTGCAGTGTCGGACGTTCAGTCGTGAAGGAGTGCTGCACAGTCGGAGGGTCAGTACTGAGGGAGAGCTGCACTGTCGGAGGGTCAGTACTGAGGGTGTGCTGCACTGTCGGAGGGTCAGTACTGAGGGTGTGCTGCACTGTCGGAGGGTCAGTCCTGAGGGAGTGCAACACTGTCGGAGGGTCAGTACAGAGGGAGTGCAACACTATCGGAGGGTCAGTACTGAGGGAATGCTGCACTGTCAGAGGGTCAATACTGAGGGAGTGCCGCACTGTCAGAGGGTCAGTACTGAGGGAGTGCTGCACTGACAGAGGGTCAGTACTGAGGGAGTGCTGCACTTTCAGAGGGTCAGTACTGAGGGAGTGCTGCACTGTCAGATGGTCAGTACTGAGGAAGAGCTGCACTGTCAGAGGGTCAGTTCTGAGGGAGGACCGCACTGTCTGAAGTTCAGTACTGAGGGAGTGCTGCACTGTCAGAGGGTCAATACTGAGGGAGTGCCGCAATGTCAGAGGGTCAGTACTGAGGGAGTGCTGCACTGACAGAGGGTCAGTACTGAGGGAGTGCTGCACTTTCAGAGGGTCAGTACTAAGGGAGTGCTGCACTGTCAGAGGGTCAGTACTGAGGGAGCGCTGCACTGTCAAAGGGTCAATACTGAGGGAGTGCTGCACTGTCAGATGCTCAATACTGAGGGAGTGCTGCACTCAGAGGGTCAGTACTGAGGGAGCGCTGCACTCTCAAAGAGTCAATACTGAGGGAGTGCGGCACTGTCAGAGGGTCAAGACTGAGGGAGTGCTGCACTGTCAGAGGGTCAGTACTGAGGGAGTGCTGCACTGTCAGATGGTCAGTACTGAGGGACTGCTGCACTGTCAGAGGTCAGTACTGAGGGAGTGCTACACTATCAGAGGATCTGTACTGAGGGAGTGCTACACTATCAGAGGTTCAGTACTGAGGGAGTGCTGCACTGTTGCAAGGTCAGTTGTGAGGGTGAACTGCACTCAGAGGGTCAATAATGAGGGAGTGCTGCACTGTCAGATGGTCAATACTGAGGGAGTGTTGCACTGTCAGAGGGTCAGTACTGAGGGAGTGCTGCACTATCACAGGATCTGTACTGAGGGAGTGCTGCACTGTCAGAGGGTCAATACGGAGGGAGTGCTGCACTGTCAGAGGGTCAGTACTGAGGGAGTGCTACAGTGTCGGAGGTTCAGTAGTGAAGCAGTGCTGCACTGTCGGACGATCAGTTCTGAGGGAGTGCTGCACTGTCAGAGGGTCAGTACTGAGGGAGAGCTGCACTGTCAGAAGGTCAGTACTGAGGGAGTGCTACAGTGTCGGAGGTTCAGTAGTGAAGGAGTGCTGCACTGTCGGAGAGTCAGTACTGAGGGAGTGTTGCACTGTCAGAGGGTCAGTACTGAGGGAGTGCTGCAGTGTCGGAGGTTCAGTCGTGAAGGAGTGCTGCACAGTCGGAGGGTCAGTACTGAGGGAGAGCTGCACTGTCGGAGGGTCAGTACTGAGGGTGTGCTGCACTGTCGGAGGGTCAGCACTGAGTGTGTGCTGCACTGTCGGAGGGTCAGTACTGAGGGAGTGCAACACTGTCGGAGGGTCAGTACAGAGGGAGTGCAACACTATCGGAGGGTCAGTACTGAGGGAATGCTGCACTGTCAGAGGGTCAATACTGAGGGAGTGCCGCACTGTCAGAGGGTCAGTACTGAGGGAGTGCTGCACTGACAGAGGGTCAGTACTGAGGGAGTGCTGCACTTTCAGAGGGTTAGTACTGAGGGAGTGCTGCACTGTCAGAGGGTCAGTACTGAGGAAAAGCTGCACTGTCAGAGGGTCAGTTCTGAGGGAGGACCGCACTGTCTGAAGTTCAGTACTGAGGGAGTGCTGCACTGTCAGAGGGTCAATACTGAGGGAGTGCCGCACTGTCAGAAGGTCAGTACTGAGGGAGTGCTGCACTGACAGAGGGTCAGTACTGAGGGAGTGCTGCACTTTCAGAGGGTCAGTACTGAGGGAGTGCTGCACTGTCAGAGGGTAAGTACTGACGGAGCGCTGCACTGTCAAAGGGTCAATACTGAGGGAGTGCTGCACTGTCAGACGGTCAATACTGAGGGCGTGCTGCACTCAGAGGGTCAGTACTGAGGGAGCGCTGCACTCTCAAAGGGTCAATACTGAGGGAGTGCGGCACTGTCAGAGGGTCAATACTGAGGGAGTGCTGCACTGTCAGAGGGTCAGTACTGAGGGCGTGCGGCACTGTCAGATGTCAGTACTGAGGGAGTGCTGCACTATCAGAGGATCTGTACTGAGGGAGTGCTGCACTGTTGGAAGGTCAGTTGTGAGGGTGTACTGCACTGTCAGAGGGTCAATAATGAGGGAGTGCTGCACTGTCAGAGGGTCAGTACTGAGGGAGTGCTGCAGTGTCGGAGGTTCAGTACATAGGAAGTGCAGCAGTGTCAGAGGGTCAGTACTGAGGGAGTGCTGCTTGTCAGAGGGTCAGTACTGAGGGAGTGCTGCACTGTTGGAAGGTCAGCAGTGAGGGTGCACTGCACTGTCGGAGGGTCAGTGCTGAGGGACTGCTGCACTGTCAGAGGGTCAGTACTGAGGGAGTGCTGCAGTGTCGGAGCTTCAGTACTGAAGGGGTGCTGCACTGTCGGAGCTTCAGTAACGAGGGAGTGCCGCACTGTTGGAAGGTCAGTTGTGAGGGTGTACTGCACTGTCAGAGGGTCAGTACTGAGGGAGTGCTGCATTGTCAGAGGGTCAGCACTGAGGGAGTGCTGCACTGTCAGAGGGTCAGTACTGAGGAAGTGCAGCACTGTCAGAGGGTCAGTACTTAGGAAGTGCAGCACTGTCAGAGGTTCAGTACTGAGGGAGTGCTGCACTGTCAGAGGGTCAGTTGTGAGGGTGTACTGCACTGTCAGAGGGTCAATACTGAGGGAGTGCTGCACTATCAGAGGATCTGTACTGAGGGAGTGCTGCACTATCAGAGGGTCAGTACTGAGGAAGTGCTGCAGTGTCAGAGGTTCAGTACAGAGGAAGTGCAGCAGTGTCAGAGGGTCAGTACTGAGGGAGTGCTGCACTGTCAGAGGGTCAGTACTGAGGGAGTGCTGCACTGTCAGAGGGTCAGCACTGAGGGAGTGCTGCACTGTCAGAGGTTCAGTACTGAGGAAGAACTGCACTGTCAGAGGGTCAGTTCTGAGGGAGTGCCGCACTGTCAGAATGTCAGTACTGAGGGAGTGCTGCACTGTCAGAGGGTCGATACTGAGGGAGTGCCGCACTGTCAGAGGGTCAGTACTGAGGGAGTGCTGCACTGACAGAGGAGCAGTACTGAGGGAGTGCTGCACTGTCAGAGGGTCAGTACTGAGGAAGAACTGCACTGTCAGAGGGTCAGTACTGAGGGAGGGCCGCACTGTCAGAAGGTCAGTACTGAGGGAGTGCTGCACAGTCAGAGGGTCGATACTAAGGGAGTGCCGCACTGTCAGAGGGTCAGTACTGAGGGAGTGCTGCACTGACAGAGGGTCAGTACTGAGGGAGTGCTGCACTGTCAGAGGGTCAGTACTGAGGGAGTGCTGCATTCAGAGGGTCAGTACTGAGGGAGTGCTGCACTGACAGAGGGTCAGTACTGAGGGAGTGCTGCACTTTCAGAGGGTCAGCACTGAGGGAGTGCTGCACTGACAGAGGGTCAGTACTGAGGGAGCGCTGCACTGTCAAAGGGTCAATACTGAGGGAGTGCTGCACTGTCAGACGGTCAATACTGAGGGCGTGCTGCACTCAGAGGGTCAGTACTGAAGGAGCGCTGCACTCTCAAAGGATCAATACTGAGGGAGTGCGGCACTGTCAGAGGGTCAATACTGAGGGAGTGCTGCACTGTCAGAGGGTCAGTACTGAGGGCGTGCGGCACTGTCAGAGGATCTGTACTGAGGGAGTGCTGCACTATCAGAGGATCTGCACTGAGGGAGTGCTGCACTATCAGAGGATCAGTACTGAGGGAGTGCTGCACTGTTGGAAGGTCAGTTGTGAGGGTGTACTGCACTTTCAGAGGGTCAATCATGAGGGAGAGCTGCACTGTCAGAGGGTCAGTACTGAGGGAGTGCTGCACTGTTGGAAGATCAGTTGTGAGGGTGTACTGCACTGTCAGAGGGTCAATAATGAGGGAGTGCTGCACTGTCAGAGGGTCAGTACTGAGGGAGTGCTGCAGTGTCGGAGGTTCAGTACAGAGGAAGTGCAGCAGCGTCAGAGGGTCAGTACTGAGGGAGTGCTGCACTGTCAGAGGGTCAGTACTGAGGGACTGCTGCAGTGTCGGAGCTTCAGTACTGAAGGGGTGCAGCACTGTCGGAGGGTCAGTACTGAGGGAGTGCTGCACTGTCGGAGCTTCAGTAATGAGGGAGTGCCGCACTGTTGGAAGCTCAGTAGTGAGGGTGGACTGCTCAATCCGAGGGTCAGTACTGAGGGAGTGCTGCACTATCAGAGGATCTGTACTGAGGGAGTTCTGCACTGTTGGAAGGTCAGTTGTGAGGGTGTACTGCACTGTCAGAGGGTCAATACTGAGGGAGAGCTGGACTGTCAAAGGGTCAGTAATGAGGGAGTGCTGCACTGTCAGAGGATCTGTACTGAGGGAGTTCTGCACTGTTGGAAGGTCAGTTGTGAGGGAGTGCTGCACTGTCAGAGGGTCAGTACTGAGGGAGAGCTGCACTGTCGGAGGGTCAGTACTGAGGGTGTGCTGCACTGTCGGAGGGTCAGTACTGAGGGTGTGCTGCACTGTCGGAGGGTCAGTCCTGAGGGAGTGCAACACTGTCGGAGGGTCAGTACTGAGGGAGTGCTGCAGTGTCGGAGGTTCAGTCCTGAGGGAATGCTGCACTGTCAGAGGGTCAATACTGAGGGAGTGCCGCTCTGTCAGAGGGTCAGTACTGAGGGAGTGCTGCACTGACAGAGGGTCAGTACTGAGGGAGTGCTGCACTTTCAGAGGGTCAGGACTGAGGGAGCGCTGCACTGTCAGATGGTCAGTACTGAGGAAAAGCTGCACTGTCAGAGGGTCAGTTCTGAGGGAGGACCGCACTGTCTGAAGTTCAGTACTGAGGGAGTGCTGCACTGTCAGAGGGTCAATACTGAGGGAGTGCCGCACTGTCAGAGGGTCAGTACTGAGGGAGTGCTGCACTGACAGAGGGTCAGTACTGAGGGAGTGCTGCACTTTCAGAGGGTCAGTACTGAGGGAGTGCTGCACTGTCAGAGGGTCAGTACTGAGGGAGCGCTGCACTGTCAAAGGGTCAATACTGAGGGAGTGCTGCACTGTCAGACGGTCAATACTGAGGGCGTGCTGCACTCAGAGGGTCAGTACTGAGGGAGCGCTGCACTCTCAAAGGGTCAATACTGAGGGAGTGCGGCACTGTCAGAGGGTCAATACTGAGGGAGTGCTGCACTGTCAGAGGGTCAGTACTGAGGGCGTGCGGCACTGTCAGATGTCAGTACTGAGGGAGTGCTGCACTATCAGAGGATCTGTACTGAGGGAGTGCTGCACTGTTGGAAGGTCAGTTGTGAGGGTGTACTGCACTGTCAGAGGGTCAATAATGAGGGAGTGCTGCACTGTCAGAGGGTCAGTACTGAGGGAGTGCTGCAGTGTCGGAGGTTCAGTACATAGGAAGTGCAGCAGTGTCAGAGGGTCAGTACTGAGGGAGTGCTGCTTGTCAGAGGGTCAGTACTGAGGGAGTGCTGCACTGTTGGAAGGTCAGCAGTGAGGGTGCACTGCACTGTCGGAGGGTCAGTGCTGAGGGACTGCTGCACTGTCAGAGGGACAGTACTGAGGGAGTGCTGCAGTGTCGGAGCTTCAGTACTGAAGGGGTGCTGCACTGTCGGAGCTTCAGTAATGAGGGAGTGCCGCACTGTTGGAAGGTCAGTTGTGAGGGTGTACTGCAGTGTCAGAGGGTCAGTACTGAGGGAGTGCTGCATTGTCAGAGGGTCAGCACTGAGGGAGTGCTGCACTGTCAGAGGGTCAGTACTGAGGGAGTGCTGCAGTGTCGGAGGTTCAGTACAGAGGAAGTGCAGCAGTGTCAGAGGGTCAGGACTGAGGGAGTGCTGCACTGTCAGATGGTCAATACTGAGGGAGTGTTGCACTGTCAGAGGGTCAGTACTGAGGGAGTGCTGCACTATCACAGGATCTGTACTGAGGGAGTGCTGCACTGTCAGAGGGTCAATACTGAGGGAGTGCTGCACTGTCAGAGGGTCAGTACTGAGGGAGTGCTACAGTGTCGGAGGTTCAGTAGTGAAGCAGTGCTGCACTGTCGGACGATCAGTTCTGAGGGAGTGCTGCTCTGTCAGAGGGTCAGTACTGAGGAAGTGCAGCACTGTCAGAGGGTCAGTACTTAGGAAGTGCAGCACTGTCAGAGGTTCAGTACTGAGGGAGTGCTGCACTGTCAGAGGGTCAGTTGTGAGGGTGTACTGCACTGTCAGAGGGTCAATACTGAGGGAGTGCTGCACTATCAGAGGATCTGTACTGAGGGAGTGCTGCACTATCAGAGGGTCAGTACTGAGGAAGTGCTGCAGTGTCGGAGGTTCAGTACAGAGGAAGTGCAGCAGTGTCAGAGGGTCAGTACTGAGGGAGTGCTGCACTGTCAGAGGGTCAGTACTGAGGGAGTGCTGCACTGTCAGAGGGTCAGTACTGAGGGAGTGCTGCACTGTCAGAGGTTCAGTACTGAGGAAGAACTGCACTGTCAGAGGGTCAGTTCTGAGGGAGTGCCGCACTGTCAGAAGGTCAGTACTGAGGGAGTGCTGCACTGTCAGAGGGTCGATACTGAGGGAGTGCCGCACTGTCAGAAGGTCAGTACTGAGGGAGTGCTGCACTGTCAGAGGGTCGATACTGAGGGAGTGCCGCACTGTCAGAGGGTCAGTACTGAGGGAGTGCTGCACTGACAGAGGGTCAGTACTGAGGGAGTGCTGCACTGTCAGAGGGTCAGTACTGAGGAAGAACTGCACTGTCAGAGGGTCAGTACTGAGGGAGGGCCGCACTGTCAGAAGGTCAGTACTGAGGGAGTGCTGCACTGTCAGAGGGTCGATACTAAGGGAGTGCCGCACTGTCAGAGGGTCAGTACTGAGGGAGTGCTGCACTGACAGAGGGTCAGTACTGAGGGAGTGCTGCACTGTCAGAGGGTCAGTACTGAGGGAGTGCTGCATTCAGAGGGTCAGTACTGAGGGAGTGCTGCACTGACAGAGTGTCAGTACTGAGGGAGTGCTGCACTTTCAGAGGGTCAGCACTGAGGGAGTGCTGCACTGACAGAGGGTCAGTACTGAGGGAGCGCTGCACTGTCAAAGGGTCAATACTGAGGGAGTGCTGCACTGTCAGACGGTCAATACTGAGGGCGTGCTGCACTCAGAGGGTCAGTACTGAGGGAGCGCTGCACTCTCAAAGGATCAATACTGAGGGAGTGCGGCACTGTCAGAGGGTCAATACTGAGGGAGTGCTGCACTGTCAGAGGGTCAGTACTGAGGGCGTGCGGCACTGTCATAGGATCTGTACTGAGGGAGTGCTGCACTATCAGAGGATCTGCACTGAGGGAGTGCTGCACTATCAGAGGATCAGTACTGAGGGAGTGCTGCACTGTTGGAAGGTCAGTTGTGAGGGTGTACTGCACTGTCAGAGGGTCAATCATGAGGGAGAGCTGCACTGTCAGAGGGTCAGTACTGAGGGAGTGCTGCACTGTTGGAAGGTCAGTTGTGAGGGTGTACTGCACTGTTGGAAGGTCAGTACTGAGGGACTGCTGCACTGTCAGAGGGTCAATACTGAGGGAGTGCTGCTCTGTCAGAGGGTCAGTACTGAGGGAGTGCTGCACTGTTGGAAGGTCAGCAGTGAGGGTGCACTGCACTGTCGGAGGGTCAGTGCTGAGGGACTGCTGCACTGTCAGAGGGTCAGTACTGAGGGAGTGCTGCAGTGTCGGAGCTTCAGTACTGAAGGGGTGCAGCACTGTCGGAGGGTCAGTACTGAGGGAGTGCTGCACTGTCGGAGCTTCAGTAATTTGGGAGTGCCGCACTGTTGGAAGGTCAGTAGTGAGGGTGGAATGCTCTATCCGAGGGTCAGTACTGAGGGAGTGCTGCACTATCAGAGGATCTGTACTGAGGGAGTTCTGCACTGTTGGAAGGTCAGTTGTGAGGGTGTACTGCACTGTCAGAGGGTCAATACTGAGGGAGAGCTGGACTGTCAAAGGGTCAGTAATGAGGGAGTGCTGCACTGTCAGAGGATCTGTACCGAAGGAGTGCTGCACTGTCAGAGGGTCAATACTGAGGGAGTGCTGCACTGTCAGAGGGTCAGTACTGAGGGAGAGCTGCACAGTCAGAAGGTCAGTACTGAGGGAGTGCTACAGTGTCGGAGGTTCAGTAGTGAAGGAGTGCTGCACTGTCGGAGAGTCAGTACTGAGGGAGTGTTGCACTGTCAGAGGGTCATGTCTGAGTGAGTGCTGCAGTGTCGGAGGTTCAGTCGTGAAGGAGTGCTGCACAGTCGGAGGGTCAGTACTGAGGGAGAGCTGCACTGTCGGAGGGTCAGTACTGAGGGTGTGCTGCACTGTCGGAGGGTCAGTACTGAGGGTGTGCTGCACTGTCGGAGGGTCAGTCCTGAGGGAGTGCAACACTGTCGGAGGGTCAGTACAGAGGGAGTGCAACACTATCGGAGGGTCAGTACTGAGGGAATGCTGCACTGTCAGAGGGTCAATACTGAGGGAGTGCCGCACTGTCAGAGGGTCAGTACTGAGGGAGTGCTGCACTGACAGAGGGTCAGTACTGAGGGAGAGCTGCACTTTCAGAGGGTCAGTACTGAGGGAGTGCTGCACTGTCAGATGATCAGTACTGAGGAAGAGCTGCACTGTCAGAGGGTCAGTACTGAGGGAGGGCCGCACTGTCTGAAATTCAGTACTGAGGGAGTGCTGCACTGCCAGAGGGTCAATACTGAGGGAGTGCCGCACTGTCAGAGGGTCAGTACTGAGGGAGTGCTGCACTGACAGAGGGTCAGTACTGAGGGAGTGCTGCACTTTCAGAGGGTCAGTACTGAGGGAGTGCTGCACTGTCAGAGGGTCAGGACTGAGGGAGCGCTGCACTGTCAAAGGGTCAATACTGAGGGAGTGCTGCACTGTCAGACGCTCAATACTGAGGGAGTGCTGCACTCAGAGGGTCAGTACTGAGGGAGCGCTGCACTCTCAAAGAGTCAATACTGAGGGAGTGCGGCACTGTCAGAGGGTCAAGACTGAGGGAGTGCTGCACTGTCAGAGCGTCAGTACTGAGGGAGTGCTGCACTGTCAGAGGGTCAGTACTGAGGGAGTGCTGCACTGTCAGAGGTCAGTACTGAGGGAGTGCTACACTATCAGAGGATCTGTACTGAGGGAGTGCAGCACAGTCAGAGGGTCAGTACTGAGGGAGTGCTGCACTATCAGAGGTTCAGTACTGAGGGAGTGCTGCACGGTTAGAAGGTCAGTTGTGAGGGTGTACTGCACTCAGAGGGTCAATAATGAGGGAGTGCTGCACTGTCAGAGGGTCAGTACTGAGGGAGTGCTGTAGTGTCGGAGGTTCAGTCCAGAGGAAGTGCAGCAGTGTCAGAGGGTCAGTACTGAGGGAGTGCTGCACTGTCAGAGGGTCAGTACTGAGCGAGTGCTGCACTGTCGGAGGGTCAGTACTGAGCGAGTGCTGCACTGTCAGAGGTTCAGTACTGAGGGAGTGCTGCACTGTCGGAGGGTCAGTACTGAGGGAGTGCTTCACTGTCAGAGGGTCAGTACGGAGGGAGTGCTGCACTATCAGAGGATCTGTACCGAAGGAGTGCTGCACTGTCAGAGGGTCAATACTGAGGGAGTGCTGCACTGTCAGAGGGTCAGTACTGAGGGATTTCTACAGTGTCGGAGGTTCAGTAGTGAAGGAGTGCTGCACTGTCGGAGAGTCAGTACTGAGGGAGCGCTGCACTGTAGGAGGGTCAGTACTGAGGGAGCGCTGCACTGTCGGAGGGTCAGTACTGAGGGAGTGCTGCACTGTCGAAGGGTCAGTACTGAGGGAGCGCTGCACTGTCGGAGGGTCAGTAATGAGGGAGCGCTGCACTGTCGGAGGGTCAGTACTGAGGGAGTGCTGCACTGTCGGAGGGTCAGTTCTGAGGGAGTGCTGCACTGTCGGAGGGTCAGTACTGAGGGAGTGCTGCACTGTCGGAGGGTCAGTAATGAGGGAGCGCTGCACTGTCGGAGGGTCAGTACTGAGCGAGTGCTGCACTGTCGGACGCTCAGTACTGAGGGAGTGCTGCACTGTCAGAAGGTCAATACTGAGGGAGTGCTGCTCTGTCAGAGGGTCAGTACTGAGGGAGTGCTGCACTGTTGGAAGGTCAGCAGTGAGGGTGCACTGCACTGTCGGAGGGTCAGTGCTGAGGGACTGCTGCACTGTCAGAGGGTCAGTACTGAGGGAGTGCTGCAGTGTCGGAGCTTCAGTACTGAAGGGGTGCAGCACTGTCGGAGGGTCAGTACTGAGGGAGTGCTGCACTGTCGGAGCTTCATTAATGAGGGAGTGCCGCACTGTTGGAAGGTCAGTAGTGAGGGTGGACTGCTCAATCCGAGGGTCAGTACTGAGGGAGTGCTGCACTATCAGAGGATCTGTACTGAGGGAGTTCTGCACTGTTGGAAGGTCAGTTGTGAGGGTGTACTGCACTGTCAGAGGGTCAATACTGAGGGAGAGCTGGACTGTCAAAGGGTCAGTAATGAGGGAGTGCTGCACTGTCAGAGGATCTGTACCGAAGGAGTGCTGCACTGTCAGAGGGTCAATACTGAGGGAGTGCTGCACTGTCAGAGGGTCAGTACTGAGGGAGAGCTGCACTGTCAGAAGGTCAGTACTGAGGGAGTGCTACAGTGTCGGAGGTTCAGTAGTGAAGGAGTGCTGCACTGTCGGAGAGTCAGTACTGAGGGAGTGTTGCACTGTCAGAGGGTCAGTACTGAGGGAGTGCTGCAGTGTCGGAGGTTCGGTCGTGAAGGAGTGCTGCACAGTCGGAGGGTCAGTACTGAGGGAGAGCTGCACTGTCGGAGGGTCAGTACTGAGGGTGTGCTGCACTGTCGGAGGGTCAGTACTGAGGGTGTGCTGCACTGTCGGAGGGTCAGTCCTGAGGGAGTGCAACACTGTCGGAGGGTCAGTACAGAGGGAGTGCAACACTATCGGAGGGTCAGTACTGAGGGAATGCTGCACTGTCAGAGGGTCAATACTGAGGGAGTGCCGCACTGTCAGAGGGTCAGTACTGAGGGAGTGCTGCACTGACAGAGGGTCAGTACTGAGGGAGTGCTGCACTTTCAGAGGGTCAGGACTGAGGGAGTGCTGCACTGTCAGATGGTCAGTACTGAGGAAAAGCTGCACTGTCAGAGGGTCAGTTCTGAGGGAGGACCGCACTGTCTGAAGTTCAGTACTGAGGGAGTGCTGCACTGTCAGAGGGTCAATACTGAGGGAGTGCCGCACTGTCAGAGGGTCAGTACTGAGGGAGTGCTGCACTGACAGAGGGTCAGTACTGAGGGAGTGCTGCACTTTCAGAGGGTCAGTACTGAGGGAGTGCTGCACTGTCAGAGGGTCAGTACTGAGGGAGCGCTGCACTGTCAAAGGGTCAATACTGAGGGAGTGCTGCACTGTCAGACGGTCAATACTGAGGGCGTGCTGCACTCAGAGGGTCAGTACTGAGGGAGCGCTGCACTCTCAAAGGGTCAATACTGAGGGAGTGCGGCACTGTCAGAGGGTCAATACTGAGGGAGTGCTGCACTGTCAGAGGGTCAGTACTGAGGGCGTGCGGCACTGTCAGATGTCAGTACTGAGGGAGTGCTGCACTATCAGAGGATCTGTACTGAGGGAGTGCTGCACTGTTGGAAGGTCAGTTGTGAGGGTGTACTGCACTGTCAGAGGGTCAATAATGAGGGAGTGCTGCCCTGTCAGAGGGTCAGTACTGAGGGAGTGCTGCAGTGTCGGAGGTTCAGTACATAGGAAGTGCAGCAGTGTCAGAGGGTCAGTACTGAGGGAGTGCTGCTTGTCAGAGGGTCAGTACTGAGGGAGTGCTGCACTGTTGGAAGGTCAGCAGTGAGGGTGCACTGCACTGTCGGAGGGTCAGTGCTGAGGGACTGCTGCACTGTCAGAGGGACAGTACTGAGGGAGTGCTGCAGTGTCGGAGCTTCAGTACTGAAGGGGTGCTGCACTGTCGGAGCTTCAGTAATGAGGGAGTGCCGCACTGTTGGAAGGTCAGTTGTGAGGGTGTACGGCACTGTCAGAGGGTCAGTACTGAGGGAGTGCTGCATTGTCAGAGGGTCAGCACTGAGGGAGTGCTGCACTGTCAGAGGGTCAGTACTGAGGGAGTGCTGCAGTGTCGGAGGTTCAGTACAGAGGAAGTGCAGCATTGTCAGACGGTCAGGACTGAGGGAGTGCTGCACTGTCAGATGGTCAATACTGAGGGAGTGTTGCACTGTCAGAGGGTCAGTACTGAGGGAGTGCTGCACTATCACAGGATCTGTACTGAGGGAGTGCTGCACTGTCAGAGGGTCAATACTGAGGGAGTGCTGCACTGTCAGAGGGTCAGTACTGAGGGAGTGCTACAGTGTCGGAGGTTCAGTAGTGAAGCAGTGCTGCACTGTCGGACGATCAGTTCTGAGGGAGTGCTGCTCTGTCAGAGGGTCAGTACTGAGGAAGTGCAGCACTGTCAGAGGGTCAGTACTTAGGAAGTGCAGCACTGTCAGAGGTTCAGTACTGAGGGAGTGCTGCACTGTCAGAGGGTCAGTTGTGAGGGTGTACTGCACTGTCAGAGGGTCAATACTGAGGGAGTGCTGCACTATCAGAGGATCAGTACTGAGGAAGTGCTGCAGTGTCGGAGGTTCAGTACAGAGGAAGTGCAGCAGTGTCAGAGGGTCAGTACTGAGGGAGTGCTGCACTGTCAGAGGGTCAGGACTGAGGGAGTGCTGCACTGTCAGAGGGTCAGTACTGAGGGAGTGCTGCACTGTCAGAGGTTCAGTACTGAGGAAGAACTGCACTGTCAGAGGGTCAGTTCTGAGGGAGTGCCGCACTGTCAGAAGGTCAGTACTGAGGGAGTGCTGCACTGTCAGAGGGTCGATACTGAGGGAGTGCCGCACTGTCAGAAGGTCAGTACTGAGGGAGTGCTGCACTGTCAGAGGGTCGATACTGAGGGAGTGCCGCACTGTCAGAGGGTCAGTACTGAGGGAGTGCTGCACTGACAGAGGGTCAGTACTGAGGGAGTGCTGCACTGTCAGAGGGTCAGTACTGAGGAAGAACTGCACTGTCAGAGGGTCAGTACTGAGGGAGGGCCGCACTGTCAGAAGGTCAGTACTGAGGGAGTGCTGCACTGTCAGAGGGTCGATACTAAGGGAGTGCCGCACTGTCAGAGGGTCAGTACTGAGGGAGTGCTGCACTGACAGAGGGTCAGTACTGAGGGAGTGCTGCACTGTCAGAGGGTCAGTACTGAGGGAGTGCTGCATTCAGAGGGTCAGTACTGAGGGAGTGCTGCACTGACAGAGTGTCAGTACTGAGGGAGTGCTGCACTTTCAGAGGGTCAGCACTGAGGGAGTGCTGCACTGACAGAGGGTCAGTACTGAGGGAGCGCTGCACTGTCAAAGGGTCAATACTGAGGGAGTGCTGCACTGTCAGACGGTCAATACTGAGGGCGTGCTGCACTCAGAGGGTCAGTACTGAGGGAGCGCTGCACTCTCAAAGGATCAATACTGAGGGAGTGCGGCACTGTCTGAGGGTCAATACTGAGGGAGTGCTGCACTGTCACAGGGTCAGTACTGAGGGCGTGCGGCACTGTCATAGGATCTGTACTGAGGGAGTGCTGCACTATCAGAGGATCTGCACTGAGGGAGTGCTGCACTATCAGAGGATCAGTACTGAGGGAGTGCTGCACTGTTGGAAGGTCAGTTGTGAGGGTGTACTGCACTGTCAGAGGGTCAATCATGAGGGAGAGCTGCACTGTCAGAGGGTCAGTACTGAGGGAGTGCTGCACTGTTGGAAGGTCAGTTGTGAGGGTGTACTGCACTGTCAGAGGGTCAATAATGAGGGAGTGCTGCACTGTCAGAGGGTCAGTACTGAGGGAGTGCTGCAGTGTCGGAGGTTCAGTACAGAGGAAGTGCAGCAGTGTCAGAGGGTCAGTACTGAGGGAGTGCTGCACTGTCAGAGGGTCAGTACTGAGGGACTGCTGCACTGTCAGAGGGTGAATACTGAGGGAGTGCTGCTCTGTCAGAGGGTCAGTACTGAGGGAGTGCTGCACTGTTGGAAGGTCAGCAGTGAGGGTGCACTGCACTGTCGGAGGGTCAGTGCTGAGGGACTGCTGCACTGTCAGAGGGTCAGTACTGAGGGAGTGCTGCAGTGTCGGAGCTTCAGTACTGAAGGGGTGCAGCACTGTCGGAGGGTCAGTACTGAGGGAGTGCTGCACTGTCGGAGCTTCAGTAATGAGGGAGTGCCGCACTGTTGGAAGGTCAGTAGTGAGGGTGGAATGCTCTATCCGAGGGTCAGTACTGAGGGAGTGCTGCACTATCAGAGGATCTGTACTGAGGGAGTTCTGCACTGTTGGAAGGTCAGTTGTGAGGGTGTACTGCACTGTCAGACGGTCAATACTGAGGGAGAGCTGGACTGTCAAAGGGTCAGTAATGAGGGAGTGCTGCACTGTCAGAGGATCTGTACCGAAGGAGTGCTGCACTGTCAGAGGGTCAATACTGAGGGAGTGCTGCACTGTCAGAGGATCTGTACCGAAGGAGTGCTGCACTGTCAGAGGGTCAATACTGAGGGAGTGCTGCACTGTCAGAGGGTCAGTACTGAGGGAGAGCTGCACTGTCAGAAGGTCAGTACTGAGGGAGTGCTACAGTGTCGGAGGTTCAGTAGTGAAGGAGTGCTGCACTGTCGGAGAGTCAGTACTGAGGGAGTGTTGCACTGTCAGAGGGTCATGTCTGAGTGAGTGCTGCAGTGTCGGAGTTTCAGTCGTGAAGGAGTGCTGCACAGTCGGAGGGTCAGTACTGAGGGAGAGCTGCACTGTCGGAGGGTCAGTACTGAGGGTGTGCTGCACTGTCGGAGGGTCAGTACTGAGGGTGTGCTGCACTGTCGGAGGGTCAGTCCTGAGGGAGTGCAACACTGTCGGAGGGTCAGTACAGAGGGAGTGCAACACTATCGGAGGGTCAGTACTGAGGGAATGCTGCACTGTCAGAGGGTCAATACTGAGGGAGTGCCGCACTGTCAGAGGGTCAGTACTGAGGGAGTGCTGCACTGACAGAGGGTCAGTACTGAGGGAGAGCTGCACTTTCAGAGGGTCAGTACTGAGGGAGTGCTGCACTGTCAGATGATCAGTACTGAGGAAGAGCTGCACTGTCAGAGGGTCAGTACTGAGGGAGGGCCGCACTGTCTGAAGTTCAGTACTGAGGGAGTGCTGCACTGTCAGAGGGTCAATACTGAGGGAGTGCCGCACTGTCAGAGGGTCAGTACTGAGGGAGTGCTGCACTGACAGAGGGTCAGTACTGAGGGAGTGCTGCACTTTCAGAGGGTCAGTACTGAGGGAGTGCTGCACTGTCAGAGGGTCAGGACTGAGGGAGCGCTGCACTGTCAAAGGGTCAATACTGAGGGAGTGCTGCACTGTCAGACGCTCAATACTGAGGGAGTGCTGCACTCAGAGGGTCAGTACTGAGGGAGCGCTGCACTCTCAAAGAGTCAATACTGAGGGAGTGCGGCACTGTCAGAGGGTCAAGACTGAGGGAGTGCTGCACTGTCAGAGCGTCAGTACTGAGGGAGTGCTGCACTGTCAGAGGGTCAGTACTGAGGGAGTGCTGCACTGTCAGAGGTCAGTACTGAGGGAGTGCTACACTATCAGAGGATCTGTACTGAGGGAGTGCTGCACAGTCAGAGGGTCAGTACTGAGGGAGTGCTTCACTGTCAGAGGGTCAGTACGGAGGGAGTGCTGCACTATCAGAGGATCTGTACCGAAGGAGTGCTGCACTGTCAGAGGGTCAATACTGAGGGAGTGCTGCACGGTTGGAAGGTCAGTTGTGAGGGTTACTGCACTCAGAGGGTCAATAATGAGGGAGTGCTGCACTGTCAGAGGGTCAGTACTGAGGGAGTGCTGTAGTGTCGGAGGTTCAGTCCAGAGGAACTGCAGCAGTGTCAGAGGGTCAGTACTGAGGGAGTGCTGCACTGTCAGAGGGTCAGTACTGAGCGAGTGCTGCACTGTCGGAGGGTCAGTACTGAGCGAGTGCTGCACTGTCAGAGGTTCAGTACTGAGGGAGTGCTGCACTGTCGGAGGGTCAGTACTGAGGGAGTGCTTCACTGTCAGAGGGTCAGTACGGAGGGAGTGCTGCACTATCAGAGGATCTGTACCGAAGGAGTGCTGCACTGTCAGAGGGTCAATACTGAGGGAGTGCTGCACTGTCAGAGGGTCAGTACTGAGGGAGTTCTACAGTGTCGGAGGTTCAGTAGTGAAGGAGTGCTGCACTGTCGGAGAGTCAGTACTGAGGGAGCGCTGCACTGTAGGAGGGTCAGTACTGAGGGAGCGCTGCACTGTCGGAGGGTCAGTACTGAGGGAGTGCTGCACTGTCGAAGGGTCAGTACTGAGGGAGCGCTGCACTGTCGGAGGGTCAGTAATGAGGGAGCGCTGCACTGTCGGAGGGTCAGTACTGAGGGAGTGCTGCACTGTCGGAGGGTCAGTTCTGAGTGAGTGCTGCACTGTCGGAGGGTCAGTACTGAGGGAGTGCTGCACTGTCGGAGGGTCAGTAATGAGGGAGCGCTGCACTGTCGGAGGGTCAGTACTGAGCGAGTGCTGCACTGTCGGACGCTCAGTACTGAGGGAGTGCTGCACTGTCAGAGGGTCAGTACTGAGGAAGTGCAGCACTGTCAGAGGGTCAGTACTGAGCGAGTGCTGCACTGTCAGAGGGACAGTACTGAGGTATTGATGCACTGTCCGCGTGTCAGTACTGAGGGAGTGCTGCACTGTCGGAGGGTCAGTACTGAGGGAGTGCTGCACTGTCAGAGGGTCAGTACTGAGGGAGTGCTGCACTGTCAGAGGGTGAGTACTGAGCGAGTGCTGCACTGTCGGAGGGTCAGGACTGAGCGAGTGCTGCACTGTCAGACGGTCGGTAATGAGGGAGTGCTGCACTGTCGGAGGGTCAGTAGTGAGCGAGTGCAGCACTGTCAGAGGGTCAGTACTGAGGGAGTGCTGCACTGTCGGAGGGTCAGTACTGAGGGAGTGCTTCACTGTCAGAGGGTCATTAATGAGGGAGTGCTGCACTGTCGGAGGCTCAATTCTGAGGGAGTTCTGCACTGTCGGAGGGTCAGTACTGAGGGAGTGCTGCAATGTCAGAGGATCATTCATGAGGGAGTGCTGCACTGTCAGAGGGTGAGTACTGAGCGAGTGCTGCACTGTCGGAGGGTCAGTACTGAGCGAGTGCTGCACTGTCGGAGGGTCAGTACTGAGGGAGTGCTGCACTGTCGGAGGGTCAGTACTGAGGGTGTGCTGCACTGTCGGAGGGTCAGTACTGAGGGTGTGCTGCTCTGTCGGAGGGTCAGTACTGAGGGAGTGCAACACTGTCGGATGGTCAGTACTGAGGGAATGCTGCACTGTCAGAGGGTCAATACTGAGGGAGTGCCGCACTGTCAGAGGGTCAGTACTGAGGGAGTGCTGCACTTTCAGAGGGTCAGTACTGAGGGAGTGCTGCACTGTCAGAGGGTCAGTACTGAGGAAGAACATAGAACATAGAACATACAGCACAGAACAGGCCCTTCGGCCCACAATGTTGTGCCGATCCTTTGTCCTCTGTCAAGGACAATTTAATCTATACCCCATCATTCTCCTTTATCCATATACCTATCCAAAAGCCTTTTGAAAGTCCCTAAAGTTTCTGACTCAACAACTTCCCCGGGCAAGGCATTCCATGCCTCGACCACTCTCTGGGTAAAGAACCTTCCCCTGACATCCCCCTTATATCTCCCACCCTTCACCTTAAATTTATGACCCCTTGTAACGCTTTGCTCCACCCGGGGAAAAAGTTTCTGACTGTCTACCCTATCTATTCCCCTGATCATCTTATAAACCTCTATCATGTCACCCCTCATCCTTCTCCTTTCTAATGAGAAGAGGCCTAGAATGTTCAGCCTTTCCTCGTAAGACTTATTCTCCATTCCAGGCAACATCCTGGTAAATCTCCTCTGCACCCTCTCCAAGGCTTCCACATCCTTCCTAAAATGAGGCGACCAGAACTGCACACAGTACTCCAAATGAGGCCTTACCAAGGTCCTGTACAGCTGCATCATCACCTCACGGCTCTTAAATTCAATCCCTCTGCTAATGAACGCTAACACCCCATATGCCTTCTTCACAGCCCTATCCACTTGAGTTGCAACTTTCAATGATCTTTGCACATAGACCCCAAGGTCTCTCTGCTCCTCCACATGCCCAAGAACCCTACCGTTAACCCAGTATTTTGCATTCATGTTTGTCCTTCCAAAATGGACGACCTCACACTTTTCAGGGTTAAACTCCATCTGCCACTTTTCAGCCCAGCACTGCAACCTATCCAAGTCCCTTTGCAGACGACAATAGCCCTCCTCGGTATCCACAACTCCACCAACCTTTGTATCATCTGCAAATTTACTGACCCACCCTTCGACTTCCTCATCCAAGTCGTTAATAAAAATCACAAACAGGAGAGGACCCAGAACTGATCCCTGTGGCACGCCACTGGTAACTGGGCTCCAGGCTGAGTATTTACCATCTAAGACCACTCTCTGCCTTCTATCAGTTAGCCAATTCTTAATCCAACTGGCCACATTCCCCACTATCCCCTGCCTCCTGACTTTCTCCATAAGTCTACCATGGGGGACCTTATCAAATGCCTTACTAAAATCCATGTACACCACATCCACTGGTTTACCCTCATCCACTTGCTTGGTCACCTGCTCAAAGAATTCAATCAGGCTTGTGAGGCAAGACCTACCCCTCACAAAACCGTGCTGACTGTCCCGAATCAAGCAGTGTCTTTCCAGATGCTCAGAAATCCTATCCCTCAGCACCTTTTCCATCAACTTGCCTACCACCGAAGTAAGACTAACTGGCCTGTAATTCCCAGGGTTGTTCCTATTCCCTTTCTTGAACAGGGGCACAACATTTGCCACCCTCCAATCACCTGGTACCACCCCCGTCAGCAGAGAAGATGAAAAGATCATTGCCAGCGGCTCTGCAATTTCATCCCTTGCTTCCCATAACATCCTTGGATATACCCCGTCAGGCCCGGGAGACTTGTCTATCTTCAAGTTATTCAAAAACCCCAACACATCTTCCCTCCTAACGAGCACTTCCTCGAGCTTACCAATCTGTTTCACACCGTCCTCTTCAGTAATACACCCCTTCTCATTCGTAAATACCGAAGAGAAGTACTCATTCAAAACCTCACTTATCTCTTCCGGCTCAACACACAGTCTCCCGCTATTGTCCTTGACCGGACCTATGGTCCCCCTAGTCATCCTCATATTTCTGACATACGCGTAAAAGGCCTTGGGGTTTTCTTTTATCCTACCCGCCAAGCATTTTTCATGCCCTCTCTTAGCTCTCCTAATCCCTTTCTTCAGATCCTTCCTGGCCATCTTGTATCCCTCCAGAGCTATGCCTGTGCCCTTTTTCCTCAACTTTATATACGCATCCTTCTTCTTCCTAACAAGACTCTCAACCTCTCTTGTCAACCACGGTTCCCTCACATGACCATCCCTTCCCTGTCTGACAGGGACATGCTTATCAATGGCCCCTACTATCTGCTCCTTGAAAAAGTTCCACATTTCGACCGTGCCCTTCCCTGCCAGCATATGCTCCCAACTTATGCTCCTCAGTTCCTGCCTGACAGCATCATATCTACCCTTCCCCCAATTGTAAACCTTGCCCTGTTGCACATACCTATCCCTCTCCATTACCACAGTGAATGCTACAGAATTGTGATCACTATCTCCAAAGTGCTCGCCCACCAACAGCTCTATCACTTGCCCTGGTTCATTACCTAGTACCAAATCCAATATTGCCTCCCCTCTGGTCGGGCAGTCTACATACTGAGTCAGAAAAGCTTCCTGGACATACTGCACAAACACTACCCCATCCAAACTATTCGATCTAAAGAGTTGCCAATCAATATTTGGGAAGTTGAAATCCCCCATAATTACTACCCTGTGACTTCTGCTCCTTTCCAAAATCTGTTTCCCAATCTGCTCTTCCACCTCCCTGCTGCTATTGGGGGGCCTATAGAAAACTCCCATCAAGGTGACTGCTCCTTTCCTGTTCCTGACCTCAACCCACAGTGCCTCAGTCGGCAGATCCTCCTCGAAAATTCTTTCAGCAGTTGTTACACTATTTCTAACTAACAATGCCACCCCCCCACCTCTTTTACCACCATTCCTAATCTTATGAAAACATCTATAACCAGGTACCTCCAAAAACCATTCCTCCCCCTCACCTATCCACGTTTCAGTGATGGCCACAACATCGTAGCTGACAGCTGCACTGTCAGAGGGTGAGTACTGAGGGAGGGCCGCTCTGTCAGAAGGTCAGTACTGAGGGAGTGCTGCACTGTCAGAGGGTCAATACTGAGGGAGTGCCGCACTGTCAGAGGGTCAGTACTGAGGGAGTGCTGCACTGACAGAGGGTCAGTACTGAGGGAGTGCTGCACTTTCAGAGGGTCAGTACTGAGGGAGTGCTGCACTGTCAGAGGGTCAGTACTGAGGGAGCGCTGCACTGTCAAAGGGTCAATACTGAGGGAGTGCTGCACTGTCAGACGGTCAATACTGAGGGAGTGCTGCACTCAGAGGGTCAGTACTGAGGGAGCGCTGCACTCTCAAAGGGTCAATACTGAGGGAGTGCGGCACTGTCAGAGGGTCAAGACTGAGGGGCTGCTGCACTGTCAGAGGTTCAGTACTTAGGGAGTGCTGCACTGTCAGAGGGTAGGTACTGAGGGAGTGCTGCACTGTCAGAGGTCAGTACTGAGGAAGTGCTACACTATCAGAGGATCTGTACTGAGGGAGTGCTACACTATCAGAGGTTCAGTACTGAGGGAGTGCTGCACTGTCAGAGGGGCAGTACTGAGGGAGTGCTGCAGTGTCGGAGGTTCAGTACAGAGGAAGTGCAGCAGTGTCAGAGGGTCAGTACTGAGGGAGTGCTGCACTGTCAGAGGGTCAGTACTGAGGGAGTGCTGCACTGTCAGAAGGACAGTACTGAGGGAGTGCTGCCCTGTCAGAGGGACAGTACTGAGGTATTGATGCACTGTCCGCGTGTCAGTACTGAGCGAGTGCTGCACTGTCAGAGGGTCAGTACTGAGCGAGTGCTGCACTGTCGGAGGGTCAGTACTGAGCGAGTGCTGCACTGTCAGAGGGTCAGTAATGAGGGAGTGCTGCACTGTCGGAGGGTCAGTAGTGAGCGAGTGCAGCACTGTCAGAGGTTCAGTACTGAGGGAGTGCTGCACTGTCGGAGGGTCAGTACTGAGGGAGTGCTTCACTGTCAGAGGGTCAGTACTGAGGGTGTGCTGCACTATCAGAGGATCTGTACCGAAGGAGTGCTGCACTGTCAGAGGGTCAATACTGAGGGAGTGCTGCACTGTCAGAGGGGCAGTACTGAGGGAGTTCTACAGTGTCGGAGGTTCAGTAGTGAAGGAGTGCTGCACTGTCGGAGAGTCAGTACTGAGGGAGTGTTGCATTGTCAGAGGGTCAGTACTGAGGGAGAGCTACAGTGTCGGAGGTTCAGTCGTGAAGGAGTGCTGCACAGTCGGAGGGTCAGTAATGAGGGAGCGCTGCACTGTCGGAGGGTCAGTACTGAGGGAGCGCTGCACTGTCGGAGGGTCAGTACTGAGGGAGTGCTGCACTGTCGAAGGGTCAGTACTGAGGGAGCGCTGCACTGTCGGAGGGTCAGTAATGAGGGAGCGCTGCACTGTCGGAGGGTCAGTACTGAGGGAGTGCTGCACTGTCGGAGGGTCAGTACTGAGGGAGTGCTGCACTGTCGGAGGGTCAGTACTGAGGGAGTGCTGCACTGTCGGAGGGTCAGTAATGAGGGAGCGCTGCACTGTCGGAGGGTCAGTACTGAGGGACTGTTGCACTGTCAGAGGGTCATGTCTGAGTGAGTGCTGCAGTGTCGGAGGTTCAGTCGTGAAGGAGTGCTGCACAGTCGGAGGGTCAGTACTGAGGGAGAGCTGCACTGTCGGAGGGTCAGTATTGAGGGTGTTCTGCACTGTCGGAGGGTCAGTACTGAGGGTGTGCTGCACTGTCGGAGGGTCAGTACTGAGGGAGTGCAACACTGTCGGAGGGTCAGTACAGAGGGAGTGCAACACTATCGGAGGGTCAGTACTGAGGGAATGCTGCACTGTCAGAGGGTCAATACTGAGGGAGTGCCGCACTGTCAGAGGGTCAGTACTGAGGGAGTGCTGCACTGACAGAGGTTCAGTACTGAGGGAATGCTGCACTTTCAGAGGGTCAGTACTGAGGGAGTGCTGCACTGTCAGATGGTCAGTACTGAGGAAGAGCTGCACTGTCAGAGGGTCAGTACTGAGGGAGGGCCGCACTGTCTGAAGTTCAGTACTGAGGGAGTGCTGCACTGTCAGAGGGTCAATACTGAGGGAGTGCCGCACTGTCAGAGGGTCAGTACTGAGGGAGTGCTGCACTGACAGAGGGTCAGTACTGAGGGAGTGCTGCACTTTCAGAGGGTCAGTACTGAGGGAGTGCTGCACTGTCAGAGGGTCAGGACTGAGGGAGCGCTGCACTGTCAAAGGGTCAATACTGAGGGAGTGCTGCACTGTCAGAGGGTCAAGACTGAGGGAGTGCTGCACTGTCAGAGGGTCAGTACTGAGGGAGTGCTGCACTGTCAGAGGGTCAGTACTGAGGGAGTGCTGCACTGTCAGAGGTCAGTACTGAGGGAGTGCTACACTATCAGAGGATCTGTACTGAGGGAGTGCTGCACTGTCAGAGGGTCAGTACTGAGGGAGTGCTGCACTATCAGAGGTTCAGTACTGAGGGAGTGCTGCACGGTTGGAAGGTCAGTTGTGAGGGTGTACTGCACTCAGAGGGTCAATAATGAGGGAGTGCTGCACTGTCAGAGGGTCAGTACTGAGGGAGTGCTGTAGTGTCGGAGGTTCAGTCCAGAGGAAGTGCAGCAGTGTCAGAGGGTCAGTACTGAGGGAGTGCTGCACTGTCAGAGGGTCAGTACTGAGCGAGTGCTGCACTGTCGGAGGGTCAGTACTGAGGAAGTGCTGCACTGTCAGAGGGTCAGTACTGAGGGAGTGCTGCACTGTCAGAGGATCATTAATGAGGGAGTGCTGCACTGTCAGAGGGTGAGTACTGAGCGACTGCTGCACTGTCGGAGGGTCAGTACTGAGCGAGTGCTGCACTGTCGGAGGGTCAGTACTGAGGGAGTGCTGCACTGTCGGAGGGTCAGTACTGAGGGAGCGCTGCACTGTCGGAGGGTCAGTACTGAGGGAGTGCTGCACTGTCAGAGGGTCAGTACTGAGGGAGTGCTGCACTGTCAGAGGGTCAGTACTGAGGGAGTGCTGCACTGTCAGAGGGTGAGTACTGAGCGAGTGCTGCACTGTCGGAGGGTCAGTACTGAGCGAGTGCTGCACTGTCAGAGGGTCAGTAATGAGGGAGTGCTGCACTGTCGGAGGGTCAGTAGTGAGCGAGTGCAGCACTGTCAGAGGTTCAGTACTGAGGGAGTGCTGCACTGTCGGAGGGTCAGTACTGAGGGAGTGCTTCACTGTCAGAGGGTCAGTACGGAGGGAGTGCTGCACTATCAGAGGATCTGTACCGAAGGAGTGCTGCACTGTCAGAGGGTCAATACTGAGGGAGTGCTGCACTGTCAGAGGGTCAGTACTGAGGGAGTTCTACAGTGTCGGAGGTTCAGTAGTGAAGGAGTGCTGCACTGTCGGAGAGTCAGTACTGAGGGAGTGTTGCACTGTCAGAGGGTCAGTACTGAGGGAGAGCTACAGTGTCGGAGGTTCAGTCGTGAAGGAGTGCTGCACAGTCGGAGGGTCAGTAATGAGGGAGCGCTGCACTGTTGGAGGGTCAGTACTGAGGGAGCGCTGCACTGTCGGAGGGTCAGTACTGAGGGAGTGCTGCACTGTCGAAGGGTCAGTACTGAGGGAGCGCTGCACTGTCGGAGGGTCAGAAATGAGGGAGCGCTGCACTGTCGGAGGGTCAGTACTCAGGGAGTGCTGCACTGTCGGAGGGTCAGTTCTGAGGGAGTGCTGCACTGTCGGAGGGTCAGTACTGAGGGAGTGCTGCACTGTCGGAGGGTCAGTAATGAGGGAGCGCTGCACTGTCGGAGGGTCAGTACTGAGCGAGTGCTGCACTGTCGGACGCTCAGTACTGAGGGAGTGCTGCACTGTCAGAGGGTCAGTACTGAGGAAGTGCAGCACTGTCAGAGGGTCAGTACTGAGCGAGTGCTGTACTGTCAGAGGGACAGTACTGAGGTATTGATGCACTGTCCGCGTGTCAGTACTGAGGGAGTGCTGCACTGTCGGAGGGTCAGTACTGAGGGAGTGCTGCACTGTCAGAGGGTCAGTACTGAGGGAGTGCTGCACTGTCAGAGGGTGAGTACTGAGCGAGTGCTGCACTGTCGGAGGGTCAGGACTGAGCGAGTGCTGCACTGTCAGACGGTCAGTAATGAGGGAGTGCTGCACTGTCGGAGGGTCAGTAGTGAGCGAGTGCAGCACTGTCAGAGGGTCAGTACTGAGGGAGTGCTGCACTGTCGGAGGGTCAGTACTGAGGGAGTGCTTCACTGTCAGAGGGTCATTAATGAGGGAGTGCTGCACTGTCGGAGGCTCAATTCTGAGGGAGTTCTGCACTGTCGGAGGGTCAGTACTGAGGGAGTGCTGCAATGTCAGAGGATCATTAATGAGGGAGTGCTGCACTGTCAGAGGGTGAGTACTGACCGAGTGCTGCACTGTCGGAGGGTCAGTACTGAGCGAGTGCTGCACTGTCGGAGGGTCAGTACTGAGGGAGTGCTGCACTGTCGGAGGGTCAGTACTGAGGGTGTGCTGCACTGTCGGAGGGTCAGTACTGAGGGTGTGCTGCTCTGTCGGAGGGTCAGTACTGAGGGAGTGCAACACTGTCGGAGGGTCAGTACTGAGGGAATGCTGCACTGTCAGAGGGTCAATACTGAGGGAGTGCCGCACTGTCAGAGGGTCAGTACTGAGGGAGTGCTGCACTTTCAGAGGGTCAGTACTGAGGGAGTGCTGCACTGTCAGAGGGTCAGTACTGAGGAAGAGCTGCACTGTCAGAGGGTCAGTACTGAGGGAGGGCCGCTCTGTCAGAAGGTCAGTACTGAGGGAGTGCTGCACTGTCAGAGGGTCAATACTGAGGGAGTGCCGCACTGTCAGAGGGTCAGTACTGAGGGAGTGCTGCACTGACAGAGGGTCAGTACTGAGGGAGTGCTGCACTTTCAGAGGGTCAGTACTGAGGGAGTGCTGCACTGTCAGAGGGTCAGTACTGAGGGAGCGCTGCACTGTCAAAGGGTCAATACTGAGGGAGTGCTGCACTGTCAGACGGTCAATACTGAGGGAGTGCTGCACTCAGAGGGTCAGTACTGAGGGAGCGCTGCACTCTCAAAGGGTCAATACTGAGGGAGTGCGGCACTGTCAGAGGGTCAAGACTGAGGGGCTGCTTCACTGTCAGAGGTTCAGTACTTAGGGAGTGCTGCACTGTCAGAGGGTCAGTACTGAGGGAGTGCTGCACTGTCAGAGGTCAGTACTGAGGAAGTGCTACACTATCAGAGGATCTGTACTGAGGGAGTGCTACACTATCAGAGGTTCAGTACTGAGGGAGTGCTGCACTGTCAGAGGGGCAGTACTGAGGGAGTGCTGCAGTGTCGGAGGTTAAGTACAGAGGAAGTGCAGCAGTGTCAGAGGGTCAGTACTGAGGGAGTGCTGCACTGTCAGAGGGTCAGTACTGAGGGAGTGCTGCACTGTCAGAAGGACAGTACTGAGGGAGTGCTGCCCTGTCAGAGGGACAGTACTGAGGTATTGATGCACTGTCCGCGTGTCAGTACTGAGCGAGTGCTGCACTGTCGGAGGGTCAGTACTGAGCGAGTGCTGCACTGTCGGAGGGTCAGTACTGAGCGAGTGCTGCACTGTCAGAGGGTCAGTAATGAGGGAGTGCTGCACTGTCGCAGGGTCAGTAGTGAGCGAGTGCAGCACTGTCAGAGGTTCAGTACTGAGGGAGTGCTGCACTGTCGGAGGGTCAGTACTGAGGGAGTGCTTCACTGTCAGAGGGTCAGTACTGAGGGAGTGCTGCACTATCAGAGGATCTGTACCGAAGGAGTGCTGCACTGTCAGAGGGTCAATACTGAGGGAGTGCTGCACTGTCAGAGGGGCAGTACTGAGGGAGTTCTACAGTGTCGGAGGTTCAGTAGTGAAGGAGTGCTGCACTGTCGGAGAGTCAGTACTGAGGGAGTGTTGCATTGTCAGAGGGTCAGTACTGAGGGAGAGCTACAGTGTCGGAGGTTCAGTCGTGAAGGAGTGCTGCACAGTCGGAGGGTCAGTAATGAGGGAGCGCTGCACTGTCGGAGGGTCAGTACTGAGGGAGCGCTGCACTGTCGGAGGGTCAGTACTGAGGGAGTGCTGCAATGTCGAAGGGTCAGTACTGAGGGAGCGCTGCACTGTCGGAGGGTCAGTAATGAGGGAGCGCTGCACTGTCGGAGGGTCAGTACTGAGGGAGTGCTGCACTGTCGGAGGGTCAGTACTGAGGGAGTGCTGCACTGTCGGAGGGTCAGTACTGAGGGAGTGCTGCACTGTCGGAGGGTCAGTAATGAGGGAGCGCTGCACAGTCGGAGGGTCAGTACTGAGGGAGTGCTGCACTGTCGGACGCTCAGTACTGAGGGAGTGCTGCACTGTCAGAGGGTCAGTACTGAGGAAGTGCAGCACTGTCAGAGGGTCAGTACTGAGCGAGTGCTGCACTGTCAGAGGGACAGTGCTGAGGTATTGATGCACTGTCCGCGTGTCACTACTGAGGGAGTGCTGCACTGTCGGAGGGTCAGTACTGAGGGAGTGCTGCACTGTCAGAGGGTCAGTACTGAGGGAGTGCTGCACTGTCAGAGGGTGAGTACTGAGCGAGTGCTGCACTGTCGGAGGGTCAGGACTGAGCGAGTGCTGCACTGCCAGACGGTCAGTAATGAGGGAGTGCTGCACTGTCGAAGGGTCAGTAGTGAGCGAGTGCAGCACTGTCAGAGGGTCAGTACTGAGGGAGTGCTGCACTGTCGGAGGGTCAGTACTGAGGGAGTGCTTCACTGTCAGAGGGTCATTAATGAGGGAGTGCTGCACTGTCGGAGGCTCAATTCTGAGGGAGTTCTGCACTGTCGGAGGGTCAGTACTGAGGGAGCGCTGCAATGTCAGAGGATCATTAATGAGGGAGTGCTGCACTGTCAGAGGGTGAGTACTGAGCGAGTGCTGCACTGTCGGAGGGTCAGTACTGAGCGAGTGCTGCACTGGCGGATGGTCAGTACTGAGGGAGTGCTGCACTATCGGAGGGTCAGTACTGAGGGTTTGCTGCACTGTCGGAGGGTCAGTACTGAGGGTGTGCTGCTCTGTCGGAGGGTCAGTACTGAGGGAGTGCAACACTGTCGGAGGGTCAGTACTGAGGGAATGCTGCACTGTCAGAGGGTCAATACTGAGGGAGTGCCGCACTGTCAGAGGGTCAGTACTGAGGGAGTGCTGCTCTGACAGAGGGTCAGTACTGAGGGAGTGCTGCACTTTCAGAGGGTCAGTACTGAGGGAGTGCTGCACTGTCAGAGGGTCAGTACTGAGGAAGAGCTGCACTGTCAGAGGGTCAGTACTGAGGGAGGGCCGCTCTGTCAGAAGGTCAGTACTGAGGGAGTGCTGCACTGACAGAGGGTCAGTACTGAGGGAGTGCTGCACTTTCAGAGGGTCAGTACTGAGGGAGTGCTGCACTGTCAGAGGATCATTAATGAGGGAGTGCTGCACTGTCAGAGGGTGAGTACTGAGCGACTGCTGCACTGTCGGAGGGTCAGTACTGAGCGAGTGCTGCACTGTCGGAGGGTCAGTACTGAGGGAGTGCTGCACTGTCGGAGGGTCAGTACTGAGGGAGCGCTGCACTGTCGGAGGGTCAGTACTGAGGGAGTGCTGCACTGTCGGAGGGTCAGTACTGAGGGTGTGCTGCACTATCGGAGGGTCAGTACTGAGGGTGTGCTGCACTGTCGGAGGGTCAGTACTGAGGGAGTGCAGCACTGTCGAAGGGTCAGTACAGAGGGAGTGCAACACTGTCGGAGGGTCAATACTGAGGGAGTGCCGCACTGTCAGAGGGTAAGTACTGAGGGAGTGCTGCACTGACACAGGGTCAGTACTGAGGGAGTGCTGCACTGTCAGAGGGTCAATACTGAGGGAGTGCCGCACTGTCAGAGGGTCAGTACTGAGGGAGTGCTGCACTGACAGAGGGTCAGTACTGAGGGAGTGCTGCACTTTCAGAGGGTCAGTACTGAGGGAGTGCTGCACTGTCAAAGGGTCAGTACTGAGGGAGCGCTGCACTGTCAAAGGGTCAGTACTGAGGGAGTGCTGCACTGTCAGACGGTCAATACTGAGGGAGTGCTGCACTGTCAGAGGTCAGTACTGAGGGAGTGCTACACTATCAGCGGATCTGTACTGAGGGAGTGCTACACTATCAGAGGTTCAGTACTGAGGGAGTGCTGCACTGTTGGAGGGTCAGTACTGAGGGAGTGCTGCAATGTCGAAGGGTCAGTACTGAGGGAGTGCTGCACTGTCGGAGGGTCAGTAATGAGGGAGCGCTGCACTGTCGGAGGGTCAGTACTGAGGGAGTGCTGCACTGTCGGACGCTCAGTACTGAGGGAGTGCTGCACTGTCAGAGGGTCAGTACTGAGGAAGTGCAGCACTGTCAGAGGGTCAGTACTGAGCGAGTGCTGCACTGTCAGAGGGACAGTACTGAGGTATTGATGCACTGTCCGCGTGTCACTACTGAGGGAGTGCTGCACTGTCGGAGGGTCAGTACTGAGGGAGTGCTGCACTGTCAGAGGGTCAGTACTGAGGGAGTGCTGCACTGTCAGAGGGTGAGTACTGAGCGAGTGCTGCACTGTCGGAGGGTCAGGACTGAGCGAGTGCTGCACTGCCAGACGGTCAGTAATGAGGGAGTGCTGCACTGTCGAAGGGTCAGTAGTGAGCGAGTGCAGCACTGTCAGAGGGTCAGTACTGAGGGAGTGCTGCACTGTCGGAGGGTCAGTACTGAGCGAGTGCTGCACTGTCAGAGGATCAGTACTGAGGGAGTGCTGCACTGTCGGAGGCTCAATTCTGAGGGAGTTCTGCACTGTCGGAGGGTCAGTACTGAGGGAGCGCTGCAATGTCAGAGGATCATTAATGAGGGAGTGCTGCACTGTCAGAGGGTGAGTACTGAGCGAGTGCTGCACTGTCGGAGGGTCAGTACTGAGCGAGTGCTGCACTGGCGGATGGTCAGTACTGAGGGAGTGCTGCACTATCGGAGGGTCAGTACTGAGGGTTTGCTGCACTGTCGGAGGGTCAGTACTGAGGGTGTGCTGCTCTGTCGGAGGGTCAGTACTGAGGGAGTGCAACACTGTCGGAGGGTCAGTACTGAGGGAATGCAGCACTGTCAGAGGGTCAATACTGAGGGAGTGCCGCACTGTCAGAGGGTCAGTACTGAGGGAGTGCTGCTCTGACAGAGGGTCAGTACTGAGGGAGTGCTGCACTTTCAGAGGGTCAGTACTGAGGGAGTGCTGCACTGTCAGAGGGTCAGTACTGAGGAAGAGCTGCACTGTCAGAGGGTCAGTACTGAGGGAGGGCCGCTCTGTCAGAAGGTCAGTACTGAGGGAGTGCTGCACTGACAGAGGGTCAGTACTGAGGGAGTGCTGCACTTTCAGAGGGTCAGTACTGAGGGAGTGCTGCACTGTCAGAGGATCATTAATGAGGGAGTGCTGCACTGTCAGAGGGTGAGTACTGAGCGACTGTTGCACTGTCGGAGGGTCAGTACTGAGCGAGTGCTGCACTGTCGGAGGGTCAGTACTGAGGGAGTGCTGCACTGTCGGAGGGTCAGTACTGAGGGAGCGCTGCACTGTCGGAGGGTCAGTACTGAGGGAGTGCTGCACTGTCGGAGGGTCAGTACTGAGGGTGTGCTGCACTATCGGAGGGTCAGTACTGAGGGTGTGCTGCACTGTCGGAGGGTCAGTACTGAGGGAGTGCAGCACTGTCGAAGGGTCAGTACAGAGGGAGTGCAACACTGTCGGAGGGTCAATACTGAGGGAGTGCCGCACTGTCAGAGGGTAAGTACTGAGGGAGTGCTGCACTGACACAGGGTCAGTACTGAGGGAGTGCTGCACTGTCAGAGGGTCAATACTGAGGGAGTGCCGCACTGTCAGAGGGTCAGTACTGAGGGAGTGCTGCACTGACAGAGGGTCAGTACTGAGGGAGTGCTGCACTTTCAGAGGGTCAGTACTGAGGGAGTGCTGCACTGTCAAAGGGTCAGTACTGAGGGAGCGCTGCACTGTCAAAGGGTCAATACTGAGGGAGTGCTGCACTGTCAGACGGTCAATACTGAGGGAGTGCTGCACTCAGAGGGTCAGTACTGAGGGAGCGCTGCACTCTCAAAGGGTCAATACTGAGGGAGTGCGACACTGTCAGAAGGTCAAGACTGAGGGAGTGCTGCACTGTCAGAGGTCAGTACTGAGGGAGTGCTACACTATCAGCGGATCTGTACTGAGGGAGTGCTACACTATCAGAGGTTCAGTACTGAGGGAGTGCTGCACTGTTGGAGGGTCAGTACTGAGCGAGTGCTGCACTGTCAGAGGGTCAGTACTGAGGGAGGGCTGCACTGTTGGAGGGTCAGTACTGAGCGAGTGCTGCACTGTCGGAGGGTCAGTACTGAGCGAGTGCTGCACTGTCAGTGGGTCAGTACTGAGGGAGTGCTGCACTGTCAGAGGGTCAGAACTGAGGGAGTGCTGCACTGTCAGAGGGTGAGTACTGAGCGAGTGCTGCACTGTCGGAGGGTCAGTACTGAGCGAGTGCTGCACTATCAGAGGGTCAGTAATGAGGGAGTGCTGCACTGTCGGAGGGTCAGTAGTGAGCGAGTGCAGCACTGTCAGAGGGTCATTACTGAGGGAGTGCTGCACTGTCGGTCAGTACTGAGGGAGTGCTTCACTGTCAGAGGGTCATTAATGAGGGAGTGCTGCACTGTCGGAGGCTCAATTCTGAGGGAGTTCTGCACTGTCGGAGGGTCAGTACTGAGGGAGTGCTGCACTGTCAGAGTATCATTAATGAGGGAGTGCTGCACTGTCAGAGGGTGAGTACTGAGCGAGTGCTGCACTGTCGGAGGGTCAGTACTGAGCGAGTGCTGCACTGTCGGAGGGTCAGTACTGAGGGAGTGCTGCACTGTCTGAGGGACAGTACTGAGAGTGTGCTGCACTGTCGGAGGGTCAGTACTGAGGGTGTGCTGCTCTGTCGGAGGGTCAGTACTGAGGGAGTGCAACACTGTCGGAGGGTCAGTACTGAGGGAATGCTGCACTGTCAGAGGGTCAATACTGAGGGAGTGCCGCACTGTCAGAGGGTCAGTACTGAGGGAGTGCTGCACTTTCAGAGGGTCAGTACTGAGGGAGTGCTGCACTGTCAGAGGGTCAGTACTGAGGAAGAGCTGCACTGTCAGAGGGTCAGTACTGAGGGAGGGCCGCTCTGTCAGAAGGTCAGTACTGAGGGAGTGCTGCACTGTCAGAGGGTCAATACTGAGGGAGTGCCGCACTGTCAGAGGGTCAGTACTGAGGGAGTGCTGCACTGACAGAGGGTCAGTACTGAGGGAGTGCTGCACTTTCAGAGGGTCAGTACTGAGGGAGTGCTGCACTGTCAGAGGGTCAGTACTGAGGGAGCGCTGCACTGTCAAAGGGTCAATACTGAGGGAGTGCTGCACTGTCAGACTGTCAATACTGAGGGAGTGCTGCACTCAGAGGGTCAGTACTGAGGGAGCGCTGCACTCTCAAAGGATCAATACTGAGGGAGTGCGGCACTGTCAGAGGGTCAAGACTGAGGGGCTGCTGCACTGTCAGAGGTTCAGTACTTAGGGAGTGCTGCACTGTCAGAGGGTCAGTACTGAGGGAGTGCTGCACAGTCAGAGGTCAGTACTGAGGAAGTGCTACACTATCAGAGAATCTGTACTGAGGGAGTGCTACACTATCAGAGGTTCAGTACTGAGGGAGTGCTGCACTGTCAGAGGGGCAGTACTGAGGGAGTGCTGCAGTGTCGGAGGTTCAGTACAGCGGAAGTGCAGCAGTGTCAGAGGGTCAGTACTGAGGGAGTGCTGCACTGTCAGAGGGTCAGTACTGAGGGAGTGCTGCACTGTCAGAAGGACAGTACTGAGGGAGTGCTGCCCTGTCAGAGGGACAGTACTGAGGTATTGATGCACTGTCCGCGTGTCAGTACTGAGCGAGTGCTGCACTGTCGGAGGGTCAGTACTGAGCGAGTGCTGCACTGTCGGAGGGTCAGTACTGAGCGAGTGCTGCACTGTCAGAGGGTCAGTAATGAGGGAGTGCTGCACTGTCGCAGGGTCAGTAGTGAGCGAGTGCAGCACTGTCAGAGGTTCAGTACTGAGGGAGTGCTGCACTGTCGGAGGGTCAGTACTGAGGGAGTGCTTCACTGTCAGAGGGTCAGTACTGAGGGAGTGCTGCACTATCAGAGGATCTGTACCGAAGGAGTGCTGCACTGTCAGAGGGTCAATACTGAGGGAGTGCTGCACTGTCAGAGGGGCAGTACTGAGGGAGTTCTACAGTGTCGGAGGTTCAGTAGTGAAGGAGTGCTGCACTGTCGGAGAGTCAGTACTGAGGGAGTGTTGCATTGTCAGAGGGTCAGTACTGAGGGAGAGCTACAGTGTCGGAGGTTCAGTCGTGAAGGAGTGCTGCACAGTCGGAGGGTCAGTAATGAGGGAGCGCTGCACTGTCGGAGGGTCAGTACTGAGGGAGCGCTGCACTGTCGGAGGGTCAGTACTGAGGGAGTGCTGCACTGTCGAAGGGTCAGTACTGAGGGAGCGCTGCACTGTCGGAGGGTCAGTAATGAGGGAGCGCTGCACTGTCGGAGGGTCAGTACTGAGGGAGTGCTGCACTGTCGGAGGGTCAGTACTGAGGGAGTGCTGCACTGTCGGAGGGTCAGTACTGAGGGAGTGCTGCACTGTCGGAGGGTCAGTAATGAGGGAGCGCTGCACTGTCGGAGGGTCAGTACTGAGGGAGTGCTGCACTGTCGGACGCTCAGTACTGAGGGAGTGCTGCACTGTCAGAGGGTCAGTACTGAGGAAGTGCAGCACTGTCAGAGGGTCAGTACTGAGCGAGTGCTGCACTGTCAGAGGGACAGTACTGAGGTATTGATGCACTGTCCGCGTGTCACTACTGAGGGAGTGCTGCACTGTCGGAGGGTCAGTACTGAGGGAGTGCTGCACTGTCAGAGGGTCAGTACTGAGGGAGTGCTGCACTGTCAGAGGGTGAGTACTGAGCGAGTGCTGCACTGTCGGAGGGTCAGGACTGAGCGAGTGCTGCACTGTCAGACGGTCAGTAATGAGGGAGTGCTGCACTGTCGGAGGGTCAGTAGTGAGCGAGTGCAGCACTGTCAGAGGGTCAGTACTGAGGGAGTGCTGCACTGTCGGAGGGTCAGTACTGAGGGAGTGCTTCACTGTCAGAGGGTCATTAATGAGGGAGTGCTGCACTGTCGGAGGCTCAATTCTGAGGGAGTTCTGCACTGTCGGAGGGTCAGTACTGAGGGAGCGCTACAATGTCAGAGGATCATTAATGAGGGAGTGCTGCACTGTCAGAGGGTGAGTACTGAGCGAGTGCTGCACTGTCGGAGGGTCAGTACTGAGCGAGTGCTGCACTGGCGGAGGGTCAGTACTGAGGGAGTGCTGCACTATCCAAGGGTCAGTACTGAGGGTTTGCTGCACTGTCGGAGGGTCAGTACTGAGGGTGTGCTGCTCTGTCGGAGGGTCAGTACTGAGGGAGTGCAACACTGTCGGAGGGTCAGTACTGAGGGAATGCTGCACTGTCAGAGGGTCAATACTGAGGGAGTGCCGCACTGTCAGAGGGTCAGTACTGAGGGAGTGCTGCTCTGACAGAGGGTCAGTACTGAGGGAGTGCTGCACTTTCAGAGGGTCAGTACTGAGGGAGTGCTGCACTGTCAGAGGGTCAGTACTGAGGAAGAGCTGCACTGTCAGAGGGTCATTACTGAGGGAGGGCCGCTCTGTCAGAAGGTCAGTACTGAGGGAGTGCTGCACTGACAGAGGGTCAGTACTGAGGGAGTGCTGCACTTTCAGAGGGTCAGTACTGAGGGAGTGCTGCACTGTCAGAGGATCATTAATGAGGGAGTGCTGCACTGTCAGAGGGCGAGTACTGAGCGACTGCTGCACTGTCGGAGGGTCAGTACTGAGCGAGTGCTGCACTGTCAGAGGGTCAGTACTGAGGGAGTGCTGCACTGTCGGAGGGTCAGTACTGAGGGAGTGCTGCACTGTCGGAGGGTCAGTACTGAGGGAGTGCTGCACTGTCGGAGGGTCAGTACTGAGGGAGCGCTGCACTGTCGGAGGGTCAGTACTGTGGGAGTGCTGCACTGTCGGAGGGTCAGTACTGAGGGTGTGCTGCACTATCGGAGGGTCAGTACTGAGGGTGTGCTGCACTATCGGAGGGTCAGTACTGAGGGAGTGCAGCACTGTCGAAGGGTCAGTACAGAGGGAGTGCAACACTGTCGGAGGGTCAATACTGAGGGAGTGCCGCACTGTCAGAGGGTAAGTACTGAGGGAGTGCTGCACTGACACAGGGTCAGTACTGAGGGAGTGCTGCACTGTCAGAGGGTCAATACTGAGGGAGTGCCGCACTGTCAGAGGGTCAGTACTGAGGGAGTGCTGCACTGACAGAGGGTCAGTACTGAGGGAGTGCTGCACTTTCAGAGGGTCAGTACTGAGGGAGTGCTGCACTGTCAAAGGGTCAGTACTGAGGGAGCGCTGCACTGTCAAAGGGTCAATACTGAGGGAGTGCTGCACTGTCAGACGGTCAATACTGAGGGAGTGCTGCACTCAGAGGGTCAGTACTGAGGGAGCGCTGCACTCTCAAAGGGTCAATACTGAGGGAGTGCGACACTGTCAGAGGGTCAAGACTGAGGGAGTGCTGCACTGTCAGAGGTCAGTACTGAGGGAGTGCTACACTATCAGCGGATCTGTACTGAGGGAGTGCTACACTATCAGAGGTTCAGTACTGAGGGAGTGCTGCACTGTTGGAGGGTCAGTACTGAGCGAGTGCTGCACTGTCAGAGGGTCAGTACTGAGGGAGTGCTGCACTGTTGGAGGGTCAGTACTGAGCGAGTGCTGCACTGTCGGAGGGTCAGTACTGAGCGAGTGCTGCACTGTCAGAGGGTCAGTACTGAGGGAGTGCTGCACTGTCAGAGGGTCAGTACTGAGGGAGTGCTGCACTGTCAGAGGGTGAGTACTGAGCGAGTGCTGCACTGTCGGAGGGTCAGTACTGAGCGAGTGCTGCACTATCAGAGGGTCAGTAATGAGGGAGTGCTGCACTGTCGGAGGGTCAGTAGTGAGCGAGTGCAGCACTGTCAGAGGGTCATTACTGAGGGAGTGCTGCACTGTCGGTCAGTACTGAGGGAGTGCTTCACTGTCAGAGGGTCATTAATGAGGGAGTGCTGCACTGTCGGAGGCTCAATTCTGAGGGAGTTCTGCACTGTCGGAGGGTCAGTACTGAGGGAGTGCTGCACTGTCGGAGGGTCAGTACTGAGGGAGTGCTGCACTGTCGGAGGGTCAGTACTGAGGGAGTGCTGCACTGTCGGAGGGTCAGTACTGAGGGAGCGCTGCACTGTCGGAGGGTCAGTACTGTGGGAGTGCTGCACTGTCGGAGGGTCAGTACTGAGGGTGTGCTGCACTATCGGAGGGTCAGTACTGAGGGTGTGCTGCACTGTCGGAGGGTCAGTACTGAGGGAGTGCAGCACTGTCGAAGGGTCAGTACAGAGGGAGTGCAACACTGTCGGAGGGTCAATACTGAGGGAGTGCCGCACTGTCAGAGGGTAAGTACTGAGGGAGTGCTGCACTGACACAGGGTCAGTACTGAGGGAGTGCTGCACTGTCAGAGGGTCAATACTGAGGGAGTGCCGCACTGTCAGAGGGTCAGTACTGAGGGAGTGCTGCACTGACAGAGGGTCAGTACTGAGGGAGTGCTGCACTTTCAGAGGGTCAGTACTGAGGGAGTGCTGCACTGTCAAAGGGTCAGTACTGAGGGAGCGCTGCACTGTCAAAGGGTCAATACTGAGGGAGTGCTGCACTGTCAGACGGTCAATACTGAGGGAGTGCTGCACTCAGAGGGTCAGTACTGAGGGAGCGCTGCACTCTCAAAGGGTCAATACTGAGGGAGTGCGACACTGTCAGAGGGTCAAGACTGAGGGAGTGCTGCACTGTCAGAGGTCAGTACTGAGGGAGTGCTACACTATCAGCGGATCTGTACTGAGGGAGTGCTACACTATCAGAGGTTCAGTACTGAGGGAGTGCTGCACTGTTGGAGGGTCAGTACTGAGCGAGTGCTGCACTGTCAGAGGGTCAGTACTGAGGGAGTGCTGCACTGTTGGAGGGTCAGTACTGAGCGAGTGCTGCACTGTCGGAGGGTCAGTACTGAGCGAGTGCTGCACTGTCAGAGGGTCAGTACTGAGGGAGTGCTGCACTGTCAGAGGGTCAGTACTGAGGGAGTGCTGCACTGTCAGAGGGTGAGTACTGAGCGAGTGCTGCACTGTCGGAGGGTCAGTACTGAGCGAGTGCTGCACTATCAGAGGGTCAGTAATGAGGGAGTGCTGCACTGTCGGAGGGTCAGTAGTGAGCGAGTGCAGCACTGTCAGAGGGTCATTACTGAGGGAGTGCTGCACTGTCGGTCAGTACTGAGGGAGTGCTTCACTGTCAGAGGGTCATTAATGAGGGAGTGCTGCACTGTCGGAGGCTCAATTCTGAGGGAGTTCTGCACTGTCGGAGGGTCAGTACTGAGGGAGTGCTGCACTGTCAGAGTATCATTAATGAGGGAGTGCTGCACTGTCAGAGGGTGAGTACTGAGCGAGTGCTGCACTCAGAGGGTCAGTACTGAGGGAGCGCTGCACTCTCAAAGGGTCAATACTGAGGGAGTGCGGCACTGTCAGAGGGTCAAGACTGAGGGAGTGCTGCACTTTCAGAGGGTCAGTACTGAGGGAGTGCTGCACTGTCAGAGGGTCAGTACTGAGGGAGTGCTGCACTGTCAGAGGTCAGTACTGAGGGAGTACTGCACTGTCAGAGGTTCAGTACTGAGGGAGTGCTGCACTGTTGGAAGGTCAGTTGTGAGGGTGTCCTGCACTGTCAGAGGGTCAATAATGAGGGAGTGCTGCAGTGTCGGAGGTTCAGTACAGAGGAAGTGCTGCACTGTCGGAGGGTCAGTACTGAGCGAGTGCTGCACTGTCAGAGGGTCAGTAATGAGGGAGTGCTGCACTGTCGGAGGGTCAGTAGTGAGCGAGTGCAGCACTGTCAGAGGGTCAGTACTGAGGGAGTGCTGCACTGTTGGAGGGTCAGTACTGAGCGAGTGCTGCACTGTCAGAGGGTCAGTACAGAGGGAGTGCTACAGTGTCGGAGGTTCAGTAGTGAAGGAGTGCAGCACTGTCGGAGAGTCAGTACTGAGGGACTGTTGCACTGTCAGAGGGTCAGTACTGAGGGAGTGCTACAGTGTCGGAGGTTCAGTCGTGAAGGAGTGCTGCACAGTCGGAGGGTCAGTACTGAGGGAGTGCTGCACTGTCAGAGGGTCAGTACTGAGGGAGTGCTGCACTGTCGGACGATCAGTACTGACGGAGTGCTGCACTGTCAGAGGGTCAGTACTGAGGAAGTGCAGCACTGTCGGAGGGTCAGTACTGAGGGAGCGCTGCACTGTCGGAGGGTCAGTACTGAGGGAGTGCTGCACTGTCGGAGGGTCAGTACTGAGGGTGTGCTGCACTATCGGAGGGTCAGTACTGAGGGTGTGCTGCACTGTCGGAGGGTCAGTACTGAGGGAGTGCAGCACTGTCGAAGGGTCAGTACAGAGGGAGTGCAACACTGTCGGAGGGTCAATACTGAGGGAGTGCCGCACTGTCAGAGGGTAAGTACTGAGGGAGTGCTGCACTGACACAGGGTCAGTACTGAGGGAGTGCTGCACTGTCAGAGGGTCAATACTGAGGGAGTGCCGCACTGTCAGAGGGTCAGTACTGAGGGAGTGCTGCACTGACAGAGGGTCAGTACTGAGGGAGTGCTGCACTTTCAGAGGGTCAGTACTGAGGGAGTGCTGCACTGTCAAAGGGTCAGTACTGAGGGAGCGCTGCACTGTCAAAGGGTCAATACTGAGGGAGTGCTGCACTGTCAGACGGTCAATACTGAGGGAGTGCTGCACTCAGAGGGTCAGTACTGAGGGAGCGCTGCACTCTCAAAGGGTCAATACTGAGGGAGTGCGACACTGTCAGAGGGTCAAGACTGAGGGAGTGCTGCACTGTCAGAGGTCAGTACTGAGGGAGTGCTACACTATCAGCGGATCTGTACTGAGGGAGTGCTACACTATCAGGGGTTCAGTACTGAGGGAGTGCTGCACTGTTGGAGGGTCAGTACTGAGCGAGTGCTGCACTGTCAGAGGGTCAGTACTGAGGGAGTGCTGCACTGTTTGAGGGTCAGTACTGAGCGAGTGCTGCACTGTCGGAGGGTCAGTACTGAGCGAGTGCTGCACTGTCAGAGGGTCAGTACTGAGGGAGTGCTGCACTGTCAGAGGGTCAGTACTGAGGGAGTGCTGCACTGTCAGAGGGTGAGTACTGAGCGAGTGCTGCACTGTCGGAGGGTCAGTACTGAGCGAGTGCTGCACTATCAGAGGGTCAGTAATGAGGGAGTGCTGCACTGTCGGAGGGTCAGTAGTGAGCGAGTGCAGCACTGTCAGAGGGTCATTACTGAGGGAGTGCTGCACTGTCGGTCAGTACTGAGGGAGTGCTTCACTGTCAGAGGGTCATTAATGAGGGAGTGCCGCACTGTCGGAGGCTCAATTCTGAGGGAGTTCTGCACTGTCGGAGGGTCAGTACTGAGGGAGTGCTGCACTGTCAGAGTATCATTAATGAGGGAGTGCTGCACTGTCAGAGGGTGAGTACTGAGCGAGTGCTGCACTCAGAGGGTCAGTACTGAGGGAGCGCTGCACTCTCAAAGGGTCAATACTGAGGGAGTGCGGCACTGTCAGAGGGTCAAGACTGAGGGAGTGCTGCACTGTCAGAGGGTCAGTACTGAGGGAGTGCTGCACTGTCAGAGGGTCAGTACTGAGGGAGTGCTGCACTGTCAGAGGTCAGTACTGAGGGAGTGCTACACTATCAGCGGATCTGTACTGAGGGAGTGCTACACTATCAGAGGTTCAGTACTGAGGGAGTGCTGCACTGTTGGAAGGTCAGTTGTGAGGGTGTCCTGCACTGTCAGAGGGTCAGTACTGAGGGAGTGCGACACTGTCAGAGGGTCAAGACTGAGGGAGTGCTGCACTGTCAGAGGTCAGTACTGAGGGAGTGCTACACTATCAGCTGATCTGTACTGAGGGAGTGCTACACTATCAGAGGTTCAGTACTGAGGGAGTGCTGCACTGTTGGAGGGTCAGTACTGAGCGAGTGCTGCACTGTCAGAGGGTCAGTACTGAGGGAGTGCTGCACTGTTTGAGGGTCAGTACTGAGCGAGTGCTGCACTGTCGGAGGGTCAGTACTGAGCGAGTGCTGCACTGTCAGAGGGTCAGTACTGAGGGAGTGCTGCACTGTCAGAGGGTCAGTACTGAGGGAGTGCTGCACTGTCAGAGGGTGAGTACTGAGGGAGTGCTGCACTGTCGGAGGGTCAGTACTGAGCGAGTGCTGCACTATCAGAGGGTCAGTAATGAGGGAGTGCTGCACTGTCGGAGGGTCAGTAGTGAGCGAGTGCAGCACTGTCAGAGGGTCATTACTGAGGGAGTGCTGCACTGTCGGTCAGTACTGAGGGAGTGCTTCACTGTCAGAGGGTCATTAATGAGGGAGTGCCGCACTGTCGGAGGCTCAATTCTGAGGGAGTTCTGCACTGTCGGAGTGTCAGTACTGAGGGAGTGCTGCACTGTCAGAGTATCATTAATGAGGGAGTGCTGCACTGTCAGAGGGTGAGTACTGAGCGAGTGCTGCACTCAGAGGGTCAGTACTGAGGGAGCGCTGCACTCTCAAAGGGTCAATACTGAGGGAGTGCGGCACTGTCAGAGGGTCAAGACTGAGGGAGTGCTGCACTGTCAGAGGGTCAGTACTGAGGGAGTGCTGCACTGTCAGAGGGTCAGTACTGAGGGAGTGCTGCAATGTCAGAGGTCAGTACTGAGGGAGTGCTACACTATCAGCGGATCTGTACTGAGGGAGTGCTACACTATCAGAGGTTCAGTACTGAGGGAGTGCTGCACTGTTGGAAGGTCAGTTGTGAGGGTGTCCTGCACTGTCAGAGGGTCAGTACTGAGGGAGTGCTGCACTGTCAGAGGGTCAGTACTGAGGGAGGGCCGCACTGTCAGAAGGTCAGTACTGAGCGAGTGCTGCACTGTCAGAGGGTCAATACTGAGGGAGTGCCGCACTGTCAGAGGGTCAGTACTGAGGGAGTGCTGCACTGACAGAGGGTCAGTACTGAGGGAGTGCTGCACTTTCAGAGGGTCAGTACTGAGGGAGTGCTGCACTGTCAAAGGGTCAGTACTGAGGGAGCGCTGCACTGTCAAAGGGTCAATACTGAGGGAGTGCTGCACTGTCAGACGGTCAATACTGAGGGAGTGCTGCACTCAGAGGGTCAGTACTGAGGGAGCGCTGCACTCTCAAAGGGTCAATACTGAGGGAGTGCGACACTATCAGCGGATCTGTTCTGAGGGAGTGCTACACTATCAGAGGTTCAGTACTGAGGGAGTGCTGCACTGTTGGAGGGTCAGTACTGAGCGAGTGCTGCACTGTCAGAGTGTCAGTACTGAGGGAGTGCTGCACTGTTGGAGGGTCAGTACTGAGCGAGTGCTGCACTGTCGGAGGGTCAGTACTGAGCGAGTGCTGCACCGTCAGAGGGTCAGTACTGAGGGAGTGCTGCACTGTCAGAGGGTCAGTACTGAGGGAGTGCTGCACTGTCAGAGGGTGAGTACTGAGCGAGTGCTGCACTGTCAGAGGGTCAGTACTGAGCGAGTGCTGCACTATCAGAGGGTCAGTAATGAGGGAGAGCTGCACTGTCGGTCAGTACTGAGGGAGTGCTTCACTGTCAGAGGGTCATTAATGAGGGAGTGCTGCACTGTCGGAGGCTCAATTCTGAGGGAGTTCTGCACTGTCGGAGGGTCAGTACTGAGGGAGTGCTGCACTGTCAGAGTATCATTAATGAGGGAGTGCTGCACTGTCAGAGGGTGAGTACTGAGCGAGTGCTGCACTCAGAGGGTCAGTACTGAGGGAGCGCTGCACTCTCAAAGGGTCAATACTGAGGGAGTGCGGCACTGTCAGAGGGTCAAGACTGAGGGAGTGCTGCACTGTCAGAGGGTCAGTACTGAGGGAGTGCTGAACTGTCAGAGGGTCAGTACTGAGGGAGTGCTGCACTGTCAGAGGTCAGTACTGAGGGAGTGCTACACTATCAGCGGATCTGTACTGAGGGAGTGCTACACTATCAGAGGTTCAGTACTGAGGGAGTGCTGCACTGTTGGAAGGTCAGTTGTGAGGGTGTCCTGCACTGTCAGAGGGTCAATAATGAGGGAGTGCTGCAGTGTCGGAGGTTCAGTACAGAGGAAGTGCTGCACTGTCGGAGGGTCAGTACTGAGCGAGTGCTGCACTGTCAGAGGGTCAGTAATGAGGGAGTGCTGCACTGTCGGAGGGTCAGTAGTGAGCGAGTGCAGCACTGTCAGAGGGTCAGTACTGAGGGAGTGCTGCACTGTTGGAGGGTCAGTACTGAGCGAGTGCTGCACTGTCAGAGGGTCAGTACAGAGGGAGTGCTACAGTGTCGGAGGTTCAGTAGTGAAGGAGTGCAGCACTGTCGGAGAGTCAGTACTGAGGGAGTGTTGCACTGTCAGAGGGTCAGTACTGAGGGAGTGCTACAGTGTCGGAGGTTCAGTCGTGAAGGAGTGCTGCACAGTCGGAGGGTCAGTACTGAGGGAGTGCTGCACTGTCAGAGGGTCAGTACTGAGGGAGTGCTGCACTGTCGGACGATCAGTACTGAGGGAGTGCTGCACTGTCAGAGGGTCAGTACTGAGGAAGTGCAGCACTGTCAGAGGGTCAGTACTGAGGGAATGCTGCACTGTCAGAAGGACAGTACTGAGGGAGTGCTGCACTGTCAGAGGGTCAGTACTGAGGGAGTGCTGCACTGTCAGAAGGACAGTACTGAGGGAGTGCTGCCCTGTCAGAGGGACAGTACTGAGGTATTGATGCACTGTCCGCGTGTCAGTACTGAGCGAGTGCTGCACTGTCGGAGGGTCAGTACTGAGCGAGTGCTGCACTGTCAGAGGGTCAGTACTGAGGGAGTGCTGCACTGTCAGATGGTCAGTACTGAGGGAGTGCTGCACTGTCAGAGGGTCAGTACTGAGGGAGTGCTGCACTTTCAGAGGGTCAGTACTGAGGGAGTGCTGCACTGTCAAAGGGTCAGTACTGAGGGAGCGCTGCACTGTCAAAGGGTCAATACTGAGGGATTGCTGCACTGTCAGACGGTCAATACTGAGGGAGTGCTGCACTCAGAGGGTCAGTACTGAGGGAGATCTGCACTCTCAAAGGGTCAATACTGAGGGAGTGCGACACTGTCAGAGGGTCAAGACTGAGGGAGTGCTGCACTGTCAGAGGTCAGTACTGAGGGAGTGCTACACTATCAGCGGATCTGTACTGAGGGAGTGCTACACTATCAGAGGTTCAGTACTGAGGGAGTGCTGCACTGTTGGAGGGTCAGTACTGAGCGAGTGCTGCACTGTCAGAGGGTCAGTACTGAGGGAGTGCTGCACTGTTTGAGGGTCAGTACTGAGCGAGTGCTGCACTGTCGGAGGGTCAGTACTGAGCGAGTGCTGCACTGTCAGAGGGTCAGTACTGAGGGAGTGCTGCACTGTCAGAGGGTCAGTACTGAGGGAGTGCTGCACTGTCAGAGGGTGAGTACTGAGCGAGTGCTGCACTGTCGGAGGGTCAGTACTGAGCGAGTGCTGCACTATCAGAGGGTCAGTAATGAGGGAGTGCTGCACTGTCGGAGGGTCAGTAGTGAGCGAGTGCAGCACTGTCAGAGGGTCATTACTGAGGGAGTGCTGCACTGTCGGTCAGTACTGAGGGAGTGCTTCACTGTCAGAGGGTCATTAATGAGGGAGTGCCGCACTGTCGGAGGCTCAATTCTGAGGGAGTTCTGCACTGTCGGAGGGTCAGTACTGAGGGAGTGCTGCACTGTCAGAGTATCATTAATGAGGGAGTGCTGCACTGTCAGAGGGTGAGTACTGAGCGAGTGCTGCACTCAGAGGGTCAGTACTGAGGGAGCGCTGCACTCTCAAAGGGTCAATACTGAGGGAGTGCGGCACTGTCAGAGGGTCAAGACTGAGGGAGTGCTGCACTGTCAGAGGGTCAGTACTGAGGGAGTGCTGCACTGTCAGAGGGTCAGTACTGAGGGAGTGCTGCACTGTCAGAGGTCAGTACTGAGGGAGTGCTACACTATCAGCGGATCTGTACTGAGGGAGTGCTACACTATCAGAGGTTCAGTACTGAGGGAGTGCTGCACTGTTGGAAGGTCAGTTGTGAGGGTGTCCTGCACTGTCAGAGGGTCAGTACTGAGGGAGTGCTGCACTGTCAGAGGATCAGTACTGAGGGAGGGCCGCACTGTCAGAAGGTCAGTACTGAGCGAGTGCTGCACTGTCAGAGGGTCAATACTGAGGGAGTGCCGCACTGTCAGAGGGTCAGTACTGAGGGAGTGCTGCACTGACAGAGGGTCAGTACTGAGGGAGTGCTGCACTTTCAGAGGGTCAGTACTGAGGGAGTGCTGCACTGTCAAAGGGTCAGTACTGAGGGAGCGCTGCACTGTCAAAGGGTCAATACTGAGGGAGTGCTGCACTGTCAGACGGTCAATACTGAGGGAGTGCTGCACTCAGAGGGTCAGTACTGAGGGAGCGCTGCACTCTCAAAGGGTCGTTACTGAGGGAGTGCGACACTGTCAGAGGGTCAAGACTGAGGGAGTGCTGCACTGTCAGAGGTCAGTACTGAGGGAGTGCTACACTATCAGCGGATCTGTACTGAGGGAGTGCTACACTATCAGAGGTTCAGTACTGAGGGAGTGCTGCACTGTTGGAGGGGCAGTACTGAGCGAGTGCTGCACTGTCAGAGTGTCAGTACTGAGGGAGTGCTGCACTGTTGGAGGGTCAGTACTGAGCGAGTGCTGCACTGTCGGAGGGTCAGTACTGAGCGAGTGCTGCACTGTCAGAGGGTCAGTACTGAGGGAGTGCTGCACTGTCAGAGGGTCAGTACTGAGGGAGTGCTGCACTGTCAGAGGGTGAGTACTGAGCGAGTGCTGCACTGTCAGAGGGTCAGTACTGAGCGAGTGCTGCACTATCAGAGGGTCAGTAATGAGGGAGTGCTGCACTGTCGGAGGGTCAGTAGTGAGCGAGTGCAGCACTTTCAGAGGGTCCTTACTGAGGGAGTGCTGCACTGTCGGTCAGTACTGAGGGAGTGCTTCACTGTCAGAGGGTCATTAATGAGGGAGTGCTGCACTGTCGGAGGCTCAATTCTGAGGGAGTTCTGCACTGTCGGAGGGTCAGTACTGAGGGAGTGCTGCACTGTCAGAGTATCATTAATGAGGGAGTGCTGCACTGTCAGAGGGTGAGTACTGAGCGAGTGCTGCACTCAGAGGGTCAGTACTGAGGGAGCGCTGCACTCTCAAAGGGTCAATACTGAGGGAGTGCGGCACTGTCAGAGGGTCAAGACTGAGGGAGTGCTGCACTGTCAGAGGGTCAGTACTGAGGGAGTGCTGCACTGTCAGAGGGTCAGTACTGAGGGAGTGCTGCACTGTCAGAGGTCAGTACTGAGGGAGTGCTACACTCTCAGCGGATCTGTACTGAGGGAGTGCTACACTATCAGAGGTTCAGTACTGAGGGAGTGCTGCACTGTTGGAAGGTCAGTTGTGAGGGTGTCCTGCACTGTCAGAGGGTCAATAATGAGGGAGTGCTGCAGTGTCGGAGGTTCAGTACAGAGGAAGTGCTGCACTGTCGGAGGGTCAGTACTGAGCGAGTGCTGCACTGTCAGAGGGTCAGTAATGAGGGAGTGCTGCACTGTCGGAGGGTCAGTAGTGAGCGAGTGCAGCACTGTCAGAGGGTCAGTACTGAGGGAGTGCTGCACTGTTGGAGGGTCAGTACTGAGCGAGTGCTGCACTGTCAGAGGGTCAGTGCAGAGGGAGTGCTACAGTGTCGGAGGTTCAGTAGTGAAGGAGTGCAGCACTGTCGGAGAGTCAGTACTGAGGGAGTGTTGCACTGTCAGAGGGTCAGTACTGAGGGAGTGCTACAGTGTCGGAGGTTCAGTCGTGAAGGAGTGCTGCACAGTCGGAGGGTCAGTACTGAGGGAGTGCTGCACTGTCAGAGGGTCAGTACTGAGGGAGTGCTGCACTGTCGGACGATCAGTACTGAGGGAGTGCTGCACTGTCAGAGGGTCAGTACTGAGGAAGTGCAGCACTGTCAGAGGGTCAGTACTGAGGGAATGCTGCACTGTTTGAAGGACAGTACTGAGGGAGTGCTGCACTGTCAGAGGGTCAGTACTGAGGGAGTGCTGCACTGTCAGAAGGACAGTACTGAGGGAGTGCTGCCCTGTCAGAGGGACAGTACTGAGGTATTGATGCACTGTCCGCGTGTCAGTACTGAGCGAGTGTTGCACTGTCGGAGGGTCAGTACTGAGCGAGTGCTGCACTGTCAGAGGGTCAGTACTGAGGGAGTGCTGCACTGTCAGATGGTCAGTACTGAGGGAGTGCTGCACTGTCGGAGGGTCAGTAGTGAGCGAGTGCAGCACTATCAGAGAGTCAGTACTGATGGAGTGCTGGACTGTCGGTGGGTCAGTACTGAGGGAGTGCTTCACTGTCAGAGGGTCATTAATGAGGGAGTGCTGCACTGTCGGAGGCTTAATTCTGAGGGCGTTCTGCACTTTCGGAGGGTCAGTACTGAGGGAGTGCTGCACTGTCAGAGGATCATTAATGAGGGAGTGCTGCACTGTCAGAGGGTGAGTACTGAGCGAGTGCTGCACTGTCGGAGGGTCAGTACTGTGTGAGTGCTGCACTGTCGGAGGGTCAGTACTGAGGGAGTGCTGCACTGTTGGAGGGTCAGTACTGAGCGAGTGCTGCACTGTCGGAGGGTCAGTACTGAGCGAGTGCTGCACTGTCAGAGGGTCAGTACTGAGGGAGTGCTGCACTGTCAGAGGGTCAGTACTGAGGGAGTGCTGCACTGTCAGAGGGTGAGTACTGAGCGACTGCTGCACTGTCGGAGGGTCAGTACTGAGCGAGTGCTGCACTATCAGAGGGTCAGTAATGAGGGAGTGCTGCACTGTCGGAGGGTCAGTAGTGAGCGAGTGCAGCACTGTCAGAGGGTCATTACTGAGGGAGTGCTGCACTGTCGGTCAGTACTGAGGGAGTGCTTCACTGTCAGAGGGTCATTAATGAGGGAGTGCTGCACTGTCGGAGGCTCAATTCTGAGGGAGTTCTGCACTGTCGGAGGGTCAGTACTGAGGGAGTGCTGCACTGTCAGAGTATCATTAATGAGGGAGTGCTGCACTGTCAGAGGGTGAGTACTGAGCGAGTGCTGCACTCAGAGGATCAGTACTGAGGGAGCGCAGCACTCTCAAAGGGTCAATACTGAGGGAGTGCGGCACTGTCAGATTGTCAAAACTGAGGGAGTGCTGCACTGTCAGAGGGTCAGTACTGAGGGAGTGCTGCACTGTCAGAGGGTCAGTACTGAGGGAGTGCTGCACTGTCAGAGGTCAGTACTGAGGGAGTGCTACACTATCAGCGGATCTGTACTGAGGGAGTGCTACACTATCAGAGGTTCAGTACTGAGGGAGTGCTGCACTGTTGGAAGGTCAGTTGTGAGGGTGTCCTGCACTGTCAGAGGGTCAATAATGAGGGAGTGCTGCAGTGTCGGAGGTTCAGTACAGAGGAAGTGCTGCACTGTCGGAGGGTCAGTACTGAGCGAGTGCTGCACTGTCAGAGGGTCAGTAATGAGGGAGTGCTGCACTGTCGGAGGGTCAGTAGTGAGCGAGTGCAGCACTGTCAGAGGGTCAGTACTGAGGGAGTGCTGCACTGTTGGAGGGTCAGTACTGAGCGAGTGCTGCACTGTCAGAGGGTCAGTACAGAGGGAGTGCTACAGTGTCGGAGGTTCAGTAGTGAAGGAGTGCAGCACTGTCGGAGATTTAGTACTGAGGGAGTGTTGCACTGTCAGAGGGTCAGTACTGAGGGAGTGCTACAGTGTCGGAGGTTCAGTCGTGAAGGAGTGCTGCACAGTCGGAGGGTCAGTACTGAGGGAGTGCTGCACTGTCACAGGGTCAGTACTGAGGGAGTGCTGCACTGTCGGACGATCAGTACTGAGGGAGTGCTGCACTGTCAGAGGGTCAGTACTGAGGAAGTGCAGCACTGTCAGAGGGTCAGTACTGAGGGAGTGCTGCACTGTCAGAAGGACAGTACTGAGGGAGTGCTGCACTGTCAGAGGGTCAGTACTGAGGGAGTGCTGCACTGTCAGAAGGACAGTACTGAGGGAGTGCTGCCCTGTCAGAGGGACAGTACTGAGGTATTGATGCACTGTCCGCGTGTCAGTACTGAGCGAGTGCTGCACTGTCGGAGGGTCAGTACTGAGCGAGTGCTGCACTGTCAGAGGGTCAGTACTGAGGGAGTGCTGCACTGTCAGAGGGTCAGTACTGAGGGAGTGCTGCACTGTCAGAGGGTGAGTACTGAGCGAGTGCTGCACTGTCGGAGGGTCAGTACTGAGCGAGTGCTGCACTGTCAGAGGGTCAATACTGAGGGAGTGCTGCACTGTCGGAGGGTCAGTAGTGAGCGAGTGCAGCACTATCAGAGGGTCAGTACTGATGGAGTGCTGGACTGTCGGTGGGTCAGTACTGAGGGAGTGCTTCACTGTCAGAGGGTCATTAATGAGGGAGTGCTGCACTGTCGGAGGCTTAATTCTGAGGGCGTTCTGCACTTTCGGAGGGTCAGTACTGAGGGAGTGCTGCACTGTCAGAGGATCATTAATGAGGGAGTGCTGCACTGTCAGAGGGTGAGTACTGAGCGAGTGCTGCACTGTCGGAGGGTCAGTACTGTGTGAGTGCTGCACTGTCGGAGGGTCAGTACTGAGGGAGTGCTGCACTGTTGGAGGGTCAGTACTGAGCGAGTGCTGCACTGTCGGAGGGTCAGTACTGAGCGAGTGCTGCACTGTCAGAAGGTCAGTACTGAGGGAGTGCTGCACTGTCAGAGGGTCAGTACTGAGGGAGTGCTGCACTGTCAGAGGGTGAGTACTGAGCGACTGCTGCACTGTCGGAGGGTCAGTACTGAGCGAGTGCTGCACTATCAGAGGGTCAGTAATGAGGGAGTGCTGCACTGTCGGAGGGTCAGTAGTGAGCGAGTGCAGCACTGTCAGAGGGTCATTACTGAGGGAGTGCTGCACTGTCGGTCAGTACTGAGGGAGTGCTTCACTGTCAGAGGGTCATTAATGAGGGAGTGCTGCACTGTCGGAGGCTCAATTCTGAGGGAGTTCTGCACTGTCGGAGGGTCAGTACTGAGGGAGTGCTGCACTGTCAGAGTATCATTAATGAGGGAGTGCTGCACTGTCAGAGGGTGAGTACTGAGCGAGTGCTGCACTCAGAGGGTCAGTACTGAGGGAGCGCAGCACTCTCAAAGGGTCAATACTGAGGGAGTGCGGCACTGTCAGATTGTCAAAACTGATTGAGTGCTGCACTGTCAGAGGGTCAGTACTGAGGGAGTGCTGCACTGTCAGAGGGTCAGTACTGAGGGAGTGCTGCACTGTCAGAGGTCAGTACTGAGGGAGTGCTACACTATCAGCGGATCTGTACTGAGGGAGTGCTACACTATCAGAGGTTCAGTACTGAGGGAGTGCTGCACTGTTGGAAGGTCAGTTGTGAGGGTGTCCTGCACTGTCAGAGGGTCAATAATGAGGGAGTGCTGCAGTGTCGGAGGTTCAGTACAGAGGAAGTGCTGCACTGTCGGAGGGTCAGTACTGAGCGAGTGCTGCACTGTCAGAGGGTCAGTAATGAGGGAGTGCTGCACTGTCGGAGGGTCAGTAGTGAGCGAGTGCAGCACTGTCAGAGGGTCAGTACTGAGGGAGTGCTGCACTGTTGGAGGGTCAGTACTGAGCGAGTGCTGCACTGTCAGAGGGTCAGTACAGAGGGAGTGCTACAGTGTCGGAGGTTCAGTAGTGAAGGAGTGCAGCACTGTCGGAGAGTCAGTACTGAGGGAGTGTTGCACTGTCAGAGGGTCAGTACTGAGGGAGTGCTACAGTGTCGGAGGTTCAGTCGTGAAGGAGTGCTGCACAGTCGGAGGGTCAGTACTGAGGGAGTGCTGCACTGTCACAGGGTCAGTACTGAGGGAGTGCTGCACTGTCGGACGATCAGTACTGAGGGAGTGCTGCACTGTCAGAGGGTCAGTACTGAGGAAGTGCAGCACTGTCAGAGGGTCAGTACTGAGGGAGTGCTGCACTGTCAGAAGGACAGTACTGAGGGAGTGCTGCACTGTCAGAGGGTCAGTACTGAGGGAGTGCTGCACTGTCAGAAGGACAGTACTGAGGGAGTGCTGCCCTGTCAGAGGGACAGTACTGAGGTATTGATGCACTGTCCGCGTGTCAGTACTGAGCGAGTGCTGCACTGTCGGAGGGTCAGTACTGAGCGAGTGCTGCACTGTCAAAGGGTCAGTACTGAGGGAGTGCTGCACTGTCAGAGGGTCAGTACTGAGGGAGTGCTGCACTGTCAGAGGGTGAGTACTGAGCGAGTGCTGCACTGTCGGAGGGTCAGTACTGAGCGAGTGCTGCACTGTCAGAGGGTCAGTACTGAGGGAGTGCTGCACTGTCGGAGGGTCAGTAGTGAGCGAGTGCAGCACTATCAGAGGGTCAGTACTGATGGAGTGCTGGACTGTCGGTGGGTCAGTACTGAGGGAGTGCTTCACTGTCAGAGGGTCATTAATGAGGGAGTGCTGCACTGTCGGAGGCTTAATTCTGAGGGCGTTCTGCACTTTCGGAGGGTCAGTACTGAGGGAGTGCTGCACTGTCAGAGGATCATTAATGAGGGAGTGCTGCACTGTCAGAGGGTGAGTACTGAGCGAGTGCTGCACTGTCGGAGGGTCAGTACTGTGTGAGTGCTGCACTGTCGGAGGGTCAGTACTGAGGGAGTGCTGCACTGTCGGAGGGTCAGTACTGAGGGAGTGCTGCACTGTCGGAGGGTCAGTACTGAGGGTGTGCTGCACTGTCAGAGGGTCAGTACTGAGGGTGTGCTGCACTGTCGGAGGGTCAGTACTGAGGGAGTGCAACACTGTCGGAGGGTCAGTACAGAGGGAGTGCAACACTGTCGGAGGGTCAGTACTGAGGGAATGCTGCACTGTCAGAGGGTCAATACTGAGGGAGTGCCGCACTGTCGGAGGGTCAGTACTGAGGGAGTGCTGCACTGACACAGGGTCAGTCCTGAGGGAGTGCTGCACTTTCAGAGGGTCAGTACTGAGGGAGTGCTGCACTGTCAGTGGGTCAGTACTGAGGAAGAGCTGCACTGTCAAAGGGTCAATACTGAGGGAGTGCTGCACTGTCAGAAGGTCAGTACTGAGGGAGTGCTGCACAGTCAGAGGGTCAATACTGAGGGAGTGCCGCACTGTCAGAGGGTCAGTACTGAGGGAGTGCTGCACTGACAGATGGTCAGTACTGAGGGAGTGCTGCACTTTCAGAGGGTCAGTACTGAGGGAGTGCTGCACTGTCAGAGGGTCAAGACTGAGGGAGTGCTGCACTGTCAGAGGGTCAGTACTGAGGGAGTGCTGCAATGTCAGAGGGTCAGTACTGAGGGAGTGCTGCACTGTCAGAGGTCAGTACTGAGGGAGTGCTACACAATCAGAGGATCTGTACTGAGGGACTGCTACACTATCAGAGGTTCAGTACTGAGCGAGTGCTGCACTGTTGGAAGGTCAGTACTGAGCGAGTGCTGCACTGTCAGAGGGTCAGTACTGAGGGAGTGCTGCACTGTTGGAGGGTCAGTACTGAGCGAGTGCTGCACTGTCGGAGGGTCATTACTGAGCGAGTGCTGCACTGTCAGAGGGTCAGTACTGAGGGAGTGCTGCACTGTCAGAGGGTCAGTACTGAGGGAGTGCTGCACTGTCAGAGGGTGAGTACTGAGCGAGTGCAGCTCTGTCGGAGGGTCAGTACTGAGCGAGAGCTGCACTGTCAGTGTCAGTAATGAGGGAGTGCTGCTCTGTCGGAGGGTCAGTAGTGAGCGAGTGCAGCACTGTCAGAGGGTCAGTACTGAGGGAGTGCTGCACTGTCGGAGGGTCAGTACTGAGGGAGTGCTTCACTGTCAGAGGGTCATTAATGAGGGAGTGCTGCACTGTCGGAGGCTCAATTCTGAGAGAGTGCTGCACTTTCGGAGGGTCAGTACTGAGGGAGTGCTGCACTGTCAGAGGATCATTAATGAGGGAGTGCTGCACTGTCAGAGGGTGCGTACTGAGCGAGTGCTGCACTGTCGGAGGGTCAGTACTGAGGGAGGGCCGCACTGTCAGAAGGTCAGTACTGAGGGAGTGCTGCACTGTCAGAGGGTCAATACTGAGGGAGTGCCGCACTGTCAGAGGGTCAGTACTGAGGGAGTGCTGCACTGACAGAGGGTCAGTACTGAGGGAGTGCTGCACTTTCAGAGGGTCAGTACTGAGGGAGTGCTGCACTGTCAAAGGGTCAGTACTGAGGGAGCGCTGCACTGTCAAAGGGTCAATACTGAGGGAGTGCTGCACTGTCAGACGGTCAATACTGAGGGAGTGCTGCACTCAGAGGGTCAGTACTGAGGGAGCGCTGCACTCTCAAAGGGTCAACACTGAGGGAGTGCGGCACTGTCAGAGGGTCAAGACTGAGGGACTGCTGCACTGTCAGAGGTCAGTACTGAGGGAGTGCTACACTATCAGCGGATCTGTACTGAGGGAGTGCTACAATATCAGAGGTTCAGTACTGAGGGAGTGCTGCACTGTTGGAGGGTCAGTACTGAGCGAGTGCTGCACTGTCAGAGGGTCAGTACTGAGGGAGTGCTGCACTGTTGGAGGGTCAGTACTGAGCGAGTGCTGCACTGTCGGAGGGTCAGTACTGAGCGAGTGCTGCACTGTCAGAGGGTCAGTACTGAGGGAGTGCTGCACTGTCAGAGGGTCAGTACTGAGGGAGTGCTGCACTGTCAGAGGGTGAGTACTGAGCGAGTGCTGCACTGTCGGAGGGTCTGTACTGAGCGAGTGCTGCACTATCAGAGGGTCAGTAATGAGGGAGTGCTGCACTGTCGGAGGGTCAGTAGTGAGCGAGTGCAGCACTGTCAGAGGGTCATTACTGAGGGAGTGTTGCACTGTCGGTCAGTACTGAGGGAGTGCTTCACTGTCAGAGGGTCATTAATGAGGGAGTGCTGCACTGTCGGAGGCTCAATTCTGAGGGAGTTCTGCACTGTCGGAGGGTCAGTACTGAGGGAGTGCTGCACTGTCAGAGTATCATTAATGAGGGAGTGCTGCACTGTCAGAGGGTGAGTACTGAGCGAGTGCTGCACTCAGAGGGTCAGTACTGAGGGAGCGCTGCACTCTCAAAGGGTCAATACTGAGGGAGTGCGGCACTGTCAGAGGGTCAAGACTGAGGGAGTGCGGCACTGTCAGAGGGTCAAGACTGAGGGAGTGCTGCACTGTCAGAGGGTCAGTACTGAGGGAGTGCTGCACTGTCAGAGGTCAGTACTGAGGGAGTGCTACACTATCAGCGGATATATACTGAGGGAGTGCTACACTATCAGAGGTTCAGTACTGAGGGAGTGCTGCACTGTTGGAAGGTCAGTTGTGAGGGTGTCCTGCACTGTCAGAGGGTCAATAATGAGGGAGTGCTGCACTGTCAGAGGGTCAGTACTGAGGAAGTGCTGCAGTGTCGGAGGTTCAGCACAGAGGAAGTGCAGCAGTGTCAGAGGGTCAGTACTGAGGGAGTGCTGCACTGTCAGAGGGTCAGTACTGAGGGAGTGCTGCACTGTCAGAAGGACAGTACTGAGGGAGTGCTGCCCTGTCAGAGGGACAGTACTGAGGTATTGATGCACTGTCCACGTGTCAGTACTGAGCGAGTGCTGCACTGTCGGAGGGTCAGTACTGAACGAGTGCTGCACTGTCAGAGGGTCAGTACTGAGGGAGTGCTGCACTGTCAGAGGGTCAGGACTGAGGGAGTGCTGCACTGTCAGAGGGTGGGTACTGAGCGAGTGCTGCACTGTCGGAGGGTCAGGACTGAGCGAGTGCTGCACTGTCAGAGGGTCAGTAATGAGGGAGTGCTGCAATGTCGGAGGGTCAGTAGTGAGCGAGTGCAGCACTGTCAGAGGGTCAGTGCTGAGGGAGTGCTGCACTGTCGGAGGGTCAGTACTGAGGGAGTGCTTCACTGTCAGGGGGTCATTAATGAGGGAGTGCTGCACTGTCGGAGGCTCAATTCTGAGGGAGTTCTGCACTGTCGGAGGGTCAGTACTGAGGGAGTGTTGCACTGTCAGAGGATCATTAATGAGGGAGTGCTGCACTGTCAGATGGTGAGTACTGAGCGACTGCTGCACTGTCGGAGGGTCAGTACTGAGCGAGTGCTGCACTGTCGGAGGGTCAGTACTGAGGGAGTGCTGCACTGTCGGAGGGTCAGTACTGAGGGAGTGATGCACTGTCGGAGGGTCAGGACTGAGGGTGTGCTGCACTGTCGGAGGGTCAGTACTGAGGAAGTGCAGCACTGTCAGAGGGTCAGTTCTGAGGGAGTGCTGCACTGTCAGAAGGACAGTACTGAGGGAGTGCTGCACTGTCAGAGGGTCAGTACTGAGGGAGTGCTGCACTGTCAGAAGGACAGTACTGAGGGAGTGCTGCCCTTTCAGAGGGACAGTACTGAGGTATTGATGCACTGTCCGCGTGTCAGTACTGAGCGAGTGCTGCACTGTCGGAGGGTCAGTACTGAGCGAGTGCTGCACTGTCAGAGGGTCAGTACTGAGGGAGTGCTGCACTGTCAGAGGGTCAGTACTGAGGGAGTGCTGCACTGTCAGAGGGTGAGGACTGAGCGAGTGCTGCACTGTCGGAGGGTCAGTACTGAGCGAGTGCTGCACTGTCAGAGGGTCAGTACTGAGGGAGTGCTGCTCTGTCGAAGGGTCAGTAGTGAGCGAGTGCAGCACTATCAGAGGGTCAGTACTGATGGAGTGCTGGACTGTCGGTGGGTCAGTACTGAGGGATTGCTTCACTGTCAGAGTATCATTAATGAGGGAGTGCTGCACTGTCAGAGGGTGAGTACTGAGCGAGTGCTGCACTCAGAGGGTCAGTACTGAGGGAGTGCTGCACTGTCGGACGATCAGTACTGAGGGAGTGCTGCACTGTCAGAGGGTCAGTACTGAGGAAGTGCAGCACTGTCAGAGGGTCAGTACTGAGGGAATGCTGCACTGTTTGAAGGACAGTACTGAGGGAGTGCTGCACTGTCAGAGGGTCAGTACTGAGGGAGTGCTGCACTGTCAGAAGGACAGTACTGAGGGAGTGCTGCCCTGTCAGAGGGACAGTACTGAGGTATTGATGCACTGTCCGCGTGTCAGTACTGAGCGAGTGTTGCACTGTCGGAGGGTCAGTACTGAGCGAGTGCTGCACTGTCAGAGGGTCAGTACTGAGGGAGTGCTGCACTGTCAGATGGTCAGTACTGAGGGAGTGCTGCACTGTCGGAGGGTCAGTAGTGAGCGAGTGCAGCACTATCAGAGAGTCAGTACTGATGGAGTGCTGGACTGTCGGTGGGTCAGTACTGAGGGAGTGCTTCACTGTCAGAGGGTCATTAATGAGGGAGTGCTGCACTGTCGGAGGCTTAATTCTGAGGGCGTTCTGCACTTTCGGAGGGTCAGTACTGAGGGAGTGCTGCACTGTCAGAGGATCATTAATGAGGGAGTGCTGCACTGTCAGAGGGTGAGTACTGAGCGAGTGCTGCACTGTCGGAGGGTCAGTACTGTGTGAGTGCTGCACTGTCGGAGGGTCAGTACTGAGGGAGTGCTGCACTGTTGGAGGGTCAGTACTGAGCGAGTGCTGCACTGTCGGAGGGTCAGTACTGAGCGAGTGCTGCACTGTCAGAGGGTCAGTACTGAGGGAGTGCTGCACTGTCAGAGGGTCAGTACTGAGGGAGTGCTGCACTGTCAGAGGGTGAGTACTGAGCGACTGCTGCACTGTCGGAGGGTCAGTACTGAGCGAGTGCTGCACTATCAGAGGGTCAGTAATGAGGGAGTGCTGCACTGTCGGAGGGTCAGTAGTGAGCGAGTGCAGCACTGTCAGAGGGTCATTACTGAGGGAGTGCTGCACTGTCGGTCAGTACTGAGGGAGTGCTTCACTGTCAGAGGGTCATTAATGAGGGAGTGCTGCACTGTCGGAGGCTCAATTCTGAGGGAGTTCTGCACTGTCGGAGGGTCAGTACTGAGGGAGTGCTGCACTGTCAGAGTATCATTAATGAGGGAGTGCTGCACTGTCAGAGGGTGAGTACTGAGCGAGTGCTGCACTCAGAGGATCAGTACTGAGGGAGCGCAGCACTCTCAAAGGGTCAATACTGAGGGAGTGCGGCACTGTCAGATTGTCAAAACTGAGGGAGTGCTGCACTGTCAGAGGGTCAGTACTGAGGGAGTGCTGCACTGTCAGAGGGTCAGTACTGAGGGAGTGCTGCACTGTCAGAGGTCAGTACTGAGGGAGTGCTACACTATCAGCGGATCTGTACTGAGGGAGTGCTACACTATCAGAGGTTCAGTACTGAGGGAGTGCTGCACTGTTGGAAGGTCAGTTGTGAGGGTGTCCTGCACTGTCAGAGGGTCAATAATGAGGGAGTGCTGCAGTGTCGGAGGTTCAGTACAGAGGAAGTGCTGCACTGTCGGAGGGTCAGTACTGAGCGAGTGCTGCACTGTCAGAGGGTCAGTAATGAGGGAGTGCTGCACTGTCGGAGGGTCAGTAGTGAGCGAGTGCAGCACTGTCAGAGGGTCAGTACTGAGGGAGTGCTGCACTGTTGGAGGGTCAGTACTGAGCGAGTGCTGCACTGTCAGAGGGTCAGTACAGAGGGAGTGCTACAGTGTCGGAGGTTCAGTAGTGAAGGAGTGCAGCACTGTCGGAGATTTAGTACTGAGGGAGTGTTGCACTGTCAGAGGGTCAGTACTGAGGGAGTGCTACAGTGTCGGAGGTTCAGTCGTGAAGGAGTGCTGCACAGTCGGAGGGTCAGTACTGAGGGAGTGCTGCACTGTCAGAGGGTCAGTACTGAGGGAGTGCTGCACTGTCGGACGATCAGTACTGAGGGAGTGCTGCACTGTCAGAGGGTCAGTACTGAGGAAGTGCAGCACTGTCAGAGGGTCAGTACTGAGGGAGTGCTGCACTGTCAGAAGGACAGTACTGAGGGAGTGCTGCACTGTCAGAGGGTCAGTACTGAGGGAGTGCTGCACTGTCAGAAGGACAGTACTGAGGGAGTGCTGCCCTGTCAGAGGGACAGTACTGAGGTATTGATGCACTGTCCGCGTGTCAGTACTGAGCGAGTGCTGCACTGTCGGAGGGTCAGTACTGAGCGAGTGCTGCACTGTCAGAGGGTCAGTACTGAGGGAGTGCTGCACTGTCAGAGGGTCAGTACTGAGGGAGTGCTGCACTGTCAGAGGGTGAGTACTGAGCGAGTGCTGCACTGTCGGAGGGTCAGTACTGAGCGAGTGCTGCACTGTCAGAGGGTCAATACTGAGGGAGTGCTGCACTGTCGGAGGGTCAGTAGTGAGCGAGTGCAGCACTATCAGAGGGTCAGTACTGATGGAGTGCTGGACTGTCGGTGGGTCAGTACTGAGGGAGTGCTTCACTGTCAGAGGGTCATTAATGAGGGAGTGCTGCACTGTCGGAGGCTTAATTCTGAGGGCGTTCTGCACTTTCGGAGGGTCAGTACTGAGGGAGTGCTGCACTGTCAGAGGATCATTAATGAGGGAGTGCTGCACTGTCAGAGGGTGAGTACTGAGCGAGTGCTGCACTGTCGGAGGGTCAGTACTGTGTGAGTGCTGCACTGTCGGAGGGTCAGTACTGAGGGAGTGCTGCACTGTTGGAGGGTCAGTACTGAGCGAGTGCTGCACTGTCGGAGGGTCAGTACTGAGCGAGTGCTGCACTGTCAGAAGGTCAGTACTGAGGGAGTGCTGCACTGTCAGAGGGTCAGTACTGAGGGAGTGCTGCACTGTCAGAGGGTGAGTACTGAGCGACTGCTGCACTGTCGGAGGGTCAGTACTGAGCGAGTGCTGCACTATCAGAGGGTCAGTAATGAGGGAGTGCTGCACTGTCGGAGGGTCAGTAGTGAGCGAGTGCAGCACTGTCAGAGGGTCAGTACTGAGGGAGTGCTGCACTGTTGGAGGGTCAGTACTGAGCGAGTGCTGCACTGTCAGAGGGTCAGTACAGAGGGAGTGCTACAGTGTCGGAGGTTCAGTAGTGAAGGAGTGCAGCACTGTCGGAGATTTAGTACTGAGGGAGTGTTGCACTGTCAGAGGGTCAGTACTGAGGGAGTGCTACAGTGTCGGAGGTTCAGTCGTGAAGGAGTGCTGCACAGTCGGAGGGTCAGTACTGAGGGAGTGCTGCACTGTCAGAGGGTCAGTACTGAGGGAGTGCTGCACTGTCGGACGATCAGTACTGAGGGAGTGCTGCACTGTCAGAGGGTCAGTACTGAGGAAGTGCAGCACTGTCAGAGGGTCAGTACTGAGGGAGTGCTGCACTGTCAGAAGGACAGTACTGAGGGAGTGCTGCACTGTCAGAGGGTCAGTACTGAGGGAGTGCTGCACTGTCAGAAGGACAGTACTGAGGGAGTGCTGCCCTGTCAGAGGGACAGTACTGAGGTATTGATGCACTGTCCGCGTGTCAGTACTGAGCGAGTGCTGCACTGTCGGAGGGTCAGTACTGAGCGAGTGCTGCACTGTCAGAGGGTCAGTACTGAGGGAGTGCTGCACTGTCAGAGGGTCAGTACTGAGGGAGTGCTGCACTGTCAGAGGGTGAGTACTGAGCGAGTGCTGCACTGTCGGAGGGTCAGTACTGAGCGAGTGCTGCACTGTCAGAGGGTCAATACTGAGGGAGTGCTGCACTGTCGGAGGGTCAGTAGTGAGCGAGTGCAGCACTATCAGAGGGTCAGTACTGATGGAGTGCTGGACTGTCGGTGGGTCAGTACTGAGGGAGTGCTTCACTGTCAGAGGGTCATTAATGAGGGAGTGCTGCACTGTCGGAGGCTTAATTCTGAGGGCGTTCTGCACTTTCGGAGGGTCAGTACTGAGGGAGTGCTGCACTGTCAGAGGATCATTAATGAGGGAGTGCTGCACTGTCAGAGGGTGAGTACTGAGCGAGTGCTGCACTGTCGGAGGGTCAGTACTGTGTGAGTGCTGCACTGTCGGAGGGTCAGTACTGAGGGAGTGCTGCACTGTTGGAGGGTCAGTACTGAGCGAGTGCTGCACTGTCGGAGGGTCAGTACTGAGCGAGTGCTGCACTGTCAGAAGGTCAGTACTGAGGGAGTGCTGCACTGTCAGAGGGTCAGTACTGAGGGAGTGCTGCACTGTCAGAGGGTGAGTACTGAGCGACTGCTGCACTGTCGGAGGGTCAGTACTGAGCGAGTGCTGCACTATCAGAGGGTCAGTAATGAGGGAGTGCTGCACTGTCGGAGGGTCAGTAGTGAGCGAGTGCAGCACTGTCAGAGGGTCATTACTGAGGGAGTGCTGCACTGTCGGTCAGTACTGAGGGAGTGCTTCACTGTCAGAGGGTCATTAATGAGGGAGTGCTGCACTGTCGGAGGCTCAATTCTGAGGGAGTTCTGCACTGTCGGAGGGTCAGTACTGAGGGAGTGCTGCACTGTCAGAGTATCATTAATGAGGGAGTGCTGCACTGTCAGAGGGTGAGTACTGAGCGAGTGCTGCACTCAGAGGATCAGTACTGAGGGAGCGCAGCACTCTCAAAGGGTCAATACTGAGGGAGTGCGGCACTGTCAGATTGTCAAAACTGAGGGAGTGCTGCACTGTCAGAGGGTCAGTACTGAGGGAGTGCTGCACTGTCAGAGGGTCAGTACTGAGGGAGTGCTGCACTGTCAGAGGTCAGTACTGAGGGAGTGCTACACTATCAGCGGATCTGTACTGAGGGAGTGCTACACTATCAGAGGTTCAGTACTGAGGGAGTGCTGCACTGTTGGAAGGTCAGTTGTGAGGGTGTCCTGCACTGTCAGAGGGTCAATAATGAGGGAGTGCTGCAGTGTCGGAGGTTCAGTACAGAGGAAGTGCTGCACTGTCGGAGGGTCAGTACTGAGCGAGTGCTGCACTGTCAGAGGGTCAGTAATGAGGGAGTTCTGCACTGTCGGAGGGTCAGTAGTGAGCGAGTGCAGCACTGTCAGAGGGTCAGTACTGAGGGAGTGCTGCACTGTTGGAGGGTCAGTACTGAGCGAGTGCTGCACTGTCAGAGGGTCAGTACAGAGGGAGTGCTACAGTGTCGGAGGTTCAGTAGTGAAGGAGTGCAGCACTGTCGGAGATTTAGTACTGAGGGAGTGTTGCACTGTCAGAGGGTCAGTACTGAGGGAGTGCTACAGTGTCGGAGGTTCAGTCGTGAAGGAGTGCTGCACAGTCGGAGGGTCAGTACTGAGGGAGTGCTGCACTGTCAGAGGGTCAGTACTGAGGGAGTGCTGCACTGTCGGACGATCAGTACTGAGGGAGTGCTGCACTGTCAGAGGGTCAGTACTGAGGAAGTGCAGCACTGTCAGAGGGTCAGTACTGAGGGAGTGCTGCACTGTCAGAAGGACAGTACTGAGGGAGTGCTGCACTGTCAGAGGGTCAGTACTGAGGGAGTGCTGCACTGTCAGAAGGACAGTACTGAGGGAGTGCTGCCCTGTCAGAGGGACAGTACTGAGGTATTGATGCACTGTCCGCGTGTCAGTACTGAGCGAGTGCTGCACTGTCGGAGGGTCAGTACTGAGCGAGTGCTGCACTGTCAGAGGGTCAGTACTGAGGGAGTGCTGCACTGTCAGAGGGTCAGTACTGAGGGAGTGCTGCACTGTCAGAGGGTGAGTACTGAGCGAGTGCTGCACTGTCGGAGGGTCAGTACTGAGCGAGTGCTGCACTGTCAGAGGGTCAATACTGAGGGAGTGCTGCACTGTCGGAGGGTCAGTAGTGAGCGAGTGCAGCACTATCAGAGGGTCAGTACTGATGGAGTGCTGGACTGTCGGTGGGTCAGTACTGAGGGAGTGCTTCACTGTCAGAGGGTCATTAATGAGGGAGTGCTGCACTGTCGGAGGCTTAATTCTGAGGGCGTTCTGCACTTTCGGAGGGTCAGTACTGAGGGAGTGCTGCACTGTCAGAGGATCATTAATGAGGGAGTGCTGCACTGTCAGAGGGTGAGTACTGAGCGAGTGCTGCACTGTCGGAGGGTCAGTACTGTGTGAGTGCTGCACTGTCGGAGGGTCAGTACTGAGGGAGTGCTGCACTGTTGGAGGGTCAGTACTGAGCGAGTGCTGCACTGTCGGAGGGTCAGTACTGAGCGAGTGCTGCACTGTCAGAAGGTCAGTACTGAGGGAGTGCTGCACTGTCAGAGGGTCAGTACTGAGGGAGTGCTGCACTGTCAGAGGGTGAGTACTGAGCGACTGCTGCACTGTCGGAGGGTCAGTACTGAGCGAGTGCTGCACTATCAGAGGGTCAGTAATGAGGGAGTGCTGCACTGTCGGAGGGTCAGTAGTGAGCGAGTGCAGCACTGTCAGAGGGTCAGTACTGAGGGAGTGCTGCACTGTTGGAGGGTCAGTACTGAGCGAGTGCTGCACTGTCAGAGGGTCAGTACAGAGGGAGTGCTACAGTGTCGGAGGTTCAGTAGTGAAGGAGTGCAGCACTGTCGGAGATTTAGTACTGAGGGAGTGTTGCACTGTCAGAGGGTCAGTACTGAGGGAGTGCTACAGTGTCGGAGGTTCAGTCGTGAAGGAGTGCTGCACAGTCGGAGGGTCAGTACTGAGGGAGTGCTGCACTGTCAGAGGGTCAGTACTGAGGGAGTGCTGCACTGTCGGACGATCAGTACTGAGGGAGTGCTGCACTGTCAGAGGGTCAGTACTGAGGAAGTGCAGCACTGTCAGAGGGTCAGTACTGAGGGAGTGCTGCACTGTCAGAAGGACAGTACTGAGGGAGTGCTGCACTGTCAGAGGGTCAGTACTGAGGGAGTGCTGCACTGTCAGAAGGACAGTACTGAGGGAGTGCTGCCCTGTCAGAGGGACAGTACTGAGGTATTGATGCACTGTCCGCGTGTCAGTACTGAGCGAGTGCTGCACTGTCGGAGGGTCAGTACTGAGCGAGTGCTGCACTGTCAGAGGGTCAGTACTGAGGGAGTGCTGCACTGTCAGAGGGTCAGTACTGAGGGAGTGCTGCACTGTCAGAGGGTGAGTACTGAGCGAGTGCTGCACTGTCGGAGGGTCAGTACTGAGCGAGTGCTGCACTGTCAGAGGGTCAATACTGAGGGAGTGCTGCACTGTCGGAGGGTCAGTAGTGAGCGAGTGCAGCACTATCAGAGGGTCAGTACTGATGGAGTGCTGGACTGTCGGTGGGTCAGTACTGAGGGAGTGCTTCACTGTCAGAGGGTCATTAATGAGGGAGTGCTGCACTGTCGGAGGCTTAATTCTGAGGGCGTTCTGCACTTTCGGAGGGTCAGTACTGAGGGAGTGCTGCACTGTCAGAGGATCGTTAATGAGGGAGTGCTGCACTGTCAGAGGGTGAGTACTGAGCGAGTGCTGCACTGTCGGAGGGTCAGTACTGTGTGAGTGCTGCACTGTCGGAGGGTCAGTACTGAGGGAGTGCTGCACTGTTGGAGGGTCAGTACTGAGCGAGTGCTGCACTGTCGGAGGGTCAGTACTGAGCGAGTGCTGCACTGTCAGAAGGTCAGTACTGAGGGAGTGCTGCACTGTCAGAGGGTCAGTACTGAGGGAGTGCTGCACTGTCAGAGGGTGAGTACTGAGCGACTGCTGCACTGTCGGAGGGTCAGTACTGAGCGAGTGCTGCACTATCAGAGGGTCAGTAATGAGGGAGTGCTGCACTGTCGGAGGGTCAGTAGTGAGCGAGTGCAGCACTGTCAGAGGGTCATTACTGAGGGAGTGCTGCACTGTCGGTCAGTACTGAGGGAGTGCTTCACTGTCAGAGGGTCATTAATGAGGGAGTGCTGCACTGTCGGAGGCTCAATTCTGAGGGAGTTCTGCACTGTCGGAGGGTCAGTACTGAGGGAGTGCTGCACTGTCAGAGTATCATTAATGAGGGAGTGCTGCACTGTCAGAGGGTGAGTACTGAGCGAGTGCTGCACTCAGAGGGTCAGTACTGAGGGAGCGCAGCACTCTCAAAGGGTCAATACTGAGGGAGTGCGGCACTGTCAGATTGTCAAAACTGATTGAGTGCTGCACTGTCAGAGGGTCAGTACTGAGGGAGTGCTGCACTGTCAGAGGGTCAGTACTGAGGGAGTGCTGCACTGTCAGAGGTCAGTACTGAGGGAGTGCTACACTATCAGCGGATCTGTACTGAGGGAGTGCTACACTATCAGAGGTTCAGTACTGAGGGAGTGCTGCACTGTTGGAAGGTCAGTTGTGAGGGTGTCCTGCACTGTCAGAGGGTCAATAATGAGGGAGTGCTGCAGTGTCGGAGGTTCAGTACAGAGGAAGTGCTGCACTGTCGGAGGGTCAGTACTGAGCGAGTGCTGCACTGTCAGAGGGTCAGTAATGAGGGAGTGCTGCACTGTCGGAGGGTCAGTAGTGAGCGAGTGCAGCACTGTCAGAGGGTCAGTACTGAGGGAGTGCTGCACTGTTGGAGGGTCAGTACTGAGCGAGTGCTGCACTGTCAGAGGGTCAGTACAGAGGGAGTGCTACAGTGTCGGAGGTTCAGTAGTGAAGGAGTGCAGCACTGTCGGAGAGTCAGTACTGAGGGAGTGTTGCACTGTCAGAGGGTCAGTACTGAGGGAGTGCTACAGTGTCGGAGGTTCAGTCGTGAAGGAGTGCTGCACAGTCGGAGGGTCAGTACTGAGGGAGTGCTGCACTGTCACAGGGTCAGTACTGAGGGAGTGCTGCACTGTCGGACGATCAGTACTGAGGGAGTGCTGCACTGTCAGAGGGTCAGTACTGAGGAAGTGCAGCACTGTCAGAGGGTCAGTACTGAGGGAGTGCTGCACTGTCAGAAGGACAGTACTGAGGGAGTGCTGCACTGTCAGAGGGTCAGTACTGAGGGAGTGCTGCACTGTCAGAAGGACAGTACTGAGGGAGTGCTGCCCTGTCAGAGGGACAGTACTGAGGTATTGATGCACTGTCCGCGTGTCAGTACTGAGCGAGTGCTGCACTGTCGGAGGGTCAGTACTGAGCGAGTGCTGCACTGTCAGAGGGTCAGTACTGAGGGAGTGCTGCACTGTCAGAGGGTCAGTACTGAGGGAGTGCTGCACTGTCAGAGGGTGAGTACTGAGCGAGTGCTGCACTGTCGGAGGGTCAGTACTGAGCGAGTGCTGCACTGTCAGAGGGTCAGTACTGAGGGAGTGCTGCACTGTCGGAGGGTCAGTAGTGAGCGAGTGCAGCACTATCAGAGGGTCAGTACTGATGGAGTGCTGGACTGTCGGTGGGTCAGTACTGAGGGAGTGCTTCACTGTCAGAGGGTCATTAATGAGGGAGTGCTGCACTGTCGGAGGCTTAATTCTGAGGGCGTTCTGCACTTTCGGAGGGTCAGTACTGAGGGAGTGCTGCACTGTCAGAGGATCATTAATGAGGGAGTGCTGCACTGTCAGAGGGTGAGTACTGAGCGAGTGCTGCACTGTCGGAGGGTCAGTACTGTGTGAGTGCTGCACTGTCGGAGGGTCAGTACTGAGGGAGTGCTGCACTGTCGGAGGGTCAGTACTGAGGGAGTGCTGCACTGTCGGAGGGTCAGTACTGAGGGTGTGCTGCACTGTCAGAGGGTCAGTACTGAGGGTGTGCTGCACTGTCGGAGGGTCAGTACTGAGGGAGTGCAACACTGTCGGAGGGTCAGTACAGAGGGAGTGCAACACTGTCGGAGGGTCAGTACTGAGGGAATGCTGCACTGTCAGAGGGTCAATACTGAGGGAGTGCCGCACTGTCGGAGGGTCAGTACTGAGGGAGTGCTGCACTGACACAGGGTCAGTCCTGAGGGAGTGCTGCACTTTCAGAGGGTCAGTACTGAGGGAGTGCTGCACTGTCAGTGGGTCAGTACTGAGGAAGAGCTGCACTGTCAAAGGGTCAATACTGAGGGAGTGCTGCACTGTCAGAAGGTCAGTACTGAGGGAGTGCTGCACAGTCAGAGGGTCAATACTGAGGGAGTGCCGCACTGTCAGAGGGTCAGTACTGAGGGAGTGCTGCACTGACAGATGGTCAGTACTGAGGGAGTGCTGCACTTTCAGAGGGTCAGTACTGAGGGAGTGCTGCACTGTCAGAGGGTCAAGACTGAGGGAGTGCTGCACTGTCAGAGGGTCAGTACTGAGGGAGTGCTGCAATGTCAGAGGGTCAGTACTGAGGGAGTGCTGCACTGTCAGAGGTCAGTACTGAGGGAGTGCTACACAATCAGAGGATCTGTACTGAGGGACTGCTACACTATCAGAGGTTCAGTACTGAGCGAGTGCTGCACTGTTGGAAGGTCAGTACTGAGCGAGTGCTGCACTGTCAGAGGGTCAGTACTGAGGGAGTGCTGCACTGTTGGAGGGTCAGTACTGAGCGAGTGCTGCACTGTCGGAGGGTCATTACTGAGCGAGTGCTGCACTGTCAGAGGGTCAGTACTGAGGGAGTGCTGCACTGTCAGAGGGTCAGTACTGAGGGAGTGCTGCACTGTCAGAGGGTGAGTACTGAGCGAGTGCAGCTCTGTCGGAGGGTCAGTACTGAGCGAGAGCTGCACTGTCAGTGTCAGTAATGAGGGAGTGCTGCTCTGTCGGAGGGTCAGTAGTGAGCGAGTGCAGCACTGTCAGAGGGTCAGTACTGAGGGAGTGCTGCACTGTCGGAGGGTCAGTACTGAGGGAGTGCTTCACTGTCAGAGGGTCATTAATGAGGGAGTGCTGCACTGTCGGAGGCTCAATTCTGAGAGAGTGCTGCACTTTCGGAGGGTCAGTACTGAGGGAGTGCTGCACTGTCAGAGGATCATTAATGAGGGAGTGCTGCACTGTCAGAGGGTGCGTACTGAGCGAGTGCTGCACTGTCGGAGGGTCAGTACTGAGGGAGGGCCGCACTGTCAGAAGGTCAGTACTGAGGGAGTGCTGCACTGTCAGAGGGTCAATACTGAGGGAGTGCCGCACTGTCAGAGGGTCAGTACTGAGGGAGTGCTGCACTGACAGAGGGTCAGTACTGAGGGAGTGCTGCACTTTCAGAGGGTCAGTACTGAGGGAGTGCTGCACTGTCAAAGGGTCAGTACTGAGGGAGCGCTGCACTGTCAAAGGGTCAATACTGAGGGAGTGCTGCACTGTCAGACGGTCAATACTGAGGGAGTGCTGCACTCAGAGGGTCAGTACTGAGGGAGCGCTGCACTCTCAAAGGGTCAACACTGAGGGAGTGCGGCACTGTCAGAGGGTCAAGACTGAGGGACTGCTGCACTGTCAGAGGTCAGTACTGAGGGAGTGCTACACTATCAGCGGATCTGTACTGAGGGAGTGCTACAATATCAGAGGTTCAGTACTGAGGGAGTGCTGCACTGTTGGAGGGTCAGTACTGAGCGAGTGCTGCACTGTCAGAGGGTCAGTACTGAGGGAGTGCTGCACTGTTGGAGGGTCAGTACTGAGCGAGTGCTGCACTGTCGGAGGGTCAGTACTGAGCGAGTGCTGCACTGTCAGAGGGTCAGTACTGAGGGAGTGCTGCACTGTCAGAGGGTCAGTACTGAGGGAGTGCTGCACTGTCAGAGGGTGAGTACTGAGCGAGTGCTGCACTGTCGGAGGGTCTGTACTGAGCGAGTGCTGCACTATCAGAGGGTCAGTAATGAGGGAGTGCTGCACTGTCGGAGGGTCAGTAGTGAGCGAGTGCAGCACTGTCAGAGGGTCATTACTGAGGGAGTGTTGCACTGTCGGTCAGTACTGAGGGAGTGCTTCACTGTCAGAGGGTCATTAATGAGGGAGTGCTGCACTGTCGGAGGCTCAATTCTGAGGGAGTTCTGCACTGTCGGAGGGTCAGTACTGAGGGAGTGCTGCACTGTCAGAGTATCATTAATGAGGGAGTGCTGCACTGTCAGAGGGTGAGTACTGAGCGAGTGCTGCACTCAGAGGGTCAGTACTGAGGGAGCGCTGCACTCTCAAAGGGTCAATACTGAGGGAGTGCGGCACTGTCAGAGGGTCAAGACTGAGGGAGTGCGGCACTGTCAGAGGGTCAAGACTGAGGGAGTGCTGCACTGTCAGAGGGTCAGTACTGAGGGAGTGCTGCACTGTCAGAGGTCAGTACTGAGGGAGTGCTACACTATCAGCGGATATATACTGAGGGAGTGCTACACTATCAGAGGTTCAGTACTGAGGGAGTGCTGCACTGTTGGAAGGTCAGTTGTGAGGGTGTCCTGCACTGTCAGAGGGTCAATAATGAGGGAGTGCTGCACTGTCAGAGGGTCAGTACTGAGGAAGTGCTGCAGTGTCGGAGGTTCAGCACAGAGGAAGTGCAGCAGTGTCAGAGGGTCAGTACTGAGGGAGTGCTGCACTGTCAGAGGGTCAGTACTGAGGGAGTGCTGCACTGTCAGAAGGACAGTACTGAGGGAGTGCTGCCCTGTCAGAGGGACAGTACTGAGGTATTGATGCACTGTCCACGTGTCAGTACTGAGCGAGTGCTGCACTGTCGGAGGGTCAGTACTGAACGAGTGCTGCACTGTCAGAGGGTCAGTACTGAGGGAGTGCTGCACTGTCAGAGGGTCAGGACTGAGGGAGTGCTGCACTGTCAGAGGGTGGGTACTGAGCGAGTGCTGCACTGTCGGAGGGTCAGGACTGAGCGAGTGCTGCACTGTCAGAGGGTCAGTAATGAGGGAGTGCTGCAATGTCGGAGGGTCAGTAGTGAGCGAGTGCAGCACTGTCAGAGGGTCAGTGCTGAGGGAGTGCTGCACTGTCGGAGGGTCAGTACTGAGGGAGTGCTTCACTGTCAGGGGGTCATTAATGAGGGAGTGCTGCACTGTCGGAGGCTCAATTCTGAGGGAGTTCTGCACTGTCGGAGGGTCAGTACTGAGGGAGTGTTGCACTGTCAGAGGATCATTAATGAGGGAGTGCTGCACTGTCAGATGGTGAGTACTGAGCGACTGCTGCACTGTCGGAGGGTCAGTACTGAGCGAGTGCTGCACTGTCGGAGGGTCAGTACTGAGGGAGTGCTGCACTGTCGGAGGGTCAGTACTGAGGGAGTGATGCACTGTCGGAGGGTCAGGACTGAGGGTGTGCTGCACTGTCGGAGGGTCAGTACTGAGGAAGTGCAGCACTGTCAGAGGGTCAGTTCTGAGGGAGTGCTGCACTGTCAGAAGGACAGTACTGAGGGAGTGCTGCACTGTCAGAGGGTCAGTACTGAGGGAGTGCTGCACTGTCAGAAGGACAGTACTGAGGGAGTGCTGCCCTTTCAGAGGGACAGTACTGAGGTATTGATGCACTGTCCGCGTGTCAGTACTGAGCGAGTGCTGCACTGTCGGAGGGTCAGTACTGAGCGAGTGCTGCACTGTCAGAGGGTCAGTACTGAGGGAGTGCTGCACTGTCAGAGGGTCAGTACTGAGGGAGTGCTGCACTGTCAGAGGGTGAGGACTGAGCGAGTGCTGCACTGTCGGAGGGTCAGTACTGAGCGAGTGCTGCACTGTCAGAGGGTCAGTACTGAGGGAGTGCTGCTCTGTCGAAGGGTCAGTAGTGAGCGAGTGCAGCACTATCAGAGGGTCAGTACTGATGGAGTGCTGGACTGTCGGTGGGTCAGTACTGAGGGATTGCTTCACTGTCAGAGTATCATTAATGAGGGAGTGCTGCACTGTCAGAGGGTGAGTACTGAGCGAGTGCTGCACTCAGAGGGTCAGTACTGAGGGAGCGCTGCACTCTCAAAGGGTCAATACTGAGGGAGTGCGGCACTGTCAGAGGGTCAAGACTGAGGGAGTGCGGCACTGTCAGAGGGTCAAGACTGAGGGAGTGCTGCACTGTCAGAGGGTCAGTACTGAGGGAGTGCTGCACTGTCAGAGGTCAGTACTGAGGGAGTGCTACACTATCAGCGGATCTGTACTGAGGGAGTGCTACACTATCAGAGGTTCAGTACTGAGGGAGTGCTGCACTGTTGGAAGGTCAGTTGTGAGGGTCTCCTGCACTGTCAGAGGGTCAATAATGAGGGAGTGCTGCACTGTCAGAGGGTCAGTACTGAGGAAGTGCTGCAGTGTCGGAGGTTCAGTACAGAGGAAGTGCAGCAGTGTCAGAGGGTCAGTACTGAGGGAGTGCTGCACTGTCAGAGGGTCAGTACTGAGGGAGTGCTGCACTGTCAGAAGGACAGTACTGAGGGAGTGCTGCCCTGTCAGAGGGACAGTACTGAGGTATTGATGCACTGTCCACGTGTCAGTACTGAGCGAGTGCTGCACTGTCGGAGGGTCAGTACTGAACGAGTGCTGCACTGTCAGAGGGTCAGTACTGAGGGAGTGCTGCACTGTCAGAGGGTCAGGACTGAGGGAGTGCTGCACTGTCAGAGGGTGAGTACTGAGCGAGTGCTGCACTGTCGGAGGGTCAGGACTGAGCGAGTGCTGCACTGTCAGAGGGTCAGTAATGAGGGAGTGCTGCAGTGTCGGAGGGTCAGTAGTGAGCGAGTGCAGCACTGTCAGAGGGTCAGTACTGAGGGAGTGCTGCACTGTCGGAGGGTCAGTACTGAGGGAGTGCTTCACTGTCAGAGGGTCATTAATGAGGGAGTGCTGCACTGTCGGAGGCTCAATTCTGAGGGAGTTCTGCACTGTCGGAGGGTCAGTACTGAGGGAGTGTTGCACTGTCAGAGGATCATTAATGAGGGTGTGCTGCAATGTCAGAGGGTGAGTACTGAACGACTGCTGCACTGTCGGAGGGTCAGTACTGAGCGAGTGCTGCACTGTCGGAGGGTCAGTACTGAGGGAGTGCTGCACTGTCGGAGGGTCAGTACTGAGGGAGTGCTGCACTGTCGGAGGGTCAGTACTGAAGGTGTGCTGCACTGTCGGAGGGTCAGTACTGAGGAAGTGCAGCACTGTCAGAGGGTCAGTACTGAGGGAGTGCTGCACTGTCAGAAGGACAGTACTGAGGGAGTGCTGCACTGTCAGAGGGTCAGTACTGAGGGAGTGCTGCACTGTCAGAAGGACAGTACTGAGGGAGTGCTGCCCTGTCAGAGGGACAGTACTGAGGTATTGATGCACTGTCCGCGTGTCAGTACTGAGCGAGTGCTGCACTGTTGGAGGGTCAGTACTGAGCGAGTGCTGCACTGTCAGAGGGTCAGTACTGAGGGAGTGCTGCACTGTCAGAGGGTCAGTACTGAGGGAGTGCTGCACTGTCAGAGGGTGAGTACTGAGCGAGTGCTGCACTGTCGGAGGGTCAGTACTGAGCGAGTGCTGCACTGTCAGAGGGTCAGTACTGAGGGAGTGCTGCACTGTCGGAGGGTCAGTAGTGAGCGAGTGCAGCACTATCAGAGGGTCAGTACTGATGGAGTGCTGGACTGTCGGTGGGTCAGTACTGAGGGAGTGCTTCACTGTCAGAGGGTCATTAATGAGGGAGTGCTGCACTGTCGGAGGCTTAATTCTGAGGGCGTTCTGCACTTTCGGAGGGTCAGTACTGAGGGAGTGCTGCACTGTCAGAGGATCATTAATGAGGGAGTGCTGCACTGTCAGAGGGTGAGTACTGAGCGAGTGCTGCATTGTCGGAGGGTCAGTACTGTGTGAGTGCTGCACTGTCTGAGGGTCAGTACTGAGGGAGTGCTGCACTGTCGGAGGGTCAGTACTGAGGGAGTGCTGCACTGTCGGAGGGTCAGTACTGAGGGTGTGCTGCACTGTCGGAGGGTCAGTACTGAGGGTGTGCTGCACTGTCGGAGGGTCAGTACTGTGTGAGTGCTGCACTGTCAGAGGGTCAATACTGAGGGAGTGCCGCACTGTCGGAGGGTCAGTACTGAGGGAGTGCTGCACTGACACAGGGTCAGTCCTGAGGGAGTGCTGCACTTTCAGAGGGTCAGTACTGAGGGAGTGCTGCACTGTCAGAGGGTCAGTACTGAGGAAGAGCTGCACTGTCAGAGGGTCAGTACTGAGGGAGGGCCGCACTGTCAGAAGGTCAGTACTGAGGGAGTGCTGCACTGTCAGAGGGTCAATACTGAGGGAGTGCCGCACTGTCAGAGGGTCAGTACTGAGGGAGTGCTGCACTGACAGAGGGTCAGTACTGAGGGAGTGCTGCACTTTCAGAGGGTCAGTACTGAGGGAGTGCTGCACTGTCAGAGGGTCAGTACTGAGGGAGCGCTGCACTGTCAAAGGGTCAATACTGAGGGAGTGCTGCACTGTCAGACGGTCAATACTGAGGGAGTGCTGCACTCAGAGGGTCAGTACTGAGGGAGCGCTGCACTCTCAAAGGGTCAATACTGAGGGAGTGCTGCACTGTCAGAGGGTCAAGACTGACGGAGTGCTGCACTGTCAGAGGGTCAGTACTGAGGGAGTGCTGCACTGTCAGAGGGTCAGTACTGAGGGAGCGCTGCACTGTCAAAGGGTCAATACTGAGGGAGTGCTGCACTGTCAGACGGTCAATACTGAGGGAGTGCTGCACTCAGAGGGTCAGTACTGAGGGAGCGCTGCACTCTCAAAGGGTCAATACTGAGGGAGTGCTGCACTGTCAGAGGGTCAGTACTGAGGGAGTGCTGCAATGTCAGAGGGTCAGTACTGAGGGAGTGCTGCACTGTCAGAGGTCAGTACTGAGGGAGTGCTACACAATCAGAGGATCTGTACTGAGGGTTTGCTACACTATCAGAGGTTCAGTACTGAGCGAGTGCTGCACTGTTGGAAGGTCAGTACTGAGCGAGTGCTGCACTGTCAGAGGGTCAGTACTGAGGGAGTGCTGCACTGTTGGAGGGTCAGTACTGAGCGAGTGCTGCACTGTCGGAGGGTCAGTACTGAGCGAGTGCTGCACTGTCAGAGGGTCAGTACTGAGGGAGTGCTGCACTGTCAGAGGGTCAGTACTGAGGGAGTGCTGCACTGTCAGAGGGTGAGTACTGAGCGAGTGCTGCTCTGTCGGAGGGTCAGTACTGAGCGAGAGCTGCACTGTCAGTGTCAGTAATGAGGGAGTGCTGCTCTGTCGGAGGGTCAGTAGTGAGCGAGTGCAGCACTGTCAGAGGGTCAGTACTGAGGGAGTGCTGCACTGTCGGAGGGTCAGTACTGAGGGAGTGCTTCACTGTCAGAGGGTCATTAATGAGGGAGTGCTGCACTGTCGGAGGCTCAATTCTGAGAGAGTGCTGCACTGTCGGAGGGTCAGTACTGAGGGAGTGCTGCACTGTCAGAGGATCATTAATGAGGGAGTGCTGCACTGTCAGAGGGTGAGTACTGAGCGAGTGCTGCACTGTCGGAGGGTCAGTACTGAGGGAGGGCCGCACTGTCAGAAGGTCAGTACTGAGGGAGTGCTGCACTGTCAGAGGGTCAATACGGAGGGAGTGCCGCACTGTCAGAGGGTCAGTACTGAGGGAGTGCTGCACTGACAGAGGGTCAGTACTGAGGGAGTGCTGCACTTTCAGAGGGTCAGTACTGAGGGAGTGCTGCACTGTCAAAGGGTCAGTACTGAGGGAGCGCTGCACTGTCAAAGGGTCAATACTGAGGGAGTGCTGCACTGTCAGACGGTCAATACTGAGGGAGTGCTGCACTCAGAGGGTCAGTACTGAGAGAGCGCTGCACTCTCAAAGGGTCAACACTGAGGGAGTGCGGCACTGTCAGAGGGTCAAGACTGAGGGAGTGCTGCACTGTCAGAGGTCAGTACTGAGGGAGTGCTACACTATCAGTGGATCTGTACTGAGGGAGTGCTACACTATCAGAGGTTCAGTACTGAGGGAGTGCTGCACTGTTGGAGGGTCAGTACTGAGCGAGTGCTGCACTGTCAGAGGGTCAGTACTGAGGGAGTGCTGCACTGTTGGAGGGTCAGTACTGAGCGAGTGCTGCACTGTCGGAGGGTCAGTACTGAGCGAGTGCTGCACTGTCAGAGGGTCAGTACTGAGGGAGTGCTGCACTGTCAGAGGGTCAGTACTGAGGGAGTGCTGCACTGTCAGAGGGTGAGTACTGAGCGAGTGCTGCACTGTCGGAGGGTCAGTAGTGAGCGAGTGCAGCACTGTCAGAGGGTCATTACTGAGGGAGTGCTGCACTGTCGGTCAGTACTGAGGGAGTGCTTCACTGTCAGAGGGTCATTAATGAGGGAGTGCTGCACTGTCGGAGGCTCAATTCTGAGGGAGTTCTGCACTGTCGGAGGGTCAGTACTGAGGGAGTGCTGCACTGTCAGAGTATCATTAATGAGGGAGTGCTGCACTGTCGGAGGGTCAGTACTGAGGGAGTGCTTCACTGTCAGAGGGTCAGTACTGAGGGAGTGCTGCACTGTCGGACGATCAGTACTGAGGGAGTGCTACAGTGTCGGAGGTTCAGTCGTGAAGGAGTGCTGCACAGTCGGAGGGTCAGTACTGAGGGAGTGCTGCACTGTCAGAGGGTCAGTACTGAGGGAGTGTTGCACTGTCAGAGGGTCAGTACTGAGGGAGTGCGACAGTGTCGGAGGTTCAGTCGTGAAGGAGTGCTGCACAGTCGGAGGGTCAGTACTGAGGGAGTGCTGCACTGTCAGAGGGTCAGTACTGAGGGAGTGCTGCACTGTCGGACGATCAGTACTGAGGGAGTGCTGCACTGTCAGAGGGTCAGTACTGAGGAAGTGCAGCACTGTCAGAGGGTCAGTACTGAGGGAGTGCTGCACTGTCAGAAGGACAGTACTGAGGGAGTGCTGCACTGTCAGAGGGTCAGTACTGAGGGAGTGCTGCACTGTCAGAAGGACAGTACTGAGGGAGTGCTGCCCTGTCAGAGGGACAGTACTGAGGTATTGATGCACTGTCCGCGTGTCAGTACTGAACGAGTGCTGCACTGTCGGAGGGTCAGTACTGAGCGAGTGCTGCACTGTCAGAGGGTCAGTACTGAGGGAGTGCTACAGTGTCGGAGGTTCAGTCGTGAAGGAGTGCTGCCCTGTCGGAGGGTCAGTACTGAGCGAGTGTTGCACTGTCAGAGGGTCAGTACTGAGGGAGTGCTACAGTGTCGGAGGTTCAGTCGTGAAGGAGTGCTGCACAGTCGGAGGGTCAGTACTGAGGGAGTACTGCACTGTCAGAGGGTCAGTACTGAGGAAGTGCTGCACTGTCGGACGATCAGTACTGAGGGAGTGCTGCACTGTCAGAGGGTCAGTACTGAGGAAGTGCAGCACTGTCAGAGGGTCAGTACTGAGGGAGTGCTGCACTGTCAGAAGGACAGTACTGAGGGAGTGCTGCACTGTCAGAGGGTCAGTACTGAGGGAGTGCTGCACTGTCAGAAGGACAGTACTGAGGGAGTGCTGCCCTGTCAGAGGGAAAGTACTGAGGTATTGATGCACTGTCCGCGTGTCAGTACTGAGCGAGTGCTGCACTGTCGGAGGGTCAGTACTGAGCGAGTGCTGCACTGTCAGAGGGTCAGTACTGAGGGAGTGCTGCACTGTCAGAGGGTCAGTACTGCGGGAGTGCTGCACTGTCAGAGGGTGAGTACTGAGCGAGTGCTGCACTGTCGGAGGGTCAGTACTGAGCGAGTGCTGCACTGTCAGAGGGTCAGTAATGAGGGAGTGCTGCACTGTCGGAGGGTCAGTAGTGAGCGAGTGCAGCACTATCAGAGGGTCAGTACTGATGGAGTGCTGCACTGTCGGTGGGTCAGTACTGAGGGAGTGCTTCACTGTCAGAGGGTCATTAATGAGGGAGTGCTGCACTGTCGGAGGCTTAATTCTGAGGGAGTTCTGCACTGTCGGAGGGTCAGTACTGAGGGAGTGCTGCACAGTCAGAGGGTCATTAATGAGGGAGTGCTGCACTGTCAGAGGGTGAGTACTGAGCGAGTGCTGCACTGTCGGAGGGTCAGTACTATGTGAGTGCTGCACTGTCGGAGGGTCAGTACTGAGGAATGCTGCACTGTCGGAGGGTCAGTACTGAGGGAGTGCTGCACTGTCGGAGGGTCAGTACTGAGGGTGTGCTGCACTGTCGGAGGGTCAGTACTGAGGGTGTGCTGCACTGTCGGAGGGTCAGTACTGAGGGAGTGCAACACTGTCGGAGGGTCAGTACAGAGGGAGTGCAACACTGTCGGAGGTTCAGTACTGAGGGAATGCTGCACTCTCAGAGGGTCAATACTGAGGGAGTGCCGCACTGTCGGAGGGTCAGTACTGAGGGAGTGCTGCACTGACACAGGGTCAGTCCTGAGGGAGTGCTCCACTTTCAGAGGGTCAGTACTGAGGGAGTGCTGCACTGTCAGAGGGTCAGTACTGTGGAAGAGCCGCACTGTCAGAAGGTCAGTACTGAGGGAGTGCTGCACTGTCAGAGGGTCAATACTGAGGGAGTGCCGCACTGTCAGAGGGTCAGTACTGAGGGAGTGCTGCACTGACAGATGGTCAGTACTGAGGGAGTGCTGCACTTTCAGAGGGTCAGTACTGAGGGAGTGCTGCACTGTCAGAGGGTCAGTACTGAGGGAGCGCTGCACTGTCAACGGGTCAATACTGAGGGAGTGCTGCACTGTCAGACGGTCAATACTGAGGGAGTGCTGCACTCAGAGGGTCAGTACTGAGGGAGCGCTGCATTCTCAAAGGGTCAATACTGAGGGAGTGCTGCACTGTCAGAGGGTCAAGACTGAGGGAGTGCTGCACTGTCAGAGTGTCAGTAATGAGGGAGTGCTGCACTGTCGGAGGGTCAGTAGTGAGCGAGTGCAGCACTGTCAGAGGGTCAGTACTGAGGGAGTGCTGCACTGTCGGAGGGTCAGTACTGAGGGAGTGCTTCACTGTCAGAGGGTCATTAATGAGGGAGTGCTGCACTGTCGGAGGCTCAATTCTGAGAGAGTGCTGCACTGTCGGAGGGTCAGTACTGAGGGAGTGCTGCACTGTCAGAGGATCATTAATGAGGGAGTGCTGCACTGTCAGAGGGTGAGTACTGAGCGAGTGCTGCACTGTCGGAGGGTCAGTACTGAGCGAGTGCTGCACTGTCGGAGGGTCAGTACTGAGGGAGTGCTGCACTGTCGGAGGGTCAGTTCTGAGGGTGTGCTGCACCGTCGGAGGGTCAGTACTGAGGGAATGCTGCACTGTCAGAGGGTCAGTACTGAGGGAGTGCCGCACTGTCAGAGGGTCAGTACTGAGGGAGTGCTGCACTGACAGAGGGTCAATACTGAGGGAGTGCTGCACTTTCAGAGGATCAGTACTGAGGGAGTGCTGCACTGTCAGAGGGTCAGTACTGAGGAAGAACTGCACTGTCAGAGGGTCAGTACTGAGGGAGGGCCGCACTGTCAGAGGGTGAGTACTGAGCGAGTGCTGCACTGTCGGAGGGTCAGTACTGAGCGAGTGCTGCACTATCAGAGGGTCAGTAATGAGGGAGTGCTGCACTGTCGGAGGGACAGTAGTGAGCGAGTGCAGCACTGTCAGACGGTCATTACTGAGGGAGTGCTGCACTGTCGGTCAGTACTGAGGGAGTGCTTCACTGTCAGAGGGTCATTAATGAGGGAGTGCTGCACTGACGGAGGCTCAATTCTGAGGGAGTTCTGCACTGTCGGAGGGTCAGTACTGAGGGAGTGCTGCACTGTCAGAGGATCATTAATGAGGGAGTGCTGCACTGTCAGAGGGTGAGTAGTGAGGGAGCGCTGCACTCTCAAAGGGTCAATACTGAGGGAGTGCGGCACAGTCAGAGGCTCAAGACTGAGGGAGTGCTGCACTGTCAGAGGGTCAGTACTGAGGGAGTGCTGCACTGTCAGAGGGTCAGTACTGAGGGAGTGCTGCACTGTCAGAGGTCAGTACTGAGGGAGTGCTACACTATCAGAGGATCTGTACTGAGGGAGTGCTACACTATCAGAGGTTCAGTACTGAGGGAGTGCTGCACTGTTGGAAGGTCAGTTGTGAGGGTGTCCTGCACTGTCAGAGGGTCAGTACTGAGGGAGTGCTGCAGTGTCGGAGGTTCAGTACAGAGGAAGTGCAGCAGTGTCAGAGGGTCAGTACTGAGGGAGTGCTGCACTGTCGGAGGGCCAGTACTGAGCGAGTGCTGCACTGTCGGAGGGTCAGTACTGAGCGAGTGCTGCACTGTCGGAGGGTCAGTACTGAGGGACTGCTGCACTGTCAGAGGGTCAAGACTGAGGGAGTGCTGCACTGTCAGAGTGTCAGTAATGAGGGAGTGCTGCACTGTCGGAGGGTCAGTAGTGAGCGAGTGCAGCACTGTCAGAGGGTCAGTACTGAGGGAGTGCTGCACTGTCGGAGGGTCAGTACTGAGGGAGTGCTTCACTGTCAGAGGGTCATTAATGAGGGAGTGCTGCACTGTCGGAGGGTGAGTAGTGAGGGAGCGCTGCACTCTCAAAGGGTCAATACTGAGGGAGTGCTGCACTGTCGGAGGGCCAGTACAGAGGGAGTGCTACAGTGTCGGAGGTTCAGTAGTGAAGGAGTGCAGCACTGTCGGAGAGTCAGTACTGAGGGAGTGTTGCACTGTCAGAGGGTCAGTACTGAGGGAGTGCTACAGTGTCGGAGGTTCAGTCGTGAAGGGGTGCTGCACAGTCGGAGGGTCAGTACTGAGGGAGTGCTGCACTGTCAGAGGGTAAGTACTGAGGCAGTGCTGCACTGTCGGACGATCAGTCCTGAGGGAGTGCTGCACTGTCAGAGGGTCAGTACTGAGGAAGTGCAGCACTGTCAGAGGGTCAGTACTGAGGGAGTGCTGCACTGTCAGAAGGACAGTACTGAGGGAGTGCTGCACTGTCAGAGGGTCAGTACTGAGGGAGTGCTGCACTGTCAGAGGGACAGTACTGAGGTATTGATGCACTGTCAGAGGGTGAGTACTCAGCGAGTGCTGCACTGTCGGAGGGTCAGTACTGAGCGAGTGCTGCACTGTCAATGGGTCAGTATTGAGGGAGTGCTGCACTGTCGGAGGGTCAGTAGTGAGCGAGTGCAGCACTATCAGAGGGTCAGTACTGATGGAGTGCTGCACTGTCGGTGGGTCAGTACTGAGGGAGTGCTTCACTGTCAGAGGGTCATTAATGAGGGAGTGCTGCACTGTCGGAGGCTTAATTCTGAGGGAGTTCTGCACTGTCGGAGGGTCAGTACTGAGGGAGTGCTGCACTGTCAGAGGGTCATTAATGAGGGAGTGCTGCACTGTCAGAGGGTGAGTACTGAGCGAGTGCTGCACTGTCGGAGGGTCAGTACTGAGGGAGTGCTGCACTGTCAGAGGGTCAAGACTGAGGGAGTGCTGCACTGTCAGAGGGTCAGTACTGAGGGAGTGCTGCACTGTCAGAGGGTCAGTACTGAGGGAGTGCTGCACTGTCAGAGGTCAGTACTGAGGGAGTGCTACACTATCAGAGGATCTGTACTGAGGGAGTGCTACACTATCAGAGGTTCAGTACTGAGGGAGTGCTGCATTGTTGGAAGGTTAATTGTGAGGGTGTCCTGCACTGTCAGAGGGTCAGTACTGAGGGAGTGCTGCAGTGTCGGAGGTTCAGTACAGAGGAAATGCAGCAGTGTCAGAGGGTCAGTACTGAGGGAGTGCTGCACTGTCGGAGGGCCAGTACTGAGCGAGTGCTGCACTGTCGGAGGGTCAGTACTGAGCGAGTGCTGCACTGTCGGAGGGTCAGTACTGAGCGAGTGCTGCACTGTCAGAGGGTCAGTAATGAGGGAGTGATGCACTGTCGGAGGGTCAGTAGTGAGCGAGTGCAGCACTGTCAGAGGGTCAGTACTGAGGGAGTGCTGCACTGTCGGAGGGTCAGTACTGAGGGAGTGCTTAACTGTCAGAGGGTCAGTACAGAGGGAGTGCTACAGTGTCGGAGGTTCAGTAGTGAAGGAGTGCAGCACTGTCGGAGAGTCAGTACTGAGGGAGTGTTGCACTGTCAGAGGGTCAGTACTGAGGGAGTGCTACAGTGTCGGAGGTTCAGTCGTGAAGGAGTGCTGCACAGTCGGAGGGTCAGTACTGAGGGAGTGCTGCACTGTCAGAGGGTCAGTACTGAGGGAGTGCTGCACTGTCGGACGATCAGTACTGAGGGAGTGCTGCACTGTCAGAGGGTCAGTACTGAGGACGTGCAGCACTGTCAGAGGGCAGTACTGAGGGAGTGCTGCACTGTCAGAAGGACAGTACTGAGGGAGTGCTGCACTGTCAGAGGGTCAGTACTGAGGGAGTGCTGCACTGTCAGAAGGACAGTACTGAGGGAGTGCTGCCCTGTCAGAGGGACAGTACTGAGGTATTGATGCACTGTCCGCGTGTCAGTACTGAGCGAGTGCTGCACTGTCGGAGGGTCAGTACTGAGCGAGTGCTGCACTGTCAGAGGGTCAGTACTGAGGGAGTGCTGCACTGTCAGAGGGTCAGTACTGAGGGAGTGCTGCACTGTCAGAGGGTGAGTACTGAGCGAGTGCTGCACTGTCGGAGGGTCAGTACTGAGCGAGTGCTGCACTGTCAGAGGGTCAGTAATGAGGGAGTGCTGCACTGTCGGAGGGTCAGTAGTGAGCGAGTGCAGCACTATCAGAGGGTCAGTACTGATGGAGTGCTGCACTGTCGGTGGGTCAGTACTGAGGGAGTGCTTTACTGTCAGAGGGTCATTAATGAGGGAGTGCTGCACTGTCGGAGGCTTAATTCTGAGGGAGTTCTGCACTGTCGGAGGGTCAGTACTGAGGGAGTGCTGCACTGTCAGAGGATCATTAATGAGGGAGTGCTGCACTGTCGGAGGGTCAGTACTGTGCGAGTGCTGCACTGTCGGAGGGTCAGTACTGAGGGAGTGCTGCACAGTCGGAGGGTCAGTACTGAGGGAGTGCTGCACTGTCGGAGGGTCAGTACTGAGGGTGTGCTGCACTGTCGGAGGGTCAGTACTGAGTGTGTGCTGCACTGTCGGAGGGTCAGTACTGCGGGAGTGCAACACTGTCGGAGGGTCAGTACAGAGGGAGTGCAACACTGTCGGAGGGTCAGTACTGAGGGAATGCTGCACTGTCAGAGGGTCAATACTGAGGGAGTGCCGCACTGTCGGAGGGTCAGTACTGAGGGAGTGCTGCACTGACACAGGGTCAGTCCTGAGGGAGTGCTGCACTTTCAGAGGATCAGTACTGAGGGAGTGCTGCACTGTCAGAGGGTCAGTACTGAGGAAGAGCTGCACTGTCAGAGGGTCAGTACTGAGGGAGGGCCGCACTGTCAGAAGGTCAGTACTGAGGGAGTGCTGCACTGTCAGAGGGTCAATACTGAGGGAGTGCCGCACTGTCAGAGGGTCAGTACTGAGGGAGTGCTGCACTGGCAGATGGTCAGTACTGAGGGAGTGCTGCACTTTCAGAGGGTCAGTACTGAGGGAGTGCTGCACTGTCAGAGGGTCGGTACTGAGGGAGCGCTGCACTGTCAAAGGGTCAATACTGAGGGAGTGCTGCACTGTCAGACGGTCAATACTGAGGGAGTGCTTCACTCAGAGGGTCAGTACTGAGGGAGCGCTGCACTCTCAAAGGGTCAATACTGAGGGAGTGCTGCACTGTCAGAGGGTCAAGACTGAGGGAGTGCTGCACTGTCAGAGGGTCAGTACTGAGGGAGTGCTGCACTGTCAGAAGGACAGTACTGAGGGAGTGCTGCACTGTCAGAGGGTCAGGACTGAGGGAGTGCTGCACTGTCAGAAGGACAGTACTGAGGGAGTGCTGCCCTTTCAGAGGGACAGTACTGAGGTATTGATGCACTGTCCGCGTGTCAGTACTGAGCGAGTGCTGCACTGTCGGAGGGTCAGTACTGAGCGAGTGCTGCACTGTCAGAGGGTCAGTACTGAGGGAGTGCTGCACTGTCAGAGGGTCAGTACTGAGGGAGTGCTGCACTGTCAGAGGGTGAGGACTGAGCGAGTGCTGCACTGTCGGAGGGTCAGTACTGAGCGAGTGCTGCACTGTCAGAGGGTCAGTAATGAGGGAGTGCTGCACTGTCGGAGGGTCAGTAGTGAGCGAGTGCAGCACTATCAGAGGGTCAGTACTGATGGAGTGCTGCACTGTCGGTGGGTCAGTACTGAGGGAGTGCTTCACTGTCAGAGGGTCATTAATGAGGGAGTGCTGCACTGTCGGAGGCTTAATTCTGAGGGAGTTCTGCACTGTCGGAGGGTCAGTACTGAGGGAGTGCTGCACTGTCAGAGGATCATTAATGAGGGAGTGCTGCACTGTCGGAGGGTCTGTACTGTGCGAGTGCTGCACTGTCGGAGGGTCAGTACTGAGGGAGTGCTGCACTGTCGGAGGGTCAGTACTGAGGGTGTGCTGCACTGTCGGAGGGTCAGTACTGAGGGTGTGCTGCACTGTCGGAGGGTCAGTACTGCGGGAGTGCAACACTGTCGGAGGGTCAGTACAGAGGGAGTGCAACACTGTCAGAGGGTCAGTACTGAGGGAATGCTGCACTGTCAGAGGGTCAATACTGAGGGAGTGCCGCACTGTCGGAGGGTCAGTACTGAGGGAGTGCTGCACTGACACAGGGTCAGTCCTGAGGGAGTGCTGCACTTTCAGAGGGTCAGTACTGAGGGAGTGCTGCACTGTCAGAGGGTCAGTACTGAGGAAGAGCTGCACTGTCAGAGGGTCAGTACTGAGGGAGGGCCGCACTGTCAGAAGGTCAGTACTGAGGGAGTGCTGCACTGTCAGAGGGTCAGTACTGAGGGAGTGCTGCACTGACAGATGGTCAGTACTGAGGGAGTGCTGCACTTTCAGAGGGTCAGTACTGAGGGAGTGCTGCACTGTCAGAGGGTCGGTACTGAGGGAGCGCTGCACTGTCAAAGGGTCAATACTGAGGGAGTGCTGCACTGTCAGACGGTCAATACTGAGGGAGTGCTGCACTCAGAGGGTCAGTACTGAGGGAGCGCTGCACTCTCAAAGGGTCAATACTGAGGGAGTGCTGCACTGTCAGAGGGTCAAGACTGAGGGAGTGCTGCACTGTCAGAGGGTCAGTACTGAGGGAGTGCTGCACTGTCAGAGGGTCAGTACTGAGGGAGTGCTGCACTGTCAGAGGTCAGTACTGAGGGAGTGCTACACAATCAGAGGATCTGTACTGAGGGAGTGCTGCACTATCAGAGGTTCAGTACTGAGCGAGTGCTGCACTGTCAGAGTGTCAGTAATGAGGGAGCGCCGCACTGTCGGAGGGTCAGAAGTGAGCGAGTGCAGCACTGTCAGAGGGTCAGTAATGAGGGAGTGCTGCACTGTCGGAGGGTCAGTACTGAGGGAGTGCTGCACTGTCAGAGGGTCAGTACTGAGGGAGTGCTGCACTGTCAGAGGGTGAGTACTGAGCGAGTGCTGCACTGTCGGAGGGTCAGTACTGAGCGAGTGCTGCACTGTCAGAGTGTCAGTAATGAGGGAGTGCTGCACTGTCGGAGGGTCAGTAGTGAGCGAGTGCAGCACTGTCAGAGGGTCAGTACTGAGGGAGTGCTGCACTGTCGGAGGGTCATTACTGAGGGAGTGCTTCACTGTCAGAGGGTCACTAATGAGGGAGTGCTGCACTGTCGGAGGCTCAATTCTGAGGGAGTGCTGCACTGTCGGAGGGTCAGTAGTGAGCGAGTGCAGCACTGTCAGAGGGTCAGTAGTGAGCGAGTGCAGCACTGTCGGAGGGTCAGTACTGAGGGAGTGCTGCACTGTCAGAGGACCATTAATGAGGGAGTGCTGCACTGTCAGAGGGTGAGTACTGAGCGAGTGCTGCACTGTCGGAGGGTCAGTACTGAGCGAGTGCTGCACTGTCGGAGGGTCAGTACTGAGGGAGTGATGCACTGTCGGAGGGTCAGTACTGAGGGAGTGCTGCACTGTCGGAGGGTCAGTACTGAGGGTGTGCTGCACTGTCAGAGGGTAAGTACTGAGGCAGTGCTGCACTGTCGGACGATCAGTCCTGAGGGAGTGCTGCACTGTCAGAGGGTCAGTACTGAGGAAGTGCAGCACTGTCAGAGGGTCAGTACTGAGGGAGTGCTGCACTGTCAGAAGGACAGTACTGAGGGAGTGCTGCACTGTCAGAGGGTCAGTACTGAGGGAGTGCTGCACTGTCAGAAGGACAGTACTGAGGGAGTGCTGCCCTGTCAGAGGGACAGTACTGAGGTATTGATGCACTGTCCGCGTGTCAGTACTGAGCGAGTGCTGCACTGTCGGAGGGTCAGTACTGAGCGAGTGCTGCACTGTCAGAGGGTCAGTACTGAGGGAGTGCTGCACTGTCAGAGGGTCAGTACTGAGGGAGTGCTGCACTGTCAGAGGCTAAGTACTCAGCGAGTGCTGCACTGTCGGAGGGTCAGTACTGAGCGAGTGCTGCACTGTCAATGGGTCAGTATTGAGGGAGTGCTGCACTGTCGGAGGGTCAGTAGTGAGCGAGTGCAGCACTATCAGAGGGTCAGTACTGATGGAGTGCTGCACTGTCGGTGGGTCAGTACTGAGGGAGTGCTTCACTGTCAGAGGGTCATTAATGAGGGAGTGCTGCACTGTCGGAGGCTTAATTCTGAGGGAGTTCTGCACTGTCGGAGGGTCAGTACTGAGGGAGTGCTGCACTGTCAGAGGGTCATTAATGAGGGAGTGCTGCACTGTCAGAGGGTGAGTACTGAGCGAGTGCTGCACTGTCGGAGGGTCAGTACTGAGGGAGTGCTGCACTGTCAGAGGGTCAAGACTGAGGGAGTGCTGCACTGTCAGAGGGTCAGTACTGAGGGAGTGCTGCACTGTCAGAGGGTCAGTACTGAGGGAGTGCTGCACTGTCAGAGGTCAGTACTGAGGGAGTGCTACACTATCAGAGGATCTGTACTGAGGGAGTGCTACACTATCAGAGGTTCAGTACTGAGGGAGTGCTGCATTGTTGGAAGGTTAATTGTGAGGGTGTCCTGCACTGTCAGAGGGTCAGTACTGAGGGAGTGCTGCAGTGTCGGAGGTTCAGTACAGAGGAAATGCAGCAGTGTCAGAGGGTCAGTACTGAGGGAGTGCTGCACTGTCGGAGGGCCAGTACTGAGCGAGTGCTGCACTGTCGGAGGGTCAGTACTGAGCGAGTGCTGCACTGTCAGAGGGTCAGTAATGAGGGAGTGATGCACTGTCGGAGGGTCAGTAGTGAGCGAGTGCAGCACTGTCAGAGGGTCAGTACTGAGGGAGTGCTGCACTGTCGGAGGGTCAGTACTGAGGGAGTGCTTCACTGTCAGAGGGTCAGTACAGAGGGAGTGCTACAGTGTCGGAGGTTCAGTAGTGAAGGAGTGCAGCACTGTCGGAGAGTCAGTACTGAGGGAGTGTTGCACTGTCAGAGGGTCAGTACTGAGGGAGTGCTACAGTGTCGGAGGTTCAGTCGTGAAGGAGTGCTGCACAGTCGGAGGGTCAGTACTGAGGGAGTGCTGCACTGTCAGAGGGTCAGTACTGAGGGAGTGCTGCGCTGTCGGACGATCAGTACTGAGGGAGTGCTGCACTGTCAGAGGGTCAGTACTGAGGACGTGCAGCACTGTCAGAGGGTCAGTACTGAGGGAGTGCTGCACTGTCAGAAGGACAGTACTGAGGGAGTGCTGCACTGTCAGAGGGTCAGTACTGAGGGAGTGCTGCACTGTCAGAAGGACAGTACTGAGGGAGTGCTGCCCTGTCAGAGGGACAGTACTGAGGTATTGATGCACTGTCCGCGTGTCAGTACTGAGCGAGTGCTGCACTGTCGGAGGGTCAGTACTGAGCGAGTGCTGCACTGTCAGAGGGTCAGTACTGAGGGAGTGCTGCACTGTCAGAGGGTCAGTACTGAGGGAGTGCTGCACTGTCAGAGGGTGAGTACTGAGCGAGTGCTGCACTGTCGGAGGGTCAGTACTGAGCGAGTGCTGCACTGTCAGAGGGTCAGTAATGAGGGAGTGCTGCACTGTCGGAGGGTCAGTAGTGAGCGAGTGCAGCACTATCAGAGGGTCAGTACTGATGGAGTGCTGCACTGTCGGTGGGTCAGTACTGAGGGAGTGCTTTACTGTCAGAGGGTCATTAATGAGGGAGTGCTGCACTGTCGGAGGCTTAATTCTGAGGGAGTTCTGCACTGTCGGAGGGTCAGTACTGAGGGAGTGCTGCACTGTCAGAGGATCATTAATGAGGGAGTGCTGCACTGTCGGAGGGTCAGTACTGTGCGAGTGCTGCACTGTCGGAGGGTCAGTACTGAGGGAGTGCTGCACAGTCGGAGGGTCAGTACTGAGGGAGTGCTGCACTGTCGGAGGGTCAGTACTGAGGGTGTGCTGCACTGTCGGAGGGTCAGTACTGAGTGTGTGCTGCACTGTGGGAGGGTCAGTACTGCGGGAGTGCAACACAGTCGGAGGGTCAGTACAGAGGGAGTGCAACACTGTCGGAGGGTCAGTACTGAGGGAATGCTGCACTGTCAGAGGGTCAATACTGAGGGAGTGCCGCACTGTCGGTGGGTCAGTACTGAGGGAGTGCTGCACTGACACAGGGTCAGTCCTGAGGGAGTGCTGCACTTTCAGAGGATCAGTACTGAGGGAGTGCTGCACTGTCAGAGGGTCAGTACTGAGGAAGAGCTGCACTGTCAGAGGGTCAGTACTGAGGGAGGGCCGCACTGTCAGAAGGTCAGTACTGAGGGAGTGCTGCACTGTCAGAGGGTCAATACTGAGGGAGTGCCGCACTGTCAGAGGGTCAGTACTGAGGGAGTGCTGCACTGACAGATGGTCAGTACTGAGGGAGTGCTGCACTTTCAGAGGGTCAGTACTGAGGGAGTGCTGCACTGTCAGAGGGTCGGTACTGAGGGAGCGCTGCACTGTCAAAGGGTCAATACTGAGGGAGTGCTGCACTGTCAGACGGTCAATACTGAGGGAGTGCTGCACTCAGAGGGTCAGTACTGAGGGAGCGCTGCACTCTCAAAGGGTCAATACTGAGGGAGTGCTGCACTGTCAGAGGGTCAAGACTGAGGGAGTGCTGCACTGTCAGAGGGTCAGTACTGAGGGAGTGCTGCACTGTCAGAAGGACAGTACTGAGGGAGTGCTGCACTGTCAGAGGGTCAGGACTGAGGGAGTGCTGCACTGTCAGAAGGACAGTACTGAGGGAGTGCTGCCCTTTCAGAGGGACAGTACTGAGGTATTGATGCACTGTCCGCGTGTCAGTACTGAGCGAGTGCTGCACTGGCGGAGGGTCAGTACTGAGCGAGTGCTGCACTGTCAGAGGGTCAGTACTGAGGGAGTGCTGCACTGTCAGAGGGTCAGTACTGAGGGAGTGCTGCACTGTCAGAGGGTGAGGACTGAGCGAGTGCTGCACTGTCGGAGGGTCAGTACTGAGCGAGTGCTGCACTGTCAGAGGGTCAGTAATGAGGGAGTGCTGCACTGTCGGAGGGTCAGTAGTGAGCGAGTGCAGCACTATCAGAGGGTCAGTACTGATGGAGTGCTGCACTGTCGGTGGGTCAGTACTGAGGGAGTGCTTCACTGTCAGAGGGTCATTAATGAGGGAGTGCTGCACTGTCGGAGGCTTAATTCTGAGGGAGTTCTGCACTGTCGGAGGGTCAGTACTGAGGGAGTGCTGCACTGTCAGAGGATCATTAATGAGGGAGTGCTGCACTGTCGGAGGGTCTGTACTGTGCGAGTGCTGCACTGTCGGAGGGTCAGTACTGAGGGAGTGCTGCACTGTCGGAGGGTCAGTACTGAGGGAGTGCTGCACTGTCGGAGGGTCAGTACTGAGGGTGTGCTGCACTGTCGGAGGGTCAGTACTGCGGGAGTGCAACACTGTCGGAGTGTCAGTACAGAGGGAGTGCAACACTGTCGGAGGGTCAGTACTGAGGGAATGCTGCACTGTCAGAGGGTCAATACTGAGGGAGTGCCGCACTGTCGGAGGGTCAGTACTGAGGGAGTGCTGCACTGACACAGGGTCAGTCCTGAGGGAGTGCTGCACTTTCAGAGGGTCAGTACTGAGGGAGTGCTGCACTGTCAGAGGGTCAGTACTGAGGAAGAGCTGCACTGTCAGAGGGTCAGTACTGAGGGAGGGCCGCACTGTCAGAAGGTCAGTACTGAGGGAGTGCTGCACTGTCAGAGGGTCAGTACTGAGGGAGTGCTGCACTGACAGATGGTCAGTACTGAGGGAGTGCTGCACTTTCAGAGGGTCAGTACTGAGGGAGTGCTGCACTGTCAGAGGGTCGGTACTGAGGGAGCGCTGCACTGTCAAAGGGTCAATACTGAGGGAGTGCTGCACTGTCAGACGGTCAATACTGAGGGAGTGCTGCACTCAGAGGGTCAGTACTGAGGGAGCGCTGCACTCTCAAAGGGTCAATACTGAGGGAGTGCTGCACTGTCAGAGGGTCAAGACTGAGGGAGTGCTGCACTGTCAGAGGGTCAGTACTGAGGGAGTGCTGCACTGTCAGAGGGTCAGTACTGAGGGAGTGCTGCACTGTCAGAGGTCAGTACTGAGGGAGTGCTACACAATCAGAGGATCTGTACTGAGGGAGTGCTGCACTATCAGAGGTTCAGTACTGAGCGAGTGCTGCACTGTCAGAGTGTCAGTAATGAGGGAGCGCCGCACTGTCGGAGGGTCAGAAGTGAGCGAGTGCAGCACTGTCAGAGGGTCAGTACTGAGGGAGTGCTGCACTGTCGGAGGGTCAGTACTGAGGGAGTGCTGCACTGTCAGAGGGTCAGTACTGAGGGAGTGCTGCACTGTCAGAGGGTGAGTACTGAGCGAGTGCTGCACTGTCGGAGGGTCAGTACTGAGCGAGTGCTGCACTGTCAGAGTGTCAGTAATGAGGGAGTGCTGCACTGTCGGAGGGTCAGTAGTGAGCGAGTGCAGCACTGTCAGAGGGTCAGTACTGAGGGAGTGCTGCACTGTCGGAGGGTCATTACTGAGGGAGTGCTTCACTGTCAGAGGGTCACTAATGAGGGAGTGCTGCACTGTCGGAGGCTCAATTCTGAGAGAGTGCTGCACTGTCGGAGGGTCAGTACTGAGGGAGTGCTGCACTGTCAGAGGACCATTAATGAGGGAGTGCTGCACTGTCAGAGGGTGAGTACTGAGCGAGTGCTGCACTGTCGGAGGGTCAGTACTGAGCGAGTGCTGCACTGTCGGAGGGTCAGTACTGAGGGAGTGATGCACTGTCGGAGGGTCAGTACTGAGGGAGTGCTGCACTGTCGGAGGGTCAGTACTGAGGGTGTGCTGCACTGTCGGAGGGTCAGTACTGAGGGTGTGCTGCACTGTCGGAGGGTCAGTACTGAGGGAATGCTGCACTGTCAGAGGGTCAGTACTGAGGGTGTGCCGCACTGTCAGAGGGTCAGTACTGAGGGAGTTCTGCACTGACAAGAGGGTCAGTACTGAGGGAGTGCTGCACTTTCAGAGGGTCAGTACTGAGGGAGTGCTGCACTGTCAGAGGGTGAGTACTGAGCGAGTGCTGCACTGTCGGAGGGTCAGTACTGAGCGAGTGCTGCAATGTCAGAGGGTCAGTAATGAGGGAGTGCTGCACAGTCGGAGGGTCAGCAGTGAGCGAGTGCAGCACTGTCAGTGGGTCAGTACTGAGGGAGTGCTGCACTGTCGGAGGGTCAGTACTGAGGGAGTGCTTCACTGTCAGAGGGTCATTAATGAGGGAGTGCTGCACTGTCGGAGGCTCAATTCTGAGAGAGTGCTGCACTGTCGGAGGGTCAGTACTGAGGGAGTGCTGCACTGTCAGAGGGTGAGTACTGAGAGAGTGCTGCACTGTCGGAGGGTCAGTACTGAGCGAGTGCTGCACTGTCGGAGGGTCAGTACTGAGGGAGTGCTGCACTGTCGGAGGGTCAGTACTGAGGGAGTGCTGCACTGTCGGAGGGTCAGTACTGAGGGTGTGCTGCACTGTCGGAGGGTCAGTACTGAGGGAGTGCAACACTGTCGGAGGGTCAGTACAGAGGGAGTGCAACACTGTCGGAGGGTCAGTACTGAGGGAATGCTGCACTGTCAGAGGGTCAGTACTGAGGGAGTGCTGCACTGTCAGAGGGTCAGTACTGAGGGAGTGCTACACTATCAGAGGATCTGTACTGAGGGAGTGCTACACTATCAGAGGTTCAGTACTGAGGGAGTGCTGCACTGTTGGAAGGTCAGTTGTGAGGGTGTACGGCACTGTCAGAGGGTCAGTACTGAGCGAGTGCTGCACTGTCAGAGGTTCAGTACTGAGTGAGTGCTGCACTGTTGGAGGGTCAGTACTGAGCGAGTGCTGCACTGTCGGAGGGTCAGTACTGAGCGAGTGCTGCACTGTCGGAGGGTCAGTACTGAGCGTGTGCTACACTATCAGAGGTTCAGTACTGAGGGAGAGCTGCACTGTTGGAAGGTCAGTTGTGAGGGTGTACTGCACTGTCAGAGGGTCAGTCCTGAGCGAGTGCTGCACTGTCAGAGGGTCAGTACTGAACGAGTGCTGCACTGTTGGAGGGTCAGTACTGAGGGAGTGCTTCACTGTCAGAGGGTCATTAATGAGGGAGTGCTGCACTGTCAGAGGGTGAGTACTGAGCGAGTGCTGCACTGTCGGAGGGTCAGTACTGAGCGAGTGCTGCACTGTCGGAGGGTCAGTACTGAGGGAGTGATGCACTGTCGGAGGGTCAGTACTGAGGGAGTGCTGCACTGTCGGAGGGTCAGTACTGAGGGAGTGCTGCACTGTCAGAGGGTGAAAACTGAGCGAGTGCTGCACTGTTGGAGGGTCAGTACTGAGCGAGTGCTGCACCGTCAGAGGGTCAGTAATGAGGGAGTGCTGCACTGTCGGATGGTCAGTAGGGAGCGAGTGCTGCAGTGTCAGAGGGTCAGTACTGAGGGAGTGCTGCACTGTCGGAGTGTCAGTACTGAGCAAGTGCTGCACTGTCAGAGGATCATTAATGAGGGAGTGCTGCACTGTCGGAGGGTCAGTACTGAGGGTGTGCTGCACTGTCGGAGGGTCAGTACTGAGCGGGTGCTGCACTGTCGGAGGGTCAGTACTGAGGGAGTGATGCACTGTCAGAGGATCATTAATGAGGGAGTGCTGCACTGTCGGAGGGTCAGTACTGTGCGAGTGCTGCACTGTCGGAGGGTCAGTACTGAGGGAGTGCTGCACTGTCGGAGGGTCAGTACTGAGGGAGTGCTGCACTGTCGGAGGGTCAGTACTGAGGGTGTGCTGCACTGTCGGAGGGTCAGTACTGAGGGTGTGCTGCACTGTCGGAGGGTCAGTACTGCGGGAGTGCAACACTGTCGGAGGGTCAGTACAGAGGGAGTGCAACACTGTCGGAGGGTCAGTACTGAGGGAATGCTGCACTGTCAGAGGGTCAATACTGAGGGAGTGCCGCACTGTCGGAGGGTCAGTACTGAGGGAGTGCTGCACTGACACAGGGTCAGTCCTGAGGGAGTGCTGCACTTTCAGAGGGTCAGTACTGAGGGAGTGCTGCACTGTCAGAGGGTCAGTACTGAGGAAGAGCTGCACTGTCAGAGGGTCAGTACTGAGGGAGGGCCGCACTGTCAGAAGGTCAGTACTGAGGGAGTGCTGCACTGTCAGAGGGTCAGTACTGAGGGAGTGCTGCACTGACAGATGGTCAGTACTGAGGGAGTGCTGCACTTTCAGAGGGTCAGTACTGAGGGAGTGCTGCACTGTCAGAGGGTCGGTACTGAGGGAGCGCTGCACTGTCAAAGGGTCAATACTGAGGGAGTGCTGCACTGTCAGACGGTCAATACTGAGGGAGTGCTGCACTCAGAGGGTCAGTACTGAGGGAGCGCTGCACTCTCAAAGGGTCAATACTGAGGGAGTGCTGCACTGTCAGAGGGTCAAGACTGAGGGAGTGCTGCACTGTCAGAGGGTCAGTACTGAGGGAGTGCTGCACTGTCAGAGGGTCAGTACTGAGGGAGTGCTGCACTGTCAGAGGGTCAGTACTGAGGGAGTGCTGCACTGTCAGAGGGTGAGTACTGAGCGAGTGCTGCACTGTCAGAGGGTCAGTACTGAGCGAGTGCTGCACTGTCAGAGTGTCAGTAATGAGGGAGCGCCGCACTGTCGGAGGGTCAGAAGTGAGCGAGTGCAGCACTGTCAGAGGGTCAGTACTGAGGGAGTGCTGCACTGTCGGAGGGTCAGTACTGAGGGAGTGCTGCACTGTCAGAGGGTCAGTACTGAGGGAGTGCTGCACTGTCAGAGGGTGAGTACTGAGCGAGTGCAGCACTGTCAGAGGGTCAGTACTGAGCGAGTGCTGCACTGTCAGAGTGTCAGTAATGAGGGAGTGCTGCACTGTCGGAGGGTCAGTAGTGAGCGAGTGCAGCACTGTCAGAGGGTCAGTACTGAGGGAGTGCTGCACTGTCGGAGGGTCAGTACTGAGGGAGTGCTTCACTGTCAGAGGGTCACTAATGAGGGAGTGCTGCACTGTCGGAGGCTCAATTCTGAGAGAGTGCTGCACTGTCGGAGGGTCAGTACTGAGGGAGTGCTGCACTGTCAGAGGACCATTAATGAGGGAGTGCTGCACTGTCAGAGGGTGAGTACTGAGCGAGTGCTGCACTGTCGGAGGGTCAGTACTGAGCGAGTGCTGCACTGTCGGAGGGTCAGTACTGAGGGAGTGATGCACTGTCGGAGGGTCAGTACTGAGGGAGTGCTGCACTGTCGGAGGGTCAGTACTGAGGGTGTGCTGCACTGTCGGAGGGTCAGTACTGAGGGTGTGCTGCACTGTCGGAGGGTCAGTACTGAGGGAATGCTGCACTGTCAGAGGGTCAGTACTGAGGGTGTGCCGCACTGTCAGAGGGTCAGTACTGAGGGAGTTCTGCACTGACAAGAGGGTCAGTACTGAGGGAGTGCTGCACTTTCAGAGGGTCAGTACTGAGGGAGTGCTGCACTGTCAGAGGGTGAGTACTGAGCGAGTGCTGCACTGTCGGAGGGTCAGTACTGAGCGAGTGCTTCAATGTCAGAGGGTCAGTAATGAGGGAGTGCTGTACAGTCGGAGGGTCAGCAGTGAGCGAGTGCAGCACTGTCAGTGGGTCAGTGCTGAGGGAGTGCTGCACTGTCAGAGGGTCAGTACTGAGGGAGTGCTTCACTGTCAGAGGGTCATTAATGAGGGAGTGCTGCACTGTCGGAGGCTCAATTCTGAGAGAGTGCTGCACTGTCGGAGGGTCAGTACTGAGGGAGTGCTGCACTGTCAGAGGGTGAGTACTGAGAGAGTGCTGCACTGTCGGAGGGTCAGTACTGAGCGAGTGCTGCACTGTCGGAGGGTCAGTACTGAGGGAGTGCTGCACTGTCGGAGGGTCAGTACTGAGGGAGTGCTGCACTGTCGGAGGGTCAGTACTGAGGGTGTGCTGCACTGTCGGAGGGTCAGTACTGAGGGAGTGCATCACTGTCGGAGGGTCAGTACAGAGGGAGTGCAACACTGTCGGAGGGTCAGTAGTGAGGGAATGCTGCACTGTCAGAGGGTCAGTACTGAGGGAGTGCTGCACTGTCAGAGGGTCAGTACTGAGGGAGTGCTACACTATCAGAGGATCTGTACTGAGGGAGTGCTACACTATCAGAGGTTCAGTACTGAGGGAGTGCTGCACTGTTGGAAGGTCAGTTGTGAGGGTGTACGGCACTGTCAGAGGGTCAGTACTGAGCGAGTGCTGCACTGTCAGAGGTTCAGTACTGAGTGAGTGCTGCACTGTTGGAGGGTCAGTACTGAGCGAGTGCTGCACTGTCGGAGGGTCAGTACTGAGCGTGTGCTACACTATCAGAGGTTCAGTACTGAGGGAGAGCTGCACTGTTGGAAGGTCAGTTGTGAGGGTGTACTGCACTGTCAGAGGGTCAGTCCTGAGCGAGTGCTGCACTGTCAGAGGGTCAGTACTGAACGAGTGCTGCACTGTTGGAGGGTCAGTACTGAGGGAGTGCTTCACTGTCAGAGGGTCATTAATGAGGGAGTGCTGCACTGTCAGAGGGTGAGTACTGAGCGAGTGCTGCACTGTCGGAGGGTCAGTACTGAGCGAGTGCTGCACTGTCGGAGGGTCAGTACTGAGGGAGTGATGCACTGTCGGAGGGTCAGTACTGAGGGAGTGCTGCACTGTCGGAGGGTCAGTACTGAGGGAGTGCTGCACTGTCAGAGGGTGAAAACTGAGCGAGTGCTGCACTGTTGGAGGGTCAGTACTGAGCGAGTGCTGCACTGTCAGAGGGTCAGTAATGAGGGAGTGCTGCACTGTCGGATGGTCAGTAGGGAGCGAGTGCTGCACTGTCAGAGGGTCAGTACTGAGGGAGTGCTGCACTGTCGGAGTGTCAGTCCTGAGCAAGTGCTGCACTGTCAGAGGATCATTAATGAGGGAGTGCTGCACTGTCGGAGGGTCAGTACTGAGGGTGTGCTGCACTGTCGGAGGGTCAGTACTGAGCGGGTGCTGCACTGTCGGAGGGTCAGTACTGAGCGAGTGCTGCACTGTCGGAGGGTCAGTACTGAGGGAGTGCTGCACTGTCGGAGGGTCAGTACTGAGGGTGTGCTGCACTGTCGGAGGGTCAGTACTGAGGGAGTGCAACGCTGTCGGAGGGTCAGTACAGAGGGAGTGCAACACTGTCGGAGGGTCAGTACTGAGGGAATGCTGCACTGTCAGAGGGTCAATACTGAGGGAGTGCCGCACTGTCAGAGGGTCAGTACTGAGGGAGTGCTGTACTTTCAGAGGGTCAGTACTGAGGCAGTGCTGCACTGTCAAGAGGGTCAGTACTGAGGGAGGGCCGCACTGTCAGAAGGTCAGTACTGAGGGAGTGCTACACTATCAGAGGATCTGTACTGAGGGAGTGCTACACTATCAGAGGTTCAGTACTGAGGGAGTGCTGCACTGTTGGAAGGTCAGTTGTGAGGGTGTACGGCACTGTCAGAGGGTCAGTACTGAGTGAGTGCTGCACTGTCAGAGGGTCAGTACTGAGGGAGTGCTGCACTGTTGGAGGGTCAGTACTGAGCGAGTGCTGCACTGTCGGAGGGTCAGTACTGAGCGAGTGCTGCACTGTCAGAGGGTCAGTACTGAGGGAGTGCTGCACTGTCAGAGGGTCAGTACTGAGGGAGTGCTGCACTGTCAGAGGGTCAGTACTGAGGGAGTGCTGCACTGTCAGAGGGTGAAAACTGAGCGAGTGCTGCACTGTTGGAGGGTCAGTACTGAGCGAGTGCTGCACTGTCAGAGGGTCAGTAATGAGGGAGTGCTGCACTGTCGGATGGTCAGTAGGGAGCGAGTGCTGCACTGTCAGAGGGTCAGTACTGAGGGAGTGCTGCACTGTCGGAGGGTCAGTACTGAGGGAGTGCTGCACTGTCGGAGGGTCAGTACTGAGGGTGTGCTGCACTGTCGGAGGGTCAGTACTGAGGGTGTGCTGCACTGTCGGAGGGTCAGTACTGAGGGAGTGCAACACTGTCGGAGGGTCAGTACAGAGGGAGTGCAACACTGTCGGAGGGTCAGTACTGAGGGAATGCTGCACTGTCAGAGGGTCAATACTGAGGGAGTGCCGCACTGTCAGAGGGTCAGTACTGAGGGAGTGCTGCACTTTCAGAGGGTCAGTACTGAGGCAGTGCTGCACTGTCAAGAGGGTCAGTACTGAGGAAGAGCTGCACTGTCAGAGGGTCAGTACTGAGGGAGGGCCGCACTGTCAGAAGGTCAGTACTGAGGGAGTGCTGCACTGTCAGAGGGTCAATACTGAGGGAGTGCCGCACTGTCAGAGGGTCAGTACTGAGGGAGTGCTGCACTGACAGAGGGTCAGTACTGAGGGAGTGCTGCACTTTCAGAGGGTCAGTACTGAGGGAGTGCTGCACTGTCAGAGGGTCAGTACTGAGGGAGCGCTGCACTGTCAAAGGGTCAATACTGAGGGAGTGCTGCACTGTCAGACGGTCAATACTGAGGGAGTGCTGCACTCAGAGTGTCAGTACTGAGGGAGCGCTGCACTCTCAAAGGGTCAATACTGAGGGAGTGCGACACTGTCAGAGGGTCAAGACTGAGGGAGTGCTGCACTGTCAGAGGGTCAGTACTGAGGGAGTGATGCACTGTCAGAGGGTCAGTACTGAGGGAGTGCTGCACTGTCAGAGGTCAGTACTGAGGGAGTGCGGCACTGTCAGAGGGTCAAGACTGAGGGAGTGCTGCACTGTCAGAGGGTCAGTACTGAGGGAGTGCTACACTATCAGATGTTCAGTACTGATGGAGTGCTGCACTGTTGGAAGGTCAGTACTGAGGGAGTGCTGCAGTGTCGGAGGTTCAGTACAGAGGAAGTGCAGCAGTGTCAGAGGGTCAGTAATGAGGGAGTGCTGCACTGTCGGAGCGTCAGTACTGAGGGCATGCTGCACTGTCGGAGGGTCAGTACTGAGGGAGTGCTGCACTGTCAGAGGGTCAATACTGAGGGAGTACTGCACTGTCAGAGTGTCAATACTGAGGGAATGCTGCACTGTCGTAGGGTCAATACTGAGGGAGTGCTACACTATCATAGGATCTGTACTGAGGGAGTGCTACACTATCAGAGCTTCAGTACTGAGGGAGTGCTGCACTGTTGGAAGGTCAGTTGTGAGGGTGTACGGCACTGTCCGAGGGTCAATAATGAGGGAGTGCTGCAGTGTCGGAGGTTCAGTACAGAGGAAGTGCAGCAGTGTCAGAGGGTCAGTACTGAGGGAGTGCTGCACTGTCGGAGGGTCAGTCGTGAGCGAGTGCTGCACTGTCGAAGGGTCAGTACTGAGGGAGTGCTTCACTGTCAGAGGGTCAGTACTGAGGGAGTGCTGCACTATCAGAGGATCTGTACCGAAGGAGTGCTGCACTGTCAGAGGGTCAATACTGAGGGAGTGCTGCACTGTCAGAGGGTCAGTACTGAGGGAGTGCAACAGTGTCGGAGGTTCAGTAGTGAAGGAGTGCTGCACTGTCGGAGAGTCAGTACTGAGGGAGTGTTGCACTGTCAGAGGGTCTGTACTGAGGGAGTGCTGCAGTGTCGGAGGTTCAGTCGTGAAGGAGTGCTGCACAGTCGGAGGGTCAGTACTGAGGGAGTGCAACACTGTCGGAGGGTCAGTACAGAGGGAGTGCAACACTGTCGGAGGGTCAGTACTGAGGGAATGCTGCACTGTCAGAGGGTCAATACTGAGGGAGTGCCGCACTGTCGGAGGGTCAGTACTGAGGTAGTGCAACACTGTCGGAGGGTCAGTACAGAGGGAGTGCAACACTGTCGGAGGGTCAGTACTGAGGGAATGCTGCACTGTCAGAGGGTCAATACTGAGGGAGTGCCGCACTGTCAGAGGGTCAGTACTGAGGGACTGCTGCACTTTCAGAGGGTCAGTACTGAGGCAGTGCTGCACTGTCAAGAGGGTCAGTACTGAGGGAGGGCCGCACTGTCAGAAGGTCAGTACTGAGGGAGTGCTACACTATCAGAGGATCTGTACTGAGGGAGTGCTACACTATCAGAGGTTCAGTACTGAGGGAGTGCTGCACTGTTGGAAGGTCAGTTGTGAGGGTGTACGGCACTGTCAGAGGGTCAGTACTGAGCGAGTGCTGCACTGTCGGAGGGTCAGTACTGAGCGAGTGCTGCACTGGCGGAGGGTCAGTACTGAGGGAGTGCTGCACTGTCAGAGGATCATTAATGAGGGAGTGCTGCACTGTCAGAGGGTGAGTACTGAGCGAGTGCTGCACTGTCGGAGGGTCAGTACTGAGCGAGTGCTGCACTGTCGGAGGGTCAGTACTGAGGGAGTGCTGCACTGTCGGAGGGTCAGTACTGAGGGAGTGCTGCACTGTCGGAGGGTCAGTACTGAGGGTGTGCTGCACTGTCGGAGGGTCAGTACTGAGGGAGTGCAACACTGTCGGATGGTCAGTACAGAGGCAGTGCTGCACTGTCAGAGGGTCAGTACTGAGGGAGTGCTGCACTGTCAGAGGGTCAGTACTGAGGGAGTGCTGCACTGTCAGAGGTCTGTACTGAGGGAGTGCTACACTATCAGAGGACCTGTACTGAGGGAGTGCTGCACTGTTGGAAGGTCAGTTGTGAGGGTGTACGGCACTGTCAGAGGGTCAGTACTGAGCGAGTGCTGCACTGTCAGAGGGTCAGTACTGAGGGAGTGCTGCACTGTTGGAGGGTCAGTACTGAGCGAGTGCTGCACTGTCGGAGGGTCAGTACTGAGCGAGTGCTGCACTGTCAGAGGGTCAGTACTGAGGGAGTGCTGCACTGTCAGAGGGTCAGTACTGAGGGAGTGCTGCACTGTCAGAGGGTGAAAACTGAGCGAGTGCTGCACTGTTGGAGGGTCAGTACTGAGCGAGTGCTGCACTGTCAGAGGGTCAGTAATGAGGGAGTGCTGCACTGTCGGATGGTCAGTAGGGAGCGAGTGCTGCACTGTCAGAGGGTCAGTACTGAGGGAGTGCTGCACTGTCGGAGGCTCAATTCTGAGAGAGTGCTGCACTGTCGGAGTGTCAGTACTGAGCAAGTGCTGCACTGTCAGAGGATCATTAATGAGGGAGTGCTGCACTGTCAGAGGGTGAGTACTGAGCGGGTGCTGCACTGTCGGAGGGTCAGTACTGAGCGAGTGCTGCACTGTCGGAGGGTCAGTACTGAGGGAGTGCTGCACTGTCGGAGGGTCAGTACTGAGGGAGTGCTGCACTGTCGGAGGGTCAGTACTGAGGGTGTGCTGCACTGTCGGAGGGTCAGTACTGAGGGTGTGCTGCACTTTCGGAGGGTCAGTACTGAGGGAGAGCAACACTGTCGGAGGGTCAGTACAGAGGGAGTGCAACACTGTCGGAGGGTCAGTACTGAGGGAATGCTGCACTGTCAGAGGGTCAATACTGAGGGAGTGCCGCACTGTCAGAGGGTCAGTACTGAGGGACTGCTGCACTTTCAGAGGGTCAGTACTGAGGCAGTGCTGCACTGTCAAGAGGGTCAGTACTGAGGAAGAGATGCACTGTCAGAGGGTCAGTACTGAGGGAGGGCCGCACTGTCAGAAGGTCAGTACTGAGGGAGTGCTGCACTGTCAGAGGGTCAATACTGAGGGAGTGCCGCACTGTCAGAGGGTCAGTACTGAGGGAGTGCTGCACTGTCAGAGGGTCAGTACTGAGGGAGCGCTGCACTGTCAAAGGGTCAATACTGAGGGAGTGCTGCACTGTCAGACGGTCAATACTGAGGGAGTGCTGCACTCAGAGTGTCAGTACTGAGGGAGCGCTGCACTCTCAAAGGGTCAATACTGAGGGAGTGCTGCACTGTCAGAGGTCAGTACTGAGGGAGTGCGGCACTGTCAGAGGGTCAATACTGAGGGAGTGCTGCACTGTCAGAGGGTCAGTACTGAGGGAGTGCTACACTATCAGATGTTCAGTACTGATGGAGTGCTGCACTGTTGGAAGGTCAGTACTGAGGGAGTGCTGCAGTGTCGGAGGTTCAGTACAGAGGAAGTGCAGCAGTGTCAGAGGGTCAGTAATGAGGGAGTGCTGCACTGTCGGAGCGTCAGTACTGAGGGCATGCTGCACTGTCGGAGGGTCAGTACTGAGGGAGTGCTGCACTGTCAGAGGGTCAATACTGAGGGAGTACTGCACTGTCAGAGTGTCAATACTGAGGGAATGCTGCACTGTCGTAGGGTCAATACTGAGGGAGTGCTGCACTGTCAGAAGGTCAGTACTGAGGGAGTGCTGCACTGTCAGAGGTCAGTACTGAGGGAGTGCTACACTGTCAGAGGATCTGTACTGAGGGAGTGCTACACTATCAGAGGTTCAGTACTGAGGGAGTGCTGCACTGTTGGAAGGTCAGTTGTGAGGGTGTACGGCACTGTCCGAGGGTCAATAATGAGGGAGTGCTGCAGTGTCGGAGGTTCAGGACAGGGAAGTGCAGCAGTGTCAGAGGGTCAGTACTGAGGGAGTGCTGCACTGTCAGAGGGTGAGTACTGAGCGAGTGCTGCACTGTCGGAGGTTCAGTACTGAGCGATTGCTGCACTGTCAGAGGGTCAGTAATGAGGGAGTGCTGCACTGTCGGAGGGTCAGTCGTGAGCGAGTGCTGCACTGTCGAAGGGTCAGTACTGAGGGAGTGCTTCACTGTCAGAGGGTCAGTACTGAGGGAGTGCTGCACTATCAGAGGATCTGTACCGAAGGAGTGCTGCACTGTCAGAGGGTCAATACTGAGGGAGTGCTGCACTGTCAGAGGGTCAGTACTGAGGGAGTGCAACAGTGTCGGAGGTTCAGTAGTGAAGGAGTGCTGCACTGTCGGAGAGTCAGTACTGAGGGAGTGTTGCACTGTCAGAGGGTCTGTACTGAGGGAGTGCTGCAGTGTCGGAGGTTCAGTAGTGAAGGAGTGCTGCACAGTCGGAGGGTCAGTACTGAGGGAGTGCTGCACTGTCAGAGGGTCAGTACTGAGGGAGTGTTGCACTGTCGGACGTTCAGTACTGAGGGAGTGCTGCTCTGTCAGAGGGTCAGTACTGAGGAAGTGCAGCACTGTCAGAGGGTCAGTACTGAGGGAGTGCTGCACTGTCAGAAGGACAGTACTGAGGGAGTGCTGCCCTGTCAGAGGGACAGTACTGAGGTATTGATGCACTGTCCGCGTGTCAGTACTGAGCGAGTGCTGCACTGTCGGAGGGTCAGTACTGAGGGAGTTCTGCACTGTCGGAGGGTCAGTACTGAGGGAGTGCTGCACTGTCAGAGGGTCAGTACTGAGGGAGTGCTGCACTGTCAGAGGGTGAGTACTGAGCGAGTGCTGCACTGTCAGAGGGTCAGTAATGAGGGAGTGCTGTACTGTCGGAGGGTCAGTAGTGAGCGAGTGCAGCACTGTCGGAGGGTCAGTACTGAGGGAGTGCTGCACTGTCAAGAGGGTCAGTACTGAGGGAGGGCCGCACTGTCAGAAGGTCAGTACTGAGGGAGTGCTACACTATCAGAGGATCTGTACTGAGGGAGTGCTACACTATCAGAGGTTCAGTACTGAGGGAGTGCTGCACTGTTGGAAGGTCAGTTGTGAGGGTGTACGGCACTGTCAGAGGGTCAGTACTGAGTGAGTGCTGCACTGTCAGAGGGTCAGTACTGAGGGAGTGCTGCACTGTTGGAGGGTCAGTACTGAGCGAGTGCTGCACTGTCGGAGGGTCAGTACTGAGCGAGTGCTGCACTGTCAGAGGGTCAGTACTGAGGGAGTGCTGCACTGTCAGAGGGTCAGTACTGAGGGAGTGCTGCACTGTCAGAGGGTCAGTACTGAGGGAGTGCTGCACTGTCAGAGGGTGAAAACTGAGCGAGTGCTGCACTGTTGGAGGGTCAGTACTGAGCGAGTGCTGCACTGTCAGAGGGTCAGTAATGAGGGAGTGCTGCACTGTCGGATGGTCAGTAGGGAGCGAGTGCTGCACTGTCAGAGGGTCAGTACTGAGGGAGTGCTGCACTGTCGGAGGGTCAGTACTGAGGGAGTGCTGCACTGTCGGAGGGTCAGTACTGAGGGTGTGCTGCACTGTCGGAGGGTCAGTACTGAGGGTGTGCTGCACTGTCGGAGGGTCAGTACTGAGGGAGTGCAACACTGTCGGAGGGTCAGTACAGAGGGAGTGCAACACTGTCGGAGGGTCAGTACTGAGGGAATGCTGCACTGTCAGAGGGTCAATACTGAGGGAGTGCCGCACTGTCAGAGGGTCAGTACTGAGGGAGTGCTGCACTTTCAGAGGGTCAGTACTGAGGCAGTGCTGCACTGTCAAGAGGGTCAGTACTGAGGAAGAGCTGCACTGTCAGAGGGTCAGTACTGAGGGAGGGCCGCACTGTCGGAAGGTCAGTACTGAGGGAGTGCTGCACTGTCAGAGGGTCAATACTGAGGGAGCGCTGCACTCTCAAAGGGTCAATACTGAGGGAGTGCGACACTGTCAGAGGGTCAAGACTGAGGGAGTGCTGCACTGTCAGAGGGTCAGTACTGAGGGAGTGATGCACTGTCAGAGGGTCAGTACTGAGGGAGTGCTGCACTGTCAGAGGTCAGTACTGAGGGAGTGCGGCACTGTCAGAGGGTCAAGACTGAGGGAGTGCTGCACTGTCAGAGGGTCAGTACTGAGGGAGTGCTACACTATCAGATGTTCAGTACTGATGGAGTGCTGCACTGTTGGAAGGTCAGTACTGAGGGAGTGCTGCAGTGTCGGAGGTTCAGTACAGAGGAAGTGCAGCAGTGTCAGAGGGTCAGTAATGAGGGAGTGCTGCACTGTCGGAGCGTCAGTACTGAGGGCATGCTGCACTGTCGGAGGGTCAGTACTGAGGGAGTGCTGCACTGTCAGAGGGTCAATACTGAGGGAGTACTGCACTGTCAGAGTGTCAATACTGAGGGAATGCTGCACTGTCGTAGGGTCAATACTGAGGGAGTGCTACACTATCAGAGCTTCAGTACTGAGGGAGTGCTGCACTGTTGGAAGGTCAGTTGTGAGGGTGTACGGCACTGTCCGAGGGTCAATAATGAGGGAGTGCTGCAGTGTCGGAGGTTCAGTACAGAGGAAGTGCAGCAGTGTCAGAGGGTCAGTACTGAGGGAGTGCTGCACTGTCGGAGGGTCAGTCGTGAGCGAGTGCTGCACTGTCGAAGGGTCAGTACTGAGGGAGTGCTTCACTGTCAGAGGGTCAGTACTGAGGGAGTGCTGCACTATCAGAGGATCTGTACCGAAGGAGTGCTGCACTGTCAGAGGGTCAATACTGAGGGAGTGCTGCACTGTCAGAGGGTCAGTACTGAGGGAGTGCAACAGTGTCGGAGGTTCAGTAGTGAAGGAGTGCTGCACTGTCGGAGAGTCAGTACTGAGGGAGTGTTGCACTGTCAGAGGGTCTGTACTGAGGGAGTGCTGCAGTGTCGGAGGTTCAGTAGTGAAGGAGTGCTGCACAGTCGGAGGGTCAGTACTGAGGGAGTGCAACACTGTCGGAGGGTCAGTACAGAGGGAGTGCAACACTGTCGGAGGGTCAGTACTGAGGGAATGCTGCACTGTCAGAGGGTCAATACTGAGGGAGTGCCGCACTGTCGGAGGGTCAGTACTGAGGTAGTGCAACACTGTCGGAGGGTCAGTACAGAGGGAGTGCAACACTGTCGGAGGGTCAGTACTGAGGGAATGCTGCACTGTCAGAGGGTCAATACTGAGGGAGTGCCGCACTGTCAGAGGGTCAGTACTGAGGGACTGCTGCACTTTCAGAGGGTCAGTACTGAGGCAGTGCTGCACTGTCAAGAGGGTCAGTACTGAGGGAGGGCCGCACTGTCAGAAGGTCAGTACTGAGGGAGTGCTACACTATCAGAGGATCTGTACTGAGGGAGTGCTACACTATCAGAGGTTCAGTACTGAGGGAGTGCTGCACTGTTGGAAGGTCAGTTGTGAGGGTGTACGGCACTGTCAGAGGGTCAGTACTGAGCGAGTGCTGCACTGTCGGAGGGTCAGTACTGAGCGAGTGCTGCACTGGCGGAGGGTCAGTACTGAGGGAGTGCTGCACTGTCAGAGGATCATTAATGAGGGAGTGCTGCACTGTCAGAGGGTGAGTACTGAGCGAGTGCTGCACTGTCGGAGGGTCAGTACTGAGCGAGTGCTGCACTGTCGGAGGGTCAGTACTGAGGGAGTGCTGCACTGTCGGAGGGTCAGTACTGAGGGAGTGCTGCACTGTCGGAGGGTCAGTACTGAGGGTGTGCTGCACTGTCGGAGGGTCAGTACTGAGGGAGTGCAACACTGTCGGAGGGTCAGTACAGAGGCAGTGCTGCACTGTCAGAGGGTCAGTACTGAGGGAGTGCTGCACTGTCAGAGGGTCAGTACTGAGGGAGTGTTGCACTGTCAGAGGTCTGTACTGAGGGAGTGCTACACTATCAGAGGACCTGTACTGAGGGAGTGCTGCACTGTTGGAAGGTCAGTTGTGAGGGTGTACGGCACTGTCAGAGGGTCAGTACTGAGCGAGTGCTGCACTGTCAGAGGGTCAGTACTGAGGGAGTGCTGCACTGTTGGAGGGTCAGTACTGAGCGAGTGCTGCACTGTCGGAGGGTCAGTACTGAGCGAGTGCTGCACTGTCAGAGGGTCAGTACTGAGGGAGTGCTGCACTGTCAGAGGGTCAGTACTGAGGGAGTGCTGCACTGTCAGAGGGTGAAAACTGAGCGAGTGCTGCACTGTTGGAGGGTCAGTACTGAGCGAGTGCTGCACTGTCAGAGGGTCAGTAATGAGGGAGTGCTGCACTGTCGGATGGTCAGTAGGGAGCGAGTGCTGCACTGTCAGAGGGTCAGTACTGAGGGAGTGCTGCACTGTCGGAGGCTCAATTCTGAGAGAGTGCTGCACTGTCGGAGTGTCAGTACTGAGCAAGTGCTGCACTGTCAGAGGATCATTAATGAGGGAGTGCTGCACTGTCAGAGGGTGAGTACTGAGCGGGTGCTGCACTGTCGGAGGGTCAGTACTGAGCGAGTGCTGCACTGTCGGAGGGTCAGTACTGAGGGAGTGCTGCACTGTCGGAGGGTCAGTACTGAGGGAGTGCTGCACTGTCGGAGGGTCAGTACTGAGGGTGTGCTGCACTGTCGGAGGGTCAGTACTGAGGGTGTGCTGCACTGTCGGAGGGTCAGTACTGAGGGAGAGCAACACTGTCGGAGGGTCAGTACAGAGGGAGTGCAACACTGTCGGAGGGTCAGTACTGAGGGAATGCTGCACTGTCAGAGGGTCAATACTGAGGGAGTGCCGCACTGTCAGAGGGTCAGTACTGAGGGACTGCTGCACTTTCAGAGGGTCAGTACTGAGGCAGTGCTGCACTGTCAAGAGGGTCAGTACTGAGGAAGAGATGCACTGTCAGAGGGTCAGTACTGAGGGAGGGCCGCACTGTCAGAAGGTCAGTACTGAGGGAGTGCTGCACTGTCAGAGGGTCAATACTGAGGGAGTGCCGCACTGTCAGAGGGTCAGTACTGAGGGAGTGCTGCACTGACAGAGGGTCAGTACTGAGGGAGTGCTGCACTTTCAGAGGGTCAGTACTGAGGGAGTGCTGCACTGTCAGAGGGTCAGTACTGAGGGAGCGCTGCACTGTCAAAGGGTCAATACTGAGGGAGTGCTGCACTGTCAGACGGTCAATACTGAGGGAGTGCTGCACTCAGAGTGTCAGTACTGAGGGAGCGCTGCACTCTCAAAGGGTCAATACTGAGGGAGTGCTGCACTGTCAGAGGTCAGTACTGAGGGAGTGCGGCACTGTCAGAGGGTCAATACTGAGGGAGTGCTGCACTGTCAGAGGGTCAGTACTGAGGGAGTGCTACACTATCAGATGTTCAGTACTGATGGAGTGCTGCACTGTTGGAAGGTCAGTACTGAGGGAGTGCTGCAGTGTCGGAGGTTCAGTACAGAGGAAGTGCAGCAGTGTCAGAGGGTCAGTAATGAGGGAGTGCTGCACTGTCGGAGGGTCAGTACTGAGGGAGTGCTGCACTGTCAGAGGGTCAATACTGAGGGAGTACTGCACTGTCAGAGTGTCAATACTGAGGGAATGCTGCACTGTCGTAGGGTCAATACTGAGGGAGTGCTGCACTGTCAGAAGGTCAGTACTGAGGGAGTGCTGCACTGTCAGAGGTCAGTACTGAGGGAGTGCTACACTGTCAGAGGATCTGTACTGAGGGAGTGCTACACTATCAGAGGTTCAGTACTGAGGGAGTGCTGCACTGTTGGAAGGTCAGTACTGAGGGAGTGCTGCAGTGTCGGAGGTTCAGTACAGAGGAAGTGCAGCAGTGTCAGAGGGTCAGTAATGAGGGAGTGCTGCACTGTCGGAGGGTCAGTACTGAGGGAGTGCTGCACTGTCAGAGGGTCAATACTGAGGGAGTACTGCACTGTCAGAGTGTCAATACTGAGGGAATGCTGCACTGTCGTAGGGTCAATACTGAGGGAGTGCTGCACTGTCAGAAGGTCAGTACTGAGGGAGTGCTGCACTGTCAGAGGTCAGTACTGAGGGAGTGCTACACTGTCAGAGGATCTGTACTGAGGGAGTGCTACACTATCAGAGGTTCAGTACTGAGGGAGTGCTGCACTGTTGGAAGGTCAGTTGTGAGGGTGTACGGCACTGTCCGAGGGTCAATAATGAGGGAGTGCTGCAGTGTCGGAGGTTCAGGACAGGGAAGTGCAGCAGTGTCAGAGGGTCAGTACTGAGGGAGTGCTGCACTGTCAGAGGGTGAGTACTGAGCGAGTGCTGCACTGTCGGAGGTTCAGTACTGAGCGATTGCTGCACTGTCAGAGGGTCAGTAATGAGGGAGTGCTGCACTGTCGGAGGGTCAGTCGTGAGCGAGTGCTGCACTGTCGAAGGGTCAGTACTGAGGGAGTGCTTCACTGTCAGAGGGTCAGTACTGAGGGAGTGCTGCACTATCAGAGGATCTGTACCGAAGGAGTGCTGCACTGTCAGAGGGTCAATACTGAGGGAGTGCTGCACTGTCAGAGGGTCAGTACTGAGGGAGTGCAACAGTGTCGGAGGTTCAGTAGTGAAGGAGTGCTGCACTGTCGGAGAGTCAGTACTGAGGGAGTGTTGCACTGTCAGAGGGTCTGTACTGAGGGAGTGCTGCAGTGTCGGAGGTTCAGTAGTGAAGGAGTGCTGCACAGTCGGAGGGTCAGTACTGAGGGAGTGCTGCACTGTCAGAGGGTCAGTACTGAGGGAGTGTTGCACTGTCGGACGTTCAGTACTGAGGGAGTGCTGCTCTGTCAGAGGGTCAGTACTGAGGAAGTGCAGCACTGTCAGAGGGTCAGTACTGAGGGAGTGCTGCACTGTCAGAAGGACAGTACTGAGGGAGTGCTGCCCTGTCAGAGGGACAGTACTGAGGTATTGATGCACTGTCCGCGTGTCAGTACTGAGCGAGTGCTGCACTGTCGGAGGGTCAGTACTGAGGGAGTTCTGCACTGTCGGAGGGTCAGTACTGAGGGAGTGCTGCACTGTCAGAGGGTCAGTACTGAGGGAGTGCTGCACTGTCAGAGGGTGAGTACTGAGCGAGTGCTGCACTGTCAGAGGGTCAGTAATGAGGGAGTGCTGTACTGTCGGAGGGTCAGTAGTGAGCGAGTGCAGCACTGTCGGAGGGTCAGTACTGAGGGAGTGCTTCACTGTCAGAGGGTCATTAATGAGGGAGTGCTGCACTGTCGGAGGCTCAATTCTGAGGGAGTTCTGCACTGGCGGAGGGTCAGTACTGAGGGAGTGCTGCACTGTCAGAGGATCATTAATGAGGGAGTGCTGCACTGTCAGAGGGTGAGTACTGAGCGAGTGCTGCACTGTCGGAGGGTCAGTACTGAGCGAGTGCTGCACTGTCGGAGGGTCAGTACTGAGGGAGTGCTGCACTGTCGGAGGGTCAGTACTGAGGGAGTGCTGCACTGTCGGAGGGTCAGTACTGAGGGTGTGCTGCACTGTCGGAGGGTCAGTACTGAGGGAGTGCTGCACTTTCAGAGGGTCAGTACTGAGGCAGTGCTGCACTGTCAAGAGGGTCAGTACTGAGGGAGTGCTGCACTGTCAGAGGGTCAGTACTGAGGGAGTGCTGCACTGTCAGAGGTCTGTACTGAGGGAGTGCTACACTATCAGAGGTTCAGTACTGAGGGAGTGCTGCACTGTTGGAAGGTCAGTTGTGAGGGTGTACGGCACTGTCAGATGGTCAGTACTGAGCGAGTGCTGCACTGTCAGAGGGTCAGTACTGAGGGAGTGCTGCACTGTTGGAGGGTCAGTACTGAGCGAGTGCTGCACTGTCGGAGGGTCAGTACTGAGCGAGTGCTACACTGTCAGAGGGTCAGTACTGAGGGAGTGCTGCACTGTCAGAGGGTCAGTACTGAGGGAGTGCTGCACTGTCAGAGGGTGAAAACTGAGCGAGTGCTGCACTGTTGGAGGGTCAGTACTGAGCGAGTGCTGCACTGTCAGAGGGTCAGTAATGAGGGAGTGCTGCACTGTCGGATGGTCAGTAGGGAGCGAGTGCTGCACTGTCAGAGGGTCAGTACTGAGGGAGTGCTGCACTGTCGGAGGCTCAATTCTGAGAGAGTGCTGCACTGTCGGAGTGTCAGTACTGAGCAAGTGCTGCACTGTCAGAGGAATATTAATGAGGGAGTGCTGCACTGTCAGAGGGTGAGTACTGAGCGGGTGCTGCACTGTCGGAGGGTCAGTACTGAGCGAGTGCTGCACTGTCGGAGGGTCAGTACTGAGGGAGTGCTGCACTGTCGGAGGGTCAGTACTGAGGGAGTGCTGCACTGTCGGAGGGTCAGTACTGAGGGTGTGCTGCACTGTCGGAGGGTCAGTACTGAGGGTGTGCTGCACTGTCGGAGGGTCAGTACTGAGGGAGTGCAACACTGTCGGAGGGTCAGTACAGAGGGAGTGCAAAACTGTCGGAGGGTCAGTACTGAGGGAATGCTGCACTGTCAGAGGGTCAATACTGAGGGAGTGCCGCACTGTCAAGAGGGTCAGTACTGAGGGACTGCTGCACTTTCATAGGGTCAGTACTGAGGCAGTGCTGCACTGTCAAGAGGGTCAGTACTGAGGAAGAGCTGCACTGTCAGAGGGTCAATACTGAGGGAGTGCCGCACTGTCAGAGGGTCAGTACTGAGGGAGTGCTGCACTGACAGAGGGTCAGTACTGAGGGAGTGCTGCACTTTCAGAGGGTCAGTACTGAGGGAGTGCTGCACTGTCAGAGGGTCAGTACTGAGGGAGCGCTGCACTGTCAAAGGGTCAATACTGAGGGAGTGCTGCACTGTCAGACGGTCAATACTGAGGGAGTGCTGCACTCAGAGTGTCAGTACTGAGGGAGCGCTGCACTCTCAAAGGGTCAATACTGAGGGAGTGCGACACTGTCAGAGGGTCAAGACTGAGGGAGTGCTGCACTGTCAGAGGGTCAGTACTGAGGGAGTGATGCACTGTCAGAGGGTCAGCACTGAGGGAGTGCTGCACTGTCAGAGGTCAGTACTGAGGGAGTGCGGCACTGTCAGAGGGTCAATACTGAGGGAGTGCTGCACTGTCAGAGGGTCAGTACTGAGGGAGTGCTACACTATCAGATGTTCAGTACTGATGGAGTGCTGCACTGTTGGAAGGTCAGTACTGAGGGAGTGCTGCAGTGTCGGAGGTTCAGTACAGAGGAAGTGCAGCAGTGTCAGAGGGTCAGTAATGAGGGAGTGCTGCACTGTCGGAGCGTCAGTACTGAGGGCATGCTGCACTGTCGGAGGGTCAGTACTGAGGGAGTGCTGCACTGTCAGAGGGTCAATACTGAGGGAGTACTGCACTGTCAGAGTGTCAATACTGAGGGAATGCTGCACTGTCGTAGGGTCAATACTGAGGGAGTGCTGCACTGTCAGAAGGTCAGTACTGAGGGAGTGCTGCACTGTCAGAGGTCAGTACTGAGGGAGTGCTACACTATCAGAGGATCTGTACTGAGGGAGTGCTACACTATCAGAGGTTCAGTACTGAGGGAGTGCTGCACTGTTGGAAGGTCAGTTGTGAGGGTGTACGGCACTGTCCGAGGGTCAATAATGAGGGAGTGCTGCAGTGTCGGAGGTTCAGTACAGAGGAAGTGCAGCAGTGTCAGAGGGTCAGTACTGAGGGAGTGCTGCACTGTCGGAGGGTCAGTCGTGAGCGAGTGCTGCACTGTCGAAGGGTCAGTACTGAGGGAGTGCTTCACTGTCAGAGGGTCAGTACTGAGGGAGTGCTGCACTATCAGAGGATCTGTACCGAAGGAGTGCTGCACTGTCAGAGGGTCAATACTGAGGGAGTGCTGCACTGTCAGAGGGTCAGTACTGAGGGAGTGCAACAGTGTCGGAGGTTCAGTAGTGAAGGAGTGCTGCACTGTCGGAGAGTCAGTACTGAGGGAGTGTTGCACTGTCAGAGGGTCTGTACTGAGGGAGTGCTGCAGTGTCGGAGGTTCAGTAGTGAAGGAGTGCTGCACAGTCGGAGGGTCAGTACTGAGGGAGTGCTGCACTGTCAGAGGGTCAGTACTGAGGGAGTGCTGCACTGTCAGAGGTCTGTACTGAGGGAGTGCTACACTATCAGATGTTCAGTACTGAGGGAGTGCTGCACTGTTGGAAGGTCAGTTGTGAGGGTGTACGGCACTGTCAGATGGTCAGTACTGAGCGAGTGCTGCACTGTCAGAGGGTCAGTACTGAGGGAGTGCTGCACTGTTGGAGGGTCAGTACTGAGCGAGTGCTGCACTGTCGGAGGGTCAGTACTGAGCGAGTGCTACACTGTCAGAGGGTCAGTACTGAGGGAGTGCTGCACTGTCAGAGGGTGAGTACTGAGCGAGTGCTGCACTGTCAGAGGGTCAGTAATGAGGGAGTGCTGTACTGTCAGAGGGTCAGTAGTGAGCGAGTGCAGCACTGTCGGAGGGTCAGTACTGAGGGAGTGCTTCACTGTCAGAGGGTCATTAATGAGGGAGTGCTGCACTGTCGGAGGCTCAATTCTGAGAAAGTTCTGCACTGGCGGAGGGTCAGTACTGAGGGAGTGCTGCACTGTCAGAGGATCATTAATGAGGGAGTGCTGCACTGTCAGAGGGTGAGTACTGAGCGAGTGCTGCACTGTCGGAGGGTCAGTACTGAGCGAGTGCTGCACTGTCGGAGGGTCAGTACTGAGGGAGTGCTGCACTGTCGGAGGGTCAGTACTGAGGGAGTGCTGCACTGTCGGAGGGTCAGTACTGAGGGTGTGCTGCACTGTCGGAGGGTCAGTACTGAGGGAGTGCAACACTGTCGGAGGGTCAGTACAGAGGCAGTGCTGCACTGTCAGAGGGTCAGTACTGAGGGAGTGCTGCACTGTCAGAGGGTCAGTACTGAGGGAGTGCTGCACTGTCAGAGGTCTGTACTGAGGGAGTGCTGCACTGTTGGAAGGTCAGTTGTGAGGGTGGACGGCACTGTCCGAGGGTCAATAATGAGGGAGTGCTGCAGTGTCGGAGGTTCAGTACAGAGGAAGTGCAGCAGTGTCAGAGGGTCAGTACTGAGGGAGTGCTGCACTGTCAGAGGGTGAGTACTGAGCGAGTGCTGCACTGTCGGAGGTTCAGTACTCAGCGATTGCTGCACTGTCAGAGGGTCAGTAATGACGGAGTGCTGCACTGTCGGAGGGTCAGTCGTGAGCGAGTGCTGCACTGTCGAAGGGTCAGTACTGAGGGAGTGCAACTGTGTCGGAGGTTCAGTAGTGAAGGAGTGCTGCACTGTCGGAGAGTCAGTACTGAGGGAGTGTTGCACTGTCAGAGGGTCTGCACTGAGGGAGTGCTGCAGTGTCGGAGGTTCAGTAGTGAAGGAGTGCTGCACAGTCGGAGGGTCAGTACTGAGGGAGTGCTGCACTGTCAGAGGGTCAGTACTGAGGGAGTGCTGCACTGTCGGACGTTCAGTACTGAGGGAGTGCTGCTCTGTCAGAGGGTCAGTACTGAGGAAGTGCAGCACTGTCAGAGGGTCAGTACTGAGGGAGTGCTGCACTGTCAGAAGGACAGTACTGAGGGAGTGCTGCCCTGTCAGAGGGACAGTACTGAGGTATTGATGCACTGTCCGCGTGTCAGTACTGAGCGAGTGCTGCACTGTCGGAGGGTCAGTACTGAGGGAGTTCTGCACTGTCGGAGGGTCAGTACTGAGGGAGTGCTGCACTGTCAGAGGGTCAGTACTGAGGGAGTGCTGCACTGTCAGAGGGTGAGTACTGAGCGAGTGCTGCACTGTCAGAGGGTCAGTAATGAGGGAGTGCTGTACTGTCGGAGGGTCAGTAGTGAGCGAGTGCAGCACTGTCGGAGGGTCAGTACTGAGGGAGTGCTTCACTGTCAGAGGGTCATTAATGAGGGAGTGCTGCACTGTCGGAGGCTCAATTCTGAGGGAGTTCTGCACTGGCGGAGGGTCAGTACTGAGGGAGTGCTTCACTGTCAGGGGATCATTGATGAGGGAGTGCTGCACTGTCGGAGGGTCAGTACTGAGGGAGTGCTGCACTGTCAGAGGATCATTAATGAGGGAGTGCTGCACTGTCAGAGGGTGAGTACTGAGCGAGTGCTGCACTGTCGGAGGGTCAGTACTGAGCGAGTGCTGCACTGTCGGAGGGTCAGTACTGAGGGAGTGCTGCACTGTCGGAGAGTCAGTACTGAGGGAGTGCTGCACTGTCGGAGGGTCAGTACTGAGGGTGTGCTGCACTGTCGGAGGGTCAGTACTGAGGGAGTGCAACACTGTCGGAGGGTCAGTACAGAGGCAGTGCTGCACTGTCAGAGGGTCAGTACTGACGGAGTGCTGCACTGTCAGAGGGTCAGTACTGAGGGAGTGCTGCACTGTCAGAGGTCTGTACTGAGGGAGTGCTACACTATCAGAGGACCTGTACTGAGGGAGTGCTGCACTGTTGGAAGGTCAGTTGTGAGGGTGTACGGCACTGTCAGAGGGTCAGTACTGAGCGAGTGCTGCACTGTCAGAGGGTCAGTACTGAGGGAGTGCTGCACTGTTGGAGGGTCAGTACTGAGCGAGTGCTGCACTGTCGGAGGGTCAGTACTGAGCGAGTGCTGCACTGTCAGAGGGTCAGTACTGAGGGAGTGCTGCACTGTCAGAGGGTGAGTACTGAGCGAGTGCTGCACTCTCAGAGGATCATTAATGAGGGAGTGCTGCACTGTCAGAAGGTCAGTACTGAGCGGGTGCTGCACTGTCGGAGGGTCAGTACTGAGCGAGTGCTGCACTGTCGGAGGGTCAGTACTGAGGGAGTGCTGCACTGTTGGAAGGTCAGCAGTGAGGGTGTACTGCACTGTCGGAGGGTCAGTACTGAGGGAGTGCTGCACTGTCAGAGGGTCAGTACTGAGGGAGTGCTACATGTCGGAGGTTCAGTAGTGAAGGAGTGCTGCACAGTCGGAGGTTCAGTTGTGAGCGAGTGCAGCACTGTCAGAGGGTCAGTACTGAGGGAGTGCTGCACTGTCGGAGGGTCAGTACTGCGGGAGTGCTGCACTGTCGGAGGGTCAGTACTGAGGGAGTGCTGCACAGTCGGACGATCAGTACTGAGGGAGTGCTGCACTATCAGAGGGTCTGTACTGAGGAAGTGCAGCACTGTCAGAGGGTCAGTACTGAGGGAGTGCTGCACTGTCGGACGATCAGTACTGAGGGAGTGCTGCACTGTCAGAGGGTCAGTACTGAGGGAGCGCTGCACTGTCAAAGGGTCAATACTGAGGGAGTGCTGCACTGTCAGACGGTCAATACTGAGGGAGTGCTGCACTCAGAGTGTCAGTACTGAGGAAGCGCTGCACTCTCAAAGGGTCAATACTGAGGGAGTGCGACACTGTCAGAGGGTCAAGACTGAGGGAGTGCTGCACTGTCAGAGGGTCAGTACTGAGGGAGTGATGCACTGTCAGAGGGTCAGTACTGAGGGAGTGCTGCACTGTCAGAGGTCAGTACTGAGGGAGTGCGACACTGTCAGAGGGTCAAGACTGAGGGAGTTCTGCACTGTCAGAGGTTCAGTTGTGAGCGAGTGCAGCACTGTCAGAGGGTCAGTACTGAGGGAGTGCTGCACTGTCAGAGGGTCAGTACTGAGGGTGTGCTGCACTGTTGGAGGGTCAGTACTGAGGGTGTTGTGCACTGTCGGAGGGTCAGTACTGAGGGAGTGCAACACTGTCGGAGTGTCAGTACAGAGGGAGTGCAACACTGTCGGAGGGTCAGTACTGAGGGTATGCTGCACTGTCAGAGGGTCAGTACTGAGCGAGTGCTGCACTGTCAGACGTTCAATGCTGAGGGAGTGCTGCACTGTTGGCGGGTCAGTACTGAGGGAGTGCTGCACTTTCGGACGGTCAGTACTGAGGTAGTGCTGCACTGTCGGACGGTCAGTACTGAGGGAGTGCTGCACTGTCAGAGGGTCAATATGAGGGAGTGCTGCACTGTCAGAGGGTCAGTACTGAGGGAGTGCTACAGTGTCGGGGGTTCAGTAGTGAAGAAGTGCTGCACTGTCGGAGGGTCAGTACTGAGGGAGTGTTGCACTGTCAGAGGGTCAGTACTGAGGGAGTGCTACAGTGTCGGAGGTTCAGTCGTGAAGGAGTGCTGCACAGTCGGAGTGTCAGTACTGAGGGAGTGCTGCACTGTCAGAGGCTCAACACTGAGGGAGTGCTGCACTGTCGGACGATCAGTACTGAGGGAGTGCTGCACTGTCAGATTGTCACTACTGAGGAAGTGCAGCACTGTCAGAGGGTCAGTACTGAGGGAGTGCTGCACTGTCAGAGTGTCACTACTGAGGAAGTGCAGCACTGTCAGAGGGTCAGTACTGAGCGAGTGCTGCACTGTCGGAGGGTCAGTACTGAGCGAGTGCTGCACTGTCAGAGGGTCAGTACTGAGGGAGTGCTGCACTGTCAGAGGGTCAGTACTGAGGGAGTGCTGCACTGTCGGAGGGTCAGTACTGAGGGAATGCTGCACTGTCAGAGGATCATTAATGAGGGAGTGCTGCACTGTTAGAGGGTCAGTACTGAGCGAGTGCTGCACAGTCGGAGGGTCAGTACTGAGCGAGTGCTGCACTGTCGGAGGGTCAGTACTGAGGGAGTGCTGCACTGTCGGAGGGTCAGTACTGAGGGTGTGCTGCACTGTCGGAGGGTCAGTACTGAGGGAGTGCAACACTGTCGGAGGGTCAGTACAGAGGCAGTGCTGCACTGTCAGAGGGTCAGTACTGACGGAGTGCTGCACTGTCAGAGGGTCAGTACTGAGGGAGTGCTGCACTGTCAGAGGTCTGTACTGAGGGAGTGCTACACTATCAGAGGACCTGTACTGAGGGAGTGCTGCACTGTTGGAAGGTCAGTTGTGAGGGTGTACGGCACTGTCAGAGGGTCAGTACTGAGCGAGTGCTGCACTGTCAGAGGGTCAGTACTGAGGGAGTGCTGCACTGTTGGAGGGTCAGTACTGAGCGAGTGCTGCACTGTCGGAGGGTCAGTACTGAGCGAGTGCTGCACTGTCAGAGGGTCAGTACTGAGGGAGTGCTGCACTGTCAGAGGGTGAGTACTGAGCGAGTGCTGCACTCTCAGAGGATCATTAATGAGGGAGTGCTGCACTGTCAGAAGGTCAGTACTGAGCGGGTGCTGCACTGTCGGAGGGTCAGTACTGAGCGAGTGCTGCACTGTCGGAGGGTCAGTACTGAGGGAGTGCTGCACTGTTGGAAGGACAGCAGTGAGGGTGTACTGCACTGTCGGAGGGTCAGTACTGAGGGAGTGCTGCACTGTCAGAGGGTCAGTACTGAGGGAGTGCTACATGTCGGAGGTTCAGTAGTGAAGGAGTGCTGCACAGTCGGAGGTTCAGTTGTGAGCGAGTGCAGCACTGTCAGAGGGTCAGTACTGAGGGAGTGCTGCACTGTCGGAGGGTCAGTACTGCGGGAGTGCTGCACTGTCGGAGGGTCAGTACTGAGGGAGTGCTGCACAGTCGGACGATCAGTACTGAGGGAGTGCTGCACTATCAGAGGGTCTGTACTGAGGAAGTGCAGCACTGTCAGAGGGTCAGTACTGAGGGAGTGCTGCACTGTCGGACGATCAGTACTGAGGGAGTGCTGCACTGTCAGAGGGTCAGTACTGAGGGAGCGCTGCACTGTCAAAGGGTCAATACTGAGGGAGTGCTGCACTGTCAGACGGTCAATACTGAGGGAGTGCTGCACTCAGAGTGTCAGTACTGAGGGAGCGCTGCACTCTCAAAGGGTCAATACTGAGGGAGTGCGACACTGTCAGAGGGTCAAGACTGAGGGAGTGCTGCACTGTCAGAGGGTCAGTACTGAGGGAGTGATGCACTGTCAGAGGGTCAGTACTGAGGGAGTGCTGCACTGTCAGAGGTCAGTACTGAGGGAGTGCGACACTGTCAGAGGGTCAAGACTGAGGGAGTTCTGCACTGTCAGAGGTTCAGTTGTGAGCGAGTGCAGCACTGTCAGAGGGTCAGTACTGAGGGAGTGCTGCACTGTCAGAGGGTCAGTACTGAGGGTGTGCTGCACTGTTGGAGGGTCAGTACTGAGGGTGTTGTGCACTGTCGGAGGGTCAGTACTGAGGGAGTGCAACACTGTCGGAGTGTCAGTACAGAGGGAGTGCAACACTGTCGGAGGGTCAGTACTGAGGGTATGCTGCACTGTCAGAGGGTAAGTACTGAGCGAGTGCTGCACTGTCAGACGTTCAATACTGAGGGAGTGCTGCACTGTTGGCGGGTCAGTACTGAGGGAGTGCTGCACTGTCGGACGGTCAGTACTGAGGTAGTGCTGCACTGTCGGACGGTCAGTACTGAGTGAGTGCTGCACTGTCAGAGGGTCAATATGAGGGAGTGCTGCACTGTCAGAGGGTCAGTACTGAGGGAGTGCTACAGTGTCGGGGGTTCAGTAGTGAAGAAGTGCTGCACTGTCGGAGGGTCAGTACTGAGGGAGTGTTGCACTGTCAGAGGGTCAGTACTGAGGGAGTGCTACAGTGTCGGAGGTACAGTCGTGAAGGAGTGCTGCACAGTCGGAGTGTCAGTACTGAGGGAGTGCTGCACTGTCAGAGGCTCAACACTGAGGGAGTGCTGCACTGTCGGACGATCAGTACTGAGGGAGTGCTGCACTGTCAGAGTGTCACTACTGAGGAAGTGCAGCACTGTCAGAGGGTCAGTACTGAGGGAGTGCTGCACTGTCAGAGTGTCACTACTGAGGAAGTGCAGCACTGTCAGAGGGTCAGTACTGAGCGAGTGCTGCACTGTCGGAAGGGTCAGTACTGAGCGAGTGCTGCACTGTCAGAGGGTCAGTACTGAGGGAGTGCTGCACTGTCAGAGGGTCAGTACTGAGGGAGTGCTGCACTGTCGGAGGGTCAGTACTGAGGGAATGCTGCACTGTCAGAGGATCATTAATGAGGGAGTGCTGCACTGTTAGAGGGTCAGTACTGAGCGAGTGCTGCACTGTCGGAGGGTCAGTACTGAGCGAGTGCTGCACTGTCGGAGGGTCAGTACTGAGGGAGTGCTGCACTGTTGGAAGGTCAGCAGTGAGGGTGTACTGCACTGTCGGAGGGTCAGTACTGAGGGAGTGCTGCACTGTCAGAGGGTCAGTACTGAGGGAGTGCTACATGTCGGAGGTTCAGTAGTGAAGGAGTGCTGCACTGTCGGAGGTTCAGTTGTGAGCGAGTGCAGCACTGTCAGAGGGTCAGTACTGAGGGAGTGCTGCACTGTCGGAGGGTCAGTACTGAGGGAGTGCTGCACTGTCGGAGGGTCAGTACTGAGGGAGTGCTGCACAGTCGGACGATCAGTACTGAGGGAGTGCTGCACTATCAGAGGGTCAGTACTGAGGGAGTGCTGCACTGTCGGTTTCAGTTCTGAGGGAGTGCTGCACTGTTGGATGTTCAGTACCTAGGGAGTGCTGCACTGTCAGAGGTTCAGTTGTGAGCGAGTGCAGCACTGTCAGAGGGTCTGTACTGAGGAAGTGCAGCACTTTCAGAGGGTCAGTACTGAGGGAGTGCTGCACTGTCGGTTTCAGTTCTGAGGGAGTGCTGCACTGTTGGATGTTCAGTACCTAGGGAGTGCTGCACTGTCAGAGGTTCAGTTGTGAGCGAGTGCAGCACTGTCAGAGGGTCAGTACTGAGGGAGTGCTGCACTGTCAGAGGGTCAGTACTGAGGGATTGCTGCACTGTCGGAGGGTCAGCATTGAGGGAGTGCTGCACTGTCGGAGGGTCAGTACTGAGGGAGTGCTGCACTGTCAGAGGGTCATTAATGAGGGAGTGCTGCACAGTCAGAGGGTCAGTTCTGAGGGAGTGCTGCACTGTCGGAGGGTCAGTACTGAGGGAGTGCTGCACTGTCAGAGGGTCATTAATGAGGGAGTGCTGCACAGTCAGAGGGTCAGTACTGAGGGAGTGCTGCACAGTCGGAGGGTCAGTACTGAGGAAGTGTTGCACTGTCGGAGGGTCAGTACTGAGGGAGTGCTGCACTGTCGGAGAGTCAGTACTCAGGGAGTGCTGCACTATCAGAGGGTCAGTACTGAGGGAGTGCTGCACTGTCGTTGGGTCAATACTGAGGGAGTGCTGCACTGTCAGAGGGTCAGTACTGAGGAAGAGCTGCACTGTCAGAGGGTCAGTACTGAGGGAGTGTTGCACTGTCAGAGGGTCAGTACTGAGGGAGTGCTGCACTGTCAGAGGTCAGTACTGAGGGAGTGCTGCAGTGTCGGAGGTTCAGTCCTGAGGGAGTGCTGCACTGTCAGAGGGTCATTAATGAGGGAGTGCTGCACAGTCAGAGGGTCAGTTCTGAGGGAGTGCTGCACTGTCGGAGGGTCAGTACTGAGGGAGTGCTGCACTGTCAGAGGGTCATTAATGAGGGAGTGCTGCACAGTCAGAGGGTCAGTACTGAGGGAGTGCTGCACAGTCGGAGGGTCAGTACTGAGGAAGTGTTGCACTGTCGGAGTGTCAGTACTGAGGGAGTGCTGCACTATCAGAGGGTCAGTACTGAGGGAGTGCTGCACTATCAGAGGGTCAGTACTGAGGGAGTGCTGCAGTGTCGGAGGTTCAGTCCTGAGGGAGTGCTGCACTGTCAGAGGGTCATTAATGAGGGAGTGCTGCACAGTCAGAGGGTCAGTTCTGAGGGAGTGCTGCACTGTCGGAGGGTCAGTACTGAGGGAGTGCTGCACTGTCAGAGGGTCATTAATGAGGGAGTGCTGCACTGTCAGAGGGTCAGTACTGAGGGAGTGCTGCAGTGTCGGAGGTTCAGTCCTGAGGGAGTGCTGCACTGTCAGAGGGTCATTAATGAGGGAGTGCTGCACAGTCAGAGGGTCAGTTCTGAGGGAGTGCTGCACTGTCGGAGGGTCAGTACTGAGGGAGTGCTGCACTGTCAGAGGGTCATTAATGAGGGAGTGCTGCACAGTCAGAGGGTCAGTACTGAGGGAGTGCTGCACAGTCGGAGGGTCAGTACTGAGAAAGTGTTGCACTGTCGGAGTGTCAGTACTGAGGGAGTGCTGCACTATCAGAGGTTCAGTACTGAGGGAGTGCTGCACTGTCGTTGGGTCAATACTGAGGGAGTGCTGCACTGTCAGAGGGTCAGTACTGAGGAAGAGCTGCACTGTCAGAGGGTCAGTACTGAGGGAGGGCTGCACTGTCAGAAGGTCAGTACTGAGGGAGTGCTGCACTGTCAGAGGGTCAATACTGAGGGAGTGCCGCACTGTCAGAGGGTCAGTACTGAGGAAGAGCTGCACTGACAGAGGGTCAGTACTGAGGGAGTGCTGCACTGTTGGAAGGTCAGTTGTGAGTGTGGACTGCAGTGTCAGGGTCAATAATGAGGGAGTGCTGCACTGTCAGAGGGTCAGTACTGAGGGAGTGCTGCAGTGTCGGAGGTTCAGTACAGAGGAAGTGCAGCAGTGTCAGAGGGTCAGGACTGAGGGAGTGCTGCACTGTCAAAGGGTCAGTACTGAGGGACTGCTGCACTGTCAGAGGGTCAATACTGAGGGAGTGCTGCAGTGTCGGAGCTTCAGTACTGAAGGGGTGCAGCACTGTCGGAGGGTCAGTACTGAGGTAGTGCTGCACTGTCGGAGGGTCAGTACTGAGGTAGTGCTGCACTGTCGGAGAGTCAGTACTGAGGGAGTGCTGCACTGTCGGAGGGTCAGTACTGAGGGAGTGCTGCACTGTCAGAGGGTCAGTACTGAGGGAGTGCTGCACTGTCGGAGGGTCAGTACTGAGGGAGTGCTGCACTGTCGGAGGGTCAGTACTGAGGGAGTGCTGCACTGTCAGAGGGTCACTACTGAGGGAGTGCTGCAGTGTCGTAGCTTCAGTACTGAAGGGCTGCAGCACTGTCTGAGGGTCAGTACTGAGGGAGTGCTGCACTGTCGGAGGGTCAGTCGTGAGGGTGTACTGCTCTATCCGAGGGTCAGTACTGAGGTGGTGCTGCACTGTTGGAAGGTCAGTTGTGAGGGTATACAGCACTGTCAGAGGGTCAATACTGAGGGAGTGCTGCTCTGTCAGAGGGTCAGTACTGAGGGAGTGCTGCACTGTCAGAGGATCTGTAACGAAGGAGTGCTGCACTGTCAGAGGGTCAATACTGAGGGTTTGCTGCACTGTCAGAGGGTCAGTAGTGAGGAAGTGCTGCACTGTCAGAGGGTCAGTATTGAGGGAGTGCTACAGTGTCGGAGGTTCAGCAGTGAAGGAGTGCTGCACTGTCGGAGGGTCAGTACTGAGGGAGTGTTGCACTGTCAGAGGGTCAGTACTGAGGGAGTGCTACAGTGTCGGAGGTTCAGTCGTGAAGGAGTGCTGCACAGTCGGAGGGTCAGTACTGAGGGAGTGCTGCACTGTCAGAGGGTCAGTACTGAGGGAGTGCTGCACTGTCGAACGATCAGTACTGAGGGAGTGCTGCACTGTCAGAGGGTCAGTACTAAGGTATTGATGCACTGTCCGCGTGTCAGTACTGAGCGAGTGCTGCACTGTCGGAGGGTCAGTACTGAGCGAGTGCTGCACTGTCAGAGGGTCGGTACTGAGGGAGTGCTGCACTGTCAGAGGGACAGTACTAAGGTATTGATGAACTGTCCGCGTGTCAGTACTGAGCGAGTGCTGCACTGACGGAGGGTCAGTACTGAGCGAGTGCTGCACTGTCAGAGGGTCAGTACTGAGGGAGTGCTGCACTGTCAGAGGGTGAGTACTGAGCGAGTGCTGCACTGTCGGAGGGTCAGTATTGAGCGAGTGCTGCGCTGTCAGAGGGTCAGTAATGAGGGAGTGCTGCACTGTCGGAGCTTCAGTAATGAAGGAGTGCCGCACTGTTGGAAGGTCAGTAGTGAGGGTGTACTGCTCTATCAGAGGGTCAGTACTGAGGGAGTGCTGCACTGTCAGAGGGTCAATACTGAGGGAGTGCTGCACTGTCTGAGGGTCAGTACTGAGGGAGTGCTGCACTGTCAGAGGGTCATTAATGAGGGAGTGCTGCACTGTCGGAGCTTCAGTAATGAAGGAGTGCCGCACTGTTGGAAGGTCAGTAGTGAGGGTGTACTGCTCTATCAGAGGGTCAGTACTGAGGGAGTGCTGCACTGTCAGAGGGTCAATACTGAGCGAGTGCTGCACTGTCAGAGGGTCGGTACTGAGGGAGTGCTGCACTGTCGGACGGTCAGTACTGAGGGAGTGCTGCACTGTCGGAGGGTCAGTACTGAGGGAGTGCTGCACTGTCGGACGGTCAGTACTGAGGGTGTGCTGCACTGTCGGAGGGTCAGTACTGAGGGTGTGCTGCACTGTCGGAGGGTCATTACAGAGGGAGTGCAACACTGTCGGACGTTCAGTGCAGAGGGAGTGCAACACTGTCGGAGGGTCAATACTGAGGGAGTGCTGCACTGTCAGAGTGTCAATACTGAGGGAGTGCTGCACTGTCAGAGGGTCAATACTGAGGGAGTGCTGCACTGTCAGAGGGTCAATACTGAGGGACTGCGGCACTGTCGTAGGGTCAATACTAAGGGAGTGCTGCACTGTCAGAGGGTCAGTACTGAGGGAATGCTGCACTGTCGTAGGCTCAATACTGAGGGAGTGCTGCACTGTCAGAGGGTCAGTACTGAGGAAGAGCTGCACTGTCAGAGGGTCAGCACTGAGGGTGTGCTGCACTGTCGGAGGATCAATACTGAGGGAGTGCTGCACTGTCAGAGGATCTTGAACGACGGAGTGCATCACTGTCGGAGGGTCAGTACTGAGGGTGTGCTGCACTGTCGGACGGTCTGTAATGAGCGAGTGCAACACTGTCGGAGGGTCAGTACTGAGGGAGTGCTGCACTGTCAGACGTTCAGTACTGAGGGAGTGCTGCACTGTTGGCGGGTCAGTACTGAGGGTGTGCTGCGCTGTCGGAGGGTCAGTACTGAGGGAGTGCTGCACTGTCAGAGGGTCAGTACTGAGGGAGTACTGCACTGTCAGAGGGTCAATACTGAGGGAGTGCTGCACAGTCAGAGGGTCAATACTGAGGGAGTGCTTCACTGTCGTTGGGTCAATACTGAGGGAGTGCTGCACTGTCAGAGGGTCAGTACTGAGGGAGTGCTGCACTGTCGTAGGGTCAGTACTGAGGGAGTGCTGCACTGTAAGAGGGTCAGTACTGTGGGAGTGCTGCACTGTCAAAAGTCAGTACGGAGGGAGTGCTGTAATGTCAGAGGGTCAGTACTGAGGGAGTGCTGCACTGTCAGAGGGTCAAGACTGAGGGAGTGCTGCACTGTCAGAGGGTCAGTACTGAGGGAGTGCTGCACTGTCAGAAGGTCAGTACTGAGGGAGTGCTGCACTGTCAAAGGGTCAATACTGAGGGAGTGCTGCACTGTCAGAGGGTCAGTAATGAGGGACTGCTGCACTGTCAGAGGGTCCGTACTGAGGGAGTGCTGCACTGTCAGAGGGTCAGTACTGAGGGAGTGCTGCACTGTCAGAGGGTCAGTACTGAGGGAGTGCTGCACTTTCAGAGGGTCAGTACTGAGGGAGCGCTGCACTGTCACAGGGTCAATACTGAGGGAGTGCTACACTGTCAGAGGGTCAGTACTGAGGGAGTGCTGCACTGTCAGAGGTCAGTACTGAGGGAGTGCTGCACAGTCAGAGGGACAGTACTGAGGGAGTGCTACACTGTCAGAGGTCAGTACTGAGGGAGTGCTGCACTGTCAGAGGGTCAGTACTGAGGGAGTGCTGCACTGTTGGAAGGTTAGTAGTGAGGGCGTACTGCACTGTCGGAGGGTCAGTACTCAGGGAGTGCTGCACTGTCAGAGGGTCAGTCCTGAGGGAGTGCTGCAGTGTCGGAGCTTCAGTACTGAAGGAGTGCAGCACTGTTGGAGGGTCAGGACTGAGGGAGTGCTGCACTGTCGGAGCTTCAGTAATGAGGGAGTGCCGCACTGTTGGAAGGTCAGTAGTGAGGGTGGACTGCACTATCAGAGGGTGAGTACTGAGAAGTGCTGCACTCTCAGAGGTTCAGTACTGAGGGATTGCTGCACTGTTGGAAGGTCAGTTGTGAGGGAGCGCTGCACTGCCAGAGGGTCAATACTGAGGGAGTGCTGCACTGTCAGAGGGTCAGTACTGAGGGAGTGCTGCACTATCAAAGGATCTGTACTGATGGAGTGCTGCACTATCAGAGGTTCAGTACTGAGGGAGCGCTGCACTGTCAAAGGGTCAATACTGAGGGAGTGCTGCACTGTCGGAGCGTCAGTACCGAGGGATTGGTGCACTGTCAGAGGGTCAGTACTGAGGGAGTGCTGCACTGTCACAGGGTCAAAACTGAGGGAGTGCTACACTGTCAGAGGGTCAGTACTGAGGGAGTGCTGCACTGTCAGAGGTCAGTACTGAGGGAGTGCTGCACAGTCAGAGGGACAGTACTGAGGGAGTGCTGCACTGTCAGAGGGTCAGTACTGAGGGAGTGCTGCACTGTTGGAAGGTCAGTAGTGAGGGCGTACTGCACTGTCGGAGGGTCAGTACTCAGGGAGTGCTGCACTGTCAGAGGGTCAGTCCTGAGGGAGTGCTGCAGTGTCGGAGTTTCAGTACTGAAGGAGTGCAGCACTGTTCGAGGGTCAGGACTGAGGGAGTGCTGCACTGTCGGAGCTTCAGTAATGAGGGAGTGCCGCACTGTTGGAAGGTCAGTAGTGAGGGAGTGCTGCACAGTCAGAGGGACAGTACTGAGGGAGTGCTGCACTGCCAGAGGGTCAATACTGAGGGAGTGCTGCACAGTCAGAGGGACAGTACTGAGGGAGTGCTGCACTGCCAGAGGGTCAAGACTGAGGGAGTGCTGCACTGTCAGAGGGTCAGTACTGAGGGAGTGCTGCACTGTCAGAGGGTCAGTACTGAGGGAGTGCTGCACTATCAAAGGATCTGTACTGAGGGAGTGCTGCACTGCCAGAGGGTCAATACTGAGGGAGTGCTGCACTGTCAGAGGGTCAGTACTGAGGGAGTGCTGCACTATCAGAGGTTCAGTACTGAGGGAGTGCTGCACTGTTGGAAGGTCAGTTGTGAGGGAGTGCTGCACTGTCAGAGGGTCAGCAGTGAGGGAGTGCTGCAATGTCAGAGGGTCAGTACTGAGGGAGTGCTGCACTGTCAGAGGGTCAGCACTGAGGGAGTGCTGCACTGTCAGAGGGTCATTACTGAGGGAGTGCTGCACTGTCAGAGGGTCAGTACTGACCGAGTGCTGCACTGTCAGAGGGTTAATACTGAGGGAGTGCTGCACTGTCGGAGGGTCAGTACTGAGGGAGTGCTGCACTGTCAGAGGGTCAGTACTGACGGAGTGCTGCACTGTCAGAGGGTCAGTACTGAGCGAGTGCTGCACTGTCGGAGGGTCAGTACTGAGGGAGTGCTGCACTGTCAAAGGTCATTAATGAGGGAGTGCTGCACTGTCGGAGGCTCAATTCTGAGGGATAGCTGACCTGTCGGAGTGTCAGTACTGAGGGAGTGCTGCACTGTCAGAGGGTCAGTACTGAGGGAGTGCTGCACTGTCAGAGGGTGAGTACTGAGGGAGTGCTGCACTTTCGGAGGGTCAGTACTGAGGGAGTACTGCACTGTCGGAGGGTCAGTACTGAGGGAGTGCTGCACTGTCATAGGGTCAGTACTGAGGGAGAGCTGCACTGTCGGAGGGTCAGTACTGAGGGAGTGCTGCACTGTCAGAGGGTGAGTACTAAGCGAGTGCTGCACTGTCGGAGGGTCAGTACTGAGGGAGTGCTGCACTGTCAGAAGGTCAGTACTGAGGGAGTGCTGCACTGTCAGAGGGTGAGTACTGAGCGAGTGCTGCACTGTCGGAGGGTCAGTGCTGAGGGAATGCTGCCCTGTCAGAGGGTCAGTACTGAGCGAGTGCTGCACTGTCAGACGTTCAGTACTGAGGGAGTGCTGCACTGTTGGCGGGTCCGTACTGAGGGAGTGCTGCACTGTCGGACGGTCCGTAGTGAGGGAGTGCTGCACTGTCGGACGGTCAGTACTGAGCGAGTGCTGCACTGTCAGAGGTTCAGTACTGAGGGAGTGCTGCACTGTTGGAAGGTCAGCACTGAGGGTGTGCTGCACTGTCGGAGGTTCAGTGCTGAGGGAGTGCTGCACTGTCAGAGGGTCAGTACTGAGGGAGTGCTGCACTGAGGGTCAGTACTGACGGAGTGCTGCACTGTCAGAGGGTCAGTACTGAGCGAGTGCTGCACTGTCGGAGGGTCAGTACTGAGGGAGTGCTGCACTGTCAGAGGGTCATTAATGAGGGAGTGCTGCACTGTCGGAGGCTCAATTCTGAGGGATAGCTGACCTGTCGGAGTATCAGTACTGAGGGAGTGCTGCACTGTCAGAGGGTGAGTACTGAGGGAGTGCTGCACTTTCGGAGGGTCAGTACTGAGGGAGTACTGCACTGTCGGAGGTTCAGTACTGAGGGAGTGCTGCACTGTCATAGCATCAGTACTGAGGGAGAGCTGCACTGTCGGAGGATCAGTACTGAGCGAGTGCTGCACTGTCAGAGGGTCAGTACTGAGGGAGTGCTGCACTGTCAGAGGGTCAGTACTGAGGGAGTGCTGCACTGTCAGAGGGTGATTACTGAGCGAGTGCTGCACTGTCGGAGGGTCAGTACTGAGGGAGTGCAACACTGTTGGAGGGTCAGTGCTGAGGGAATGCTGCACTGTCAGAGGGTCAGTACTGAGGGAGTGCTGCACTGTCAGACGTTCAGTACTGAGGGAGTGCTGCACTGTCGGACGGTCCGTAGTGAGGGAGTGCTGCACTGTCGGACGGTCAGTACTGAGCGAGTGCTGCACTGTCAGAGGTTCAGTACTGAGGGAGTGCTGCACTGTCAGAGGTTCAGTACTGAGGGAGTGCTGCACTGTTGGAAGGTCAGCACTGAGGGTGTGCTGCACTGTCGGAGGGTCAGTACTGAGGGAGTGCTGCACTGTCAGAGGGTCAATACTGAGGGAGTGCTGCACTGTCAGAGGGTCAGTACTGACGGAGTGCTGCACTGTCAGAGGGTCAGTACTGAGCGAGTGCTGCACTGTCGGAGGGTCAGTACTGAGGGAGTGCTGAACTGTCATAGGGTCAGTACTGAGGGAGAGCTGCACTGTCGGAGGGTCAGTACTGAGGGAGTGCTGCACTGTCAGAGGGTGAGTACTGAGCGAGTGCTGCACTGTCGGAGGGTCAGTACTGAGGGAGTGCAACACTGTCGGAGGGTCAGTACTGAGGGAATGCTGCACTGTCAGAGGGTCAGTACCGAGGGAGTGCTGCACTGTCAGACGTTCAGTACTGAGGGAGTGCTGCACTGTTGGCGGGTCTGTACTGAGGGAGTGCTGCACTGTCGGACGGTCCGTACTGAGGGAGTGCTGCATTGTCGGACGGTCAGTACTGAGCGAGTGCTGCACTGTCAGAGGTTCAGTACTGAGGGAGTGCTGCACTGTTGGAAGGTCAGCACTGAGGGAGTGCTGCACTGTCAGAGGGTCAGCACAGAGGGAGTGCTGCACTGTCAGAGGGTCATTACTGAGGGAGTGCTACAGTGTCGGAGGTTCAGTCGTGAAGGAGTGCTGCACAGTCGGAGGGTCAGTACTGAGGGAGTGCTGCACTGTCAGAGGGTCAGTACTGAGGGAGTGCTGCACTGTCGAACGATCAGTACTGAGGGAGTGCTGCACTGTCAGAGGGTCAGTACTAAGGTATTGATGCACTGTCCGCGTGTCAGTACTGAGCGAGTGCTGCACTGTCGGAGGGTCAGTACTGAGCGAGTGCTGCACTGTCAGAGGGTCAGTACTAAGGTATTGATGCACTGTCCGCGTGTCAGTACTGAGCGAGTGCTGCACTGACGGAGGGTCAGTACTGAGCGAGTGCTGCACTGTCAGAGGGTCAGTACTGAGGGAGTGCTGCACTGTCAGAGGGTGAGTACTGAGCGAGTGCTGCACTGTCGGAGGGTCAGTATTGAGCGAGTGCTGCGCTGTCAGAGGGTCAGTAATGAGGGAGTGCTGCACTGTCGGAGCTTCAGTAATGAAGGAGTGCCGCACTGTTGGAAGGTCAGTAGTGAGGGTGTACTGCTCTATCAGAGGGTCAGTACTGAGGGAGTGCTGCACTGTCAGAGGGTCAATACTGAGGGAGTGCTGCACTGTCTGAGGGTCAGTACTGAGGGAGTGCTGCACTGTCAGAGGGTCATTAATGAGCGAGTGCTGCACTGTCGGAGCTTCAGTAATGAAGGAGTGCCGCACTGTTGGAAGGTCAGTAGTGAGGGTGTACTGCTCTATCAGAGGGTCAGTACTGAGGGAGTGCTGCACTGTCAGAGGGTCAATACTGAGCGAGTGCTGCACTGTCAGAGGGTCGGTACTGAGGGAGTGCTGCACTGTCGGACGGTCAGTACTGAGGGAGTGCTGCACTGTCGGAGGGTCAGTACTGAGGGAGTGCTGCACTGTCGGACGGTCAGTACTGAGGGTGTGCTGCACTGTCGGAGGGTCAGTACTGAGGGTGTGCTGCACTGTCGGAGGGTCATTACAGAGGGAGTGCAACACTGTCGGACGTTCAGTGCAGAGGGAGTGCAACACTGTCGGAGGGTCAATACTGAGGGAGTGCTGCACTGTCAGAGTGTCAATACTGAGGGAGTGCTGCACTGTCAGAGGGTCAATACTGAGGGAGTGCTGCACTGTCAGAGGGTCAATACTGAGGGACTGCGGCACTGTCGTAGGGTCAATACTAAGGGAGTGCTGCACTGTCAGAGGGTCAGTACTGAGGGAATGCTGCACTGTCGTAGGCTCAATACTGAGGGAGTGCTGCACTGTCAGAGGGTCAGTACTGAGGAAGAGCTGCACTGTCAGAGGGTCAGCACTGAGGGTGTGCTGCACTGTCGGAGGATCAATACTGAGGGAGTGCTGCACTGTCAGAGGATCTTGAACGACGGAGTGCATCACTGTCGGAGGGTCAGTACTGAGGGTGTGCTGCACTGTCGGACGGTCTGTAATGAGCGAGTGCAACACTGTCGGAGGGTCAGTACTGAGGGAGTGCTGCACTGTCAGACGTTCAGTACTGAGGGAGTGCTGCACTGTTGGCGGGTCAGTACTGAGGGTGTGCTGCGCTGTCGGAGGGTCAGTACTGAGGGAGTGCTGCACTGTCAGAGGGTCAGTACTGAGGGAGTACTGCACTGTCAGAGGGTCAATACTGAGGGAGTGCTGCACAGTCAGAGGGTCAATACTGAGGGAGTGCTTCACTGTCGTTGGGTCAATACTGAGGGAGTGCTGCACTGTCAGAGGGTCAGTACTGAGGGAGTGCTGCACTGTCGTAGGGTCAGTACTGAGGGAGTGCTGCACTGTAAGAGGGTCAGTACTGTGGGAGTGCTGCACTGTCAAAAGTCAGTACGGAGGGAGTGCTGTAATGTCAGAGGGTCAGTACTGAGGGAGTGCTGCACTGTCAGAGGGTCAAGACTGAGGGAGTGCTGCACTGTCAGAGGGTCAGTACTGAGGGAGTGCTGCACTGTCAGAAGGTCAGTACTGAGGGAGTGCTGCACTGTCAAAGGGTCAATACTGAGGGAGTGCTGCACTGTCAGAGGGTCAGTAATGAGGGACTGCTGCACTGTCAGAGGGTCCGTACTGAGGGAGTGCTGCACTGTCAGAGGGTCAGTACTGAGGGAGTGCTGCACTGTCAGAGGGTCAGTACTGAGGGAGTGCTGCACTTTCAGAGGGTCAGTACTGAGGGAGCGCTGCACTGTCACAGGGTCAATACTGAGGGAGTGCTACACTGTCAGAGGGTCAGTACTGAGGGAGTGCTGCACTGTCAGAGGTCAGTACTGAGGGAGTGCTGCACAGTCAGAGGGACAGTACTGAGGGAGTGCTACACTGTCAGAGGTCAGTACTGAGGGAGTGCTGCACTGTCAGAGGGTCAGTACTGAGGGAGTGCTGCACTGTTGGAAGGTTAGTAGTGAGGGCGTACTGCACTGTCGGAGGGTCAGTACTCAGGGAGTGCTGCACTGTCAGAGGGTCAGTCCTGAGGGAGTGCTGCAGTGTCGGAGCTTCAGTACTGAAGGAGTGCAGCACTGTTGGAGGGTCAGGACTGAGGGAGTGCTGCACTGTCGGAGCTTCAGTAATGAGGGAGTGCCGCACTGTTGGAAGGTCAGTAGTGAGGGTGGACTGCACTATCAGAGGGTGAGTACTGAGAAGTGCTGCACTCTCAGAGGTTCAGTACTGAGGGATTGCTGCACTGTTGGAAGGTCAGTTGTGAGGGAGCGCTGCACTGCCAGAGGGTCAATACTGAGGGAGTGCTGCACTGTCAGAGGGTCAGTACTGAGGGAGTGCTGCACTATCAAAGGATCTGTACTGATGGAGTGCTGCACTATCAGAGGTTCAGTACTGAGGGAGCGCTGCACTGTCAAAGGGTCAATACTGAGGGAGTGCTGCACTGTCGGAGCGTCAGTACCGAGGGATTGGTGCACTGTCAGAGGGTCAGTACTGAGGGAGTGCTGCACTGTCACAGGGTCAAAACTGAGGGAGTGCTACACTGTCAGAGGGTCAGTACTGAGGGAGTGCTGCACTGTCAGAGGTCAGTACTGAGGGAGTGCTGCACAGTCAGAGGGACAGTACTGAGGGAGTGCTGCACTGTCAGAGGGTCAGTACTGAGGGAGTGCTGCACTGTTGGAAGGTCAGTAGTGAGGGCGTACTGCACTGTCGGAGGGTCAGTACTCAGGGAGTGCTGCACTGTCAGAGGGTCAGTCCTGAGGGAGTGCTGCAGTGTCGGAGTTTCAGTACTGAAGGAGTGCAGCACTGTTCGAGGGTCAGGACTGAGGGAGTGCTGCACTGTCGGAGCTTCAGTAATGAGGGAGTGCCGCACTGTTGGAAGGTCAGTAGTGAGGGAGTGCTGCACAGTCAGAGGGACAGTACTGAGGGAGTGCTGCACTGCCAGAGGGTCAATACTGAGGGAGTGCTGCACAGTCAGAGGGACAGTACTGAGGGAGTTCTGCACTGCCAGAGGGTCAAGACTGAGGGAGTGCTGCACTGTCAGAGGGTCAGTACTGAGGGAGTGCTGCACTGTCAGAGGGTCAGTACTGAGGGAGTGCTGCACTATCAAAGGATCTGTACTGAGGGAGTGCTGCACTGCCAGAGGGTCAATACTGAGGGAGTGCTGCACTGTCAGAGGGTCAGTACTGAGGGAGTGCTGCACTATCAGAGGTTCAGTACTGAGGGAGTGCTGCACTGTTGGAAGGTCAGTTGTGAGGGAGTGCTGCACTGTCAGAGGGTCAGCAGTGAGGGAGTGCTGCAATGTCAGAGGGTCAGTACTGAGGGAGTGCTGCACTGTCAGAGGGTCAGCACTGAGGGAGTGCTGCACTGTCAGAGGGTCATTACTGAGGGAGTGCTGCACTGTCAGAGGGTCAGTACTGACCGAGTGCTGCACTGTCAGAGGGTCAATACTGAGGGAGTGCTGCACTGTCGGAGGGTCAGTACTGAGGGAGTGCTGCACTGTCAGAGGGTCAGTACTGACGGAGTGCTGCACTGTCAGAGGGTCAGTACTGAGCGAGTGCTGCACTGTCGGAGGGTCAGTACTGAGGGAGTGCTGCACTGTCAAAGGTCATTAATGAGGGAGTGCTGCACTGTCGGAGGCTCAATTCTGAGGGATAGCTGACCTGTCGGAGTGTCAGTACTGAGGGAGTGCTGCACTGTCAGAGGGTCAGTACTGAGGGAGTGCTGCACTGTCAGAGGGTGAGTACTGAGGGAGTGCTGCACTTTCGGAGGGTCAGTACTGAGGGAGTACTGCACTGTCGGAGGGTCAGTACTGAGGGAGTGCTGCACTGTCATAGGGTCAGTACTGAGGGAGAGCTGCACTGTCGGAGGGTCAGTACTGAGGGAGTGCTGCACTGTCAGAGGGTGAGTACTGAGCGAGTGCTGCACTGTCGGAGGGTCAGTACTGAGGGAGTGCTGCACTGTCAGAAGGTCAGTACTGAGGGAGTGCTGCACTGTCAGAGGGTGAGTACTGAGCGAGTGCTGCACTGTCGGAGGGTCAGTGCTGAGGGAATGCTGCCCTGTCAGAGGGTCAGTACTGAGCGAGTGCTGCACTGTCAGACGTTCAGTACTGAGGGAGTGCTGCACTGTTGGCGGGTCCGTACTGAGGGAGTGCTGCACTGTCGGACGGTCCGTAGTGAGGGAGTGCTGCACTGTCGGACGGTCAGTACTGAGCGAGTGCTGCACTGTCAGAGGTTCAGTACTGAGGGAGTGCTGCACTGTTGGAAGGTCAGCACTGAGGGTGTGCTGCACTGTCGGAGGTTCAGTGCTGAGGGAGTGCTGCACTGTCAGAGGGTCAGTACTGAGGGAGTGCTGCACTGAGGGTCAGTACTGACGGAGTGCTGCACTGTCAGAGGGTCAGGACTGAGCGAGTGCTGCACTGTCGGAGGGTCAGTACTGAGGGAGTGCTGCACTGTCAGAGGGTCATTAATGAGGGAGTGCTGCACTGTCGGAGGCTCAATTCTGAGGGATAGCTGACCTGTCGGAGTATCAGTACTGAGGGAGTGCTGCACTGTCAGAGGGTGAGTACTGAGGGAGTGCTGCACTTTCGGAGGGTCAGTACTGAGGGAGTACTGCACTGTCGGAGGTTCAGTACTGAGGGAGTGCTGCACTGTCATAGCATCAGTACTGAGGGAGAGCTGCACTGTCGGAGGATCAGTACTGAGCGAGTGCTGCACTGTCAGAGGGTCAGTACTGAGGGAGTGCTGCACTGTCAGAGGGTCAGTACTGAGGGAGTGCTGCACTGTCAGAGGGTGATTACTGAGCGAGTGCTGCACTGTCGGAGGGTCAGTACTGAGGGAGTGCAACACTGTTGGAGGGTCAGTGCTGAGGGAATGCTGCACTGTCAGAGGGTCAGTACTGAGGGAGTGCTGCACTGTCAGACGTTCAGTACTGAGGGAGTGCTGCACTGTCGGACGGTCCGTAGTGAGGGAGTGCTGCACTGTCGGACGGTCAGTACTGAGCGAGTGCTGCACTGTCAGAGGTTCAGTACTGAGGGAGTGCTGCACTGTCAGAGGTTCAGTACTGAGGGAGTGCTGCACTGTTGGAAGGTCAGCACTGAGGGTGTGCTGCACTGTCGGAGGGTCAGTACTGAGGGAGTGCTGCACTGTCAGAGGGTCAATACTGAGGGAGTGCTGCACTGTCAGAGGGTCAGTACTGACGGAGTGCTGCACTGTCAGAGGGTCAGTACTGAGCGAGTGCTGCACTGTCGGAGGGTCAGTACTGAGGGAGTGCTGAACTGTCATAGGGTCAGTACTGAGGGAGAGCTGCACTGTCGGAGGGTCAGTACTGAGGGAGTGCTGCACTGTCAGAGGGTGAGTACTGAGCGAGTGCTGCACTGTCGGAGGGTCAGTACTGAGGGAGTGCAACACTGTCGGAGGGTCAGTACTGAGGGAATGCTGCACTGTCAGAGGGTCAGTACCGAGGGAGTGCTGCACTGTCAGACGTTCAGTACTGAGGGAGTGCTGCACTGTTGGCGGGTCTGTACTGAGGGAGTGCTGCACTGTCGGACGGTCCGTACTGAGGGAGTGCTGCATTGTCGGACGGTCAGTACTGAGCGAGTGCTGCACTGTCAGAGGTTCAGTACTGAGGGAGTGCTGCACTGTTGGAAGGTCAGCACTGAGGGAGTGCTGCACTGTCAGAGGGTCAGCACAGAGGGAGTGCTGCACTGTCAGAGGGTCATTACTGAGGGAGTGCTGCACTGTCAGAGGGTCAATACAGAGGGAGTGCTGCACTGTCAGAGGGTCTGTCGTGAGCGAGTGCAGCACTGTCGGAGGGTCAGTACTGAGGGAGTGCTGCACTGTCAGAGGGTGAGTACTGAGCGAGTGCTGCACTGTCGGAGGGTCAGTACTGAGGGAGTGCAACACTGTTGGAGGGTCAGTGCTGAGGGAATGCTGCACTGCCAGAGGGTCAGTACTGAGGGAGTGCTGCACTGTCAGACGTTCAGTACTGAGGGAGTGCTGCACTGTTGGCGGGTCCGTACTGAGGGAGTGCTGCACTGTCGGACGGTCCGTAGTGAGGGAGTGCTGCACTGTCGGACGGTCAGTACTGAGCGAGTGCTGCACTGTCAGAGGTTCAGTACTGAGGGAGTGCTGCACTGTTGGAAGGTCAGCACTGAGGGTGTGCTGCACTGTCGGAGGGTCAGTACTGAGGGAGTGCTGCACTGTCAGAGGGTCAGTACTGAGCGAGTGCTGCACTGTCGGAGGGTCAGTACTGAGGGAGTGCTGCACTGTCAGAGGGTCATTAATGAGAGAGTGCTGCACTGTCGGAGGCTCAATTCTGAGGGATAGCTGACCTGTCGGAGTGTCAGTACTGAGGGAGTGCTGCACTGTCAGAGGGTCAGTACTGAGGGAGTGCTGCACTGTCAGAGGGTGAGTACTGAGGGAGTGCTGCACTTTCGGAGGGTCAGTACTGAGGGAGTACTGCACTGTCGGAGGGTCAGTACTGAGGGAGTGCTGCACTGTCATAGGGTCAGTACTGAGGGAGAGCTGCACTGTCGGAGGGTCAGTACTGAGGGAGTGCTGCACTGTCAGAGGGTGAGTACTGAGCGAGTGCTGCACTGTCAGAGGGTGAGTACTGAGGGAGTGCTGCACTGTCAGAGGGTCAGTACTGAGGGAGTGCTGCACTGTCAGAGGGTGAGTACTGAGCGAGTGCTGCACTGTTGGAAGGTCAGCACTGAGGGTGTGCTGCACTGTCAGAGGGTCATTACTGAGGGAGTGCTGCACTGTCAGAGGGTCAATACAGAGGGAGTGCTGCACTGTCAGAGTGTCTGTAGTGAGCGAGTGCAGCACTGTCGGAGGGTCAGTACTGAGGGAGTGCTGCACTGTCAGAGGGTGAGTACTGAGCGAGAGCTGCACTGTCGGAGGGTCAGTACTGAGGGAGTGCAACACTGTTGGAGGGTCAGTGCTGAGGGAATGCTGCACTGTCAGAGGGTCAGTACTGAGGGAGTGCATCACTGTCAGAGGGTGAGTACTGAGCGAGTGCTGCACTGTCGGAGGGTCAGTACTGAGGGAGTGCAACACTGTCGGAGGGTCAGTACTGAGTGAATGCTGCACTGTCAGAGGGTCAGTACCGAGGGAGTGCTGCACTGTCAGACGTTCAGTACTGAGGGAGTGCTGCACTGTTGGCGGGTCCGTACTGAGGGAGTGCTGCACTGTCGGACGGTCCGTACTGAGGGAGTGCTGCACTGTCGGACGGTCAGTACTGAGGGAGTGCTGCACTGTCAGAGGTTCAGTACTGAGGGCGTGCTGCACTGTTGGAAGGTCAGCACTGAGGGAGTGCTGCACTGTCAGACGGTCAGCACAGAGGGAGTGCTGCACTGTCAGAGGGTCATTACTGAGGGAGTGCTGCACTGTCAGAGGGTCAATATAGAGGGAGTGCTGCACTGTTGGAAGGTCAGCACTGAGGGTGTGCTGCACTGTCGGAGGGTCAGTACTGAGGGAGTGCTGCACTGTCAGAGGGTCAGTACTGAGGGAGTGCTGCACTGTCAGAGGGTCAGTACTGACGGAGTGCTGCACTGTCAGAGGGTCAGTACTGAGCGAGTGCTGCACTGTCGGAGGGTCAGTACTGAGGGAGTGCTGCACTGTCAGAGGGTCATTAATGAGGGAGTGCTGCAATGTCGGAGGCTCAATTCTGAGGGATAGCTGACCTGTCGGAGTGTCAGTACTGAGGGAGTGCTGCACTGTCAGAGGGTCAGTACTGAGGGAGTGCTGCACTGTCAGAGGGTGAGTACTGAGGGAGTGCTGCACTTTCGGAGGGTCAGTACTGAGGGAGTACTGCACTGTCGGAGGGTCAGTACTGAGGGAGTGCTGCACTGTCATAGGGTCAGTAATGAGGGAGAGCTGCACTGTCGGAGGGTCAGTACTGAGGGAGTGCTGCACTGTCAGAGGGTGAGTACTGAGCGAGTGCTGCACTGTCGGAGGGTCAGTACTGAGGGAGTGCTGCACTGTCAGAGGGTCAGTACTGAGGGAGTGCTGCACTGTCAGAGGGTGAGTACTGAGCGAGTGCTGCACTGTCGGAGGGTCAGTACTGAGGGAGTGCAACACTGTCGGAGGGTCAGTACTGAGGGAATGCTGCACTGTCAGAGGGTCAGTACCGAGGGAGTGCTGCACTGTCAGACGTTTAGTACTGAGGGAGTGCTGCACTTTTGGCGGGTCCGTACTGAGGGAGTGCTGCACTGTCAGACGGTCCGTACTGAGGGAGTGCTGCACAGTCGGACGGTCAGTACTGAGCGAGTGCTGCACTGTCAGAGGTTCAGTACTGAGGGAGTGCTGCAGTGTTGGAAGGTCAGCACTGAGGGAGTGCTGCACTGTCAGAGGGTCAGCACAGAGGGAGTGCTGCACTGTCAGAGGGTCATTACTGAGGGAGTGCTGCACTGTCAGAGGGTCAGTACTGAGGGAGTGCTGCACTGTCAGAGGGTCAGTACTGAGGGAGTGCTGCACTGTCAGAGGGTCAGTACTGAGGGAGTGCTGCACTGTTGGAGGGTCAGTACTGAGGGAGTGCTGCACTGTCAGAGGGTCAGTACTGAGGGAGTGCTGCACTGTCAGAGGGTCAGTACTGAGGGAGTGCTGCACTGTCAGAGGGTCAGTACTGAGGGAGTGCTGCACTGTCAGAGGGTCAGTGCTGAGGGAGTGCTGCACTGTCGGAGGGTCAGTACTGAGGGAGTGCTGCACTGTCAGAGGGTCAGTACTGAGCGAGTGCTGCACTGTCAGAGGGTCAGTACTGAGGGAATGCTGCACTGTCAGAGGGTCAGTACTGAAAGTGCTGCACTGTCAGAGGGTCAGTACTGAGGGAGTGCTGCACTGTCGGAGGGTCAGTACTGAGGGAGTGCTACACTATCAGAGGGTCAGTACTGAGGGACTGCTGCACTGTCGGAGGGTCAGTACTGAGGGAGTGCTGCACTGTCAGAGGGTCAGTACTGAGCGAGTGCTGCAGTGTCAGAGGGTCAGTACTGAGCGAGTGCTGCACTGTCAGAGGGTCAGTACTGAGGGAATGCTGCACTGTCAGAGGGTCAGTACTGAAAGTGCTGCACTGTCAGAGGGTCAGTACTGAGGGAGTGCTGCAGTGTCAGAGGGTCAGTACTGAGGGAGTGCTACACTATCAGAGGGTCAGTACTGAGGGACTGCTGCACTGTCGGAGGGTCAGTACTGAGGGAGTGCTGCACTGTCAGAGGGTCAGTACTGAGGGAGTGCTGCACTGTCAGAGAGTCAGTACTGAGGGAGTGCTGCAGTGTCAGAGGGTCAGTACTGAGGGAGTGCTACACTATCAGAGGGTCAGTACTGAGGGAGTGCTGCACTGTCAGAGGGTCAGTACTGAGGGAGTGCTGCAGTGTCAGAGGGTCAGTACTGAGGGAGTGCTACACTATCAGAGGGTCAGTACTGAGGGAGTGCTGCACTGTCGGAGGGTCAGTACTGAGGGAGTGCTGCACTGTCAGAGGGTCAGTACTGAGGGAGTGCTGCAGTGTCAGAGGGTCAGTACTGAGGGAGTGCTACACTATCAGAGGGTCATTACTGAGGGAATGCTGCACTGTCAGAGGGTCAGTACTGAGGGAGTGCTGCACTGTCAGAGGGTCAGTACTGAGGGAGTGCTGCACTGTCAGAGGGTCAGTACTGAGGGAGTGCTGCAGTGTCAGAGGGTCAGTACTGAGGGAGTGCTACACTATCAGAGGGTCAGTACTGAGGGAGTGCTGCACTGTCAGAGGGTCAGTACTGAGGAAGTGCTGCACTGTCAGAGGGTCAGTACTGAGGGAGTGCTGCACTGTCAGAGGGTCAGTACTGAGGGAGTGCTGCACTGTCAGAGGGTCAGTACTGAGGGAGTGCTGCACTGTCAGAGGGTCAGTACTGAGGGAGTGCTGCACTGTTGGAGGGTCAGTACTGAGGGAGTGCTGCACTGTCAGAGGGTCAGTACTGAGGGAGTGCTGCACTGTCAGAGGGTCAGTACTGAGGGAGTGCTGCACTGTCAGAGGGTCAGTACTGAGGGAGTGCTGCAGTGTCAGAGGGTCTGTACTGAGGGAGTGCTGCACTGTCAGAGGGTCAGTACTGAAGGAGTGCTGCAGTGTCAGAGGGTTGATTCGGTCGACGGATCTTTTCTGCGTTTGTGTGAGGTTGTTTTTTTTCCCTGTTTGTTTTAGAACGGGAATTCCGGGGATTTTCTGGATGTTCTGGTTTGTCCACAATTCACCTTCCTGCAGGACAGTGATGAGCTGTCGATCGATGTGATGGAGGTGGAGTTGGACATGGAGATGGAGGAGGAGTTTGTGAGTTGGGAGTTGGAGCTGGATGGGATGGTGGAAACGGTCGAAACGGAACGTGATTCCGGCTCTGGGAGCCACCCCCTGAAATCCGAGACCACCCAGGCTGCCATGCTGGAAGTAAATCCAGGAGAATGTTCTGGAACAAATGTGAGGGAAGATGGGATCCTGTGCAGCAAGATCGGCACCAAGTCCCTTTCCTGTGCTTTGGGCTGGTCCGTGGTATCTCCATCAATTCAGCATCAGCCTCCCATCCCCATAGACGCAGGTCCAAATCCGGCCCCGGATCTTCAAAGGGAAGGGGTTGGCTTTGAGAAGGAACTGGCTGGGCTGGGTGAGAAACAGGGCCCCAGGACTGAATGTCACCAGGAGGCCCTGTCTGCCTCGCCACTGGCTCCTGACCTCCTCCAGTACGTGTCCATGCAGCTGGAGGGCTGTAAGCAGGAGGGCATGAGCAGAGGGACCGAGGGAGCACTGACCACCTCGGGTCTGGAATATACCAAAGTTTGGAGGTTTGAAAATGAGCGGGCTCTGTGCTTACTGCAGCCTGGACAGAGCCTGAACAGTAAAGGGTCCAAACCTGTCTCTCAGGCCAGGGAGCAGCCTCAGGCCAGCTCTGCTGAGACCGGACGTGACGGTCAATATAACACATCCTGCCCAATGGGACAGTCCAGCAGTTAAAGATCCAGATCCTATCGGAATGAGCAATTTCCCCAGGAGGCCCCAGATTCTCATTCTGTTAAACTGCTGCATTTTCATTCACTGTTTATCCTCCTAAAGCTTTACTCCCACCTCAAACCCCCGCTCCCATCACTGAGCAGGCAAGGCCCAGGATCCACACCCGGCCTAGACTCAGTTACTGAATCTCACACCCAGTGTGTACACTGACACCTCCCCCATACACAGACACCACCCCCCGTACACAACACACTCGCACTCACACATGTTCACATACACGCACAGACAGACACTCACACACAGTCATACACACTCAAACACACACATAACACCACATACACAACACACACACACACACACTCTCAGACACATTCACACACTCACAGACACATTCACACCCACACACATACGTGCACACACACACACACTCACAGAGACACACACAAATAGACACACACACACACTCACAGACACATTCACACCCACACACACTCACACAAACACTCACACACACGTGCATGCACACACACAAAACCCTGCACATACAAACACGCACTCACAGAGACACACACAAATAGACACACACACTCACACGAACACTCACACACACGTGCATGCACACACACAAAACCCTGCACATACAAACACACACTCACGCTGACACACACACACACACAAAACCCCACACACACACATACACACACACAACGATCGTAAGGGGTGCAGATAGGCGTTTCTGTGGCCACAAACGAGTCTCCAGGATGGTATGTTGCCTCCCTGGTGCTAGGGTCAAGGATGTCTCAGAGCAGCTGCAGGACATTCTGAAAGGGGAGGGTGAGAAGCCAGAGGTCGTGGTCCATATTGGTACTAATGACATAGGCAGGAAGAGAGATGAGGTCCTGCAAAGTGAATATAGGGAGTTAGGCAGAAGGTTAAAAAGCAGGACCTCTAGGGTTGTAATCTCAGGATTACTCCCTGTGCCACGTGCTAGTGAGGGTAGGAATAGGAGGATAAGGAAAATGAATGTGTGGCTGAAGAGCTGGTGCAGGCGGGAGGGCTTCAGCTATTTGGATCATTGGGATCTCTTCTGGTGCAGAGGTGACCTGTACAAGAAGGACAGGTTGCATCTGAACTGGAAGGGGACCAATATCCTCGCGGGGAGGTTTGCTAGAACTACTCGGGAGGGTTTAAACTAGTCTGGCAGGGGGGTGGGACCCAAAGTAGTAGTCTCTCCGATGAGATAGCTGAGGCAAATGTAGAGGTTAAAGCAAGCAAGTCCAGTAGGCAGGCCGGGCAGGGACAGGACAGGGAGCGTGGAAGGTCTGGTAGGCTAAACTGCATTTACTTTAATGCAAGAAACCTTACAGGTAAGGCAGATGAACTCAGAGCATGGATCGGTACATGGGATTGTGATCTTATAGCTATTACGGAAATGTGGTTGAGGGTTGGGCAGGACTGGCAGCTCAATGTTCCGGGGTGCCGATGCTTCCGGCGTGACAGAGGTACAGGTAAGAGAGGAGGGGGAGTTGCACTATTGATTAGGGAGGACATCACGGCAGTACTTAGAGAGGATATCCCGGGGGGAATGTCCAGCGAGGCCATATGGGTAGAACCTAGAAATAAGAAAGGGGTGAACACTTTGATGGGATTATACTATAGGCCCCCCAATAGTCAGAGGGAAGTGGAGGAACATATATGTAGGGAAATCACAGATAGGTGTAGGAATTATAGGGTTGTAATAGTAGGTAGATTTTAACTTCCCTAATATTGACCGGGACTGCCTTAGTGCTAAGGGATCAGATGAGGAAGAATTTGTTAAGTGTGTCCAGGACAGTTTTCTGAAGCAGTATGTGGATGGCCCTACTAGAGAAGGGGCTACACTTGACCTCCTGTTAGGAAATGAGGCTGGGCAGGTGGTTGATGTGTCAGTGGGGGAGCACTTTGGGACCAGTGACCATAACTCTATTAGCTTCAAGATAGTTATGGAAAAGGATAGGACTGGTCCTCAGGTTGAAGTCCTAAATTGGGGAAAGGCTAATTTCGATGGCATCAGACAGGAACTCTCAAAAGTTGAATGGGAGAGGTTGTTTACAGGATGTCTGGCAAGTGGGAGGCTTTTCAAAGTGAGATAGGAAGAGTTCCTGTTAGATGGAAGGGCAAGGCTGGCAAGTTTAGGGAAACTTGGTTGACGAGGGATATTGAGGGTCTGGTCAGGACAAAGAAGGAGGCATATGTCAGGTATAGGCAGCTGGGATCAAGCGAGTCCCTCGAGGAGTATAGGGGATGTAGGAGTACACTTAAGAAGGAAATTAGGAGGGCGAAAAAGGGCCATGAGATTTCCTTGGCAGATAAGATAAAGGAGAATCCTAAAAGATTCTGTTAGTATATTAAGAGTAAAAGGGTAGCTAAGGAGAGAGTAGGTCCCCTTAAGGATCAGTGTGGTAATCCATGTGTGGAGCCACAGGAAATGGGCGAGGTCTTAAATGAATATTTCTCGTCCGTATTTACCGTGGAGAAGGTCATGGAAGCTAGTGAGTTCAAGGGAGGGAACAGCGATATCCTGGAGCATATCAACATTACAAAGGAGGAGGTGTTGGAGGTATTGAAGCACATTAAGGTGGATAAATTCCCAGGGCCTGACCAGGTGTATCCTAGGATGCTCTGGGAAGCAAGGGAGGAGATTGCTGGGGCCCTGGCAGAGATTTTTGTATCAACGTTAGCCACGGGTGAGGTACCGGAAGACTGGAGGATAGCTAATGTTGTGCCTTTATTTGAGAAGGGCAGCAGGGATAAGCCAGGGAACTACAGGCCGGTGAGCCTTACATCAGTGGTGGGAAAGTTATTGGAAGGGATTCTGAGAGACAGGATTTATATGCATCTGGAAAGGCACGGTCTGATTAGGGATAGTCAGCATGGCTTTGTGCGTGGGAAATCATGTCTCACGAATTTGATTGAGTTTTTTGAGGAGGTGACCAAGTGGATTGACGAGGGCAGGGCGATGGACGTTGTCTACATGGACTTTAGCAAGGCCTTTGACAAGGTGCCGCATGGTCGGCTGGTCCAGAAGGTTCGAACACATGGGATCCAGGGTGAGCTAGCCAATTGGATACAAAATTGGCTTGGTGATAGGAGGCAGAGGGTGGTAGTGGAGGGTTGTTTTTCAGATTGGAGGCCGGTGACCAGTGGTGTGCTGCAGGGATCGGTGCTGGGCCCTCTGTTCTTTGTCATATATATTAATGACTTGGATGTGAATGTAGGGGGCATGATTAGTAAGTTTGCAGATGACACCAAAATTGGTGGAATAGTGGACAGTGAAGAAGGTTGTCTAAGGTTACAACAGGATATAGATCAACTGGGAAAGTGGGCAAGGGAGTGGCAAATGGAATTTCATGCAGACAAGTGCAAAGTGATGCAGTTGGGAAGTTAAACCAAGGCAGGACATATACAGTGAATGGCAGGGCCCTGGGGAGTGTTCTTGAGCAGAGACACCTTGGGGTGCAAGTACAGTTCCCTGAAAGTGGCAACACAGGTAGACAGGGTGGTTAAGAAGGCATATGGCATGCTTGCCTTCATCGGCCGAAGCACTGAGTACAAGAGTTGGGACATCACGTTACAGTTGTACATGATGTTGGTTAGGCCGCATTTGGAGTACTGTGTGCAGTTCTGGTCGTCGCACTACAGGAAAGATGTGATTAAGTTAGAGAGAGTGTAGAAAAGATTCACAAGGACGTTGCCAGATTTGGAAGGCTTGAGTTATAAAGAGAGATTGGATAGGCTGGGTCTGTTTTCCCTGGAGCAAAGGAGGCTGAGAGGGGACATGATAGAGGTATATAAAATTATGAGAGGCATAGATAGGTTAGATAGCCAGAGTCTGTTTCCCATGGTAGAGGTGACTAAAACTGGAGGGCATAGATTTAAGGTGAGAGGGAGGAGGTTCAAAGGGGATCAAAGGGGTAAATTTTTCACACAAAGAATAGTGGATATCTGGAATGAGCTGCCTGAGGAGGTGGTGGAGGCAGGAATAGTAGCGACATTTAAGAGGCATCTGGACAGGTACTTGAATGAGAAAGGCATAGAGGGATATGGAATTAATGCAGGCAGGTGAGATTCGTATAGATAGGCATTAGAGTCATAGATAGATACAGCACTGAAATAGGCCCTTCGGCCCACCAAGTCTGTGCTGTCCAACAACCACCCATTTATACTAATCCCACATTAATCACATATTCCCTACCATATCCCCACCATTCTCCCACCACCTACCTACATTAGGGGCAATTTATAATGGCCAATTTACCTATCAACCTGCAAGTCTTTGGCTGTGGGAGGAAACCGGAGCACCCGGCGAAAACCCACACGGTCACAGGGAGAACTTGCAAACTCTGCACAGGCAGTACCCAGAACTGAACCCGGGTCGCTGGAGCTGTCAGGCTGCGGTGCTAACCACTGTGCCAGTGTGCCGCATTTTGGTCGGCATGGACGCAGTGGGCCGAAGGGCCTGTTTCTATGCTGTACGACTCTTTGACTTTAACCCCACACCGATACACACACACACACACACACACAAAACCCCAAACACATGCACATACACATACACACGCACAGACACACACACACACAAAACCCCACACACATGCACATACACACGCACAGACACGCACACACACTTACACACAAACACTCACACATGCATATGCACACACTCACACGAATACACACAACGCCACACACATACACATACACGCGCACACACTCACATACAAACACACACACAAAAACCCACACACACATACACATTGTTACGCACACACACGCACTTACACACAAACACTCACACATGCATATACACACACTCACACTCGCACACGAACACACACAACCCCTCACACACAGACACACATATATGCAGACACACACACCCACACACACACACCCACATGCACACACACGCACAGCCACACACATACAAACACATACATGCACACATACACACAGTCATCCACTCCCACACACAGACGCACACACACACAAACACACAGACACACTCTCAAACACACATACACACAAACACTCACACATACATGCACACATACACACACACAGACACACACATACACACATACACACATGCACACACGCACACACAGAAACACACACACACACACGGACACTGACACAGATACACCCACACACACCCTGACACACAGACACACATACAGACAGACAGACAGACAGACACACAAAAAAACACACCCAGACACACACACACACAGAGGCAGAGACACAGACACACACACACACACACACACACACAGACACACAGACAGAGACACAGACACACAGACACACAACACAGATGCGCACACACACAGACGCATAGACACACACACACACACACACAGACACAGGCACACAGAGGCACACACACACATACAGGCACACAGTGACAAACATGCACAGACACACACACACATACACACACAGACAGACACACAGACACACAAACACACACACCCACACACACACCCTGATACACAGGCACACATACAGACACAGACACACACACACAGACGCACACAGCCACAGCCAGGCACACACACACACCAACACACACACACACAGAGACACACACCCAGACACACAGACACACACACAGACAGAGACACAGACACACACACACACACACAGACACACACCCAGACACACAGACACACACACAGACAGAGACACAGACACACACACACAGATGCGCACACACACAGACACACACCCAGACGCACAGACACACACACACACACACACACACACACACACACACACGGTCTGCTTCCATTTCCCGATTCAGGATGCACAACCCAGCCTAGGCCCAGTCAAATCTCAATGCATACCCTTCACCACAATCCCAAAATCATTCAACCCAACTTCCCCACAAACCGCTCCCCCCCCCCACCCCGAGATATTGAGGCTCGCTCCCAGATATCGAGGGTCACTCCCAGGTATCGAGAGTGTTAAATATGTATATATTGTTATGTAAAGTGTTAGGAACCAATTAGCTAGGAACTAGTTATTATGTGTAAGGGTTCCAGTGGGGGGCCTCATTCACGGCTGCACTGGGGAGTCATGTTATTTGTAACACAAGAACCAGGTTGTCCAGTACAAAGCATAGTGCTGTAATAAACCAGACTGATGCCAACCTTTTCCAAGTTTTATAGTGTGATTCTTTCCAACATCTGGGAACCAGAACCAACATGAAGATGAAACATGGTGGCAGCGAGTGTCTGTGAGTAAACCTACATCATTTTTAAAAGCACCAGATTGAGAAAAGTGACCCAAATTAGTGCCAGAGAGAGAGACAGAAAAACTGAGTGACTCGTGTGAAAACTCTTAAAAAAAAAATTAAACTGTCAGCCGGGACAGGAATGAATGCACTAATGAAGAGGAGAGGGTCAGCTATATCCTTCTGTGAGCTGGAGATAAAGGATTAAATTTATTTAACAGCTGGGACCTAAGTGAAGAGGACAGCAGAAACACAGAAAAACTTTTCAAAGGTTCAACACCCGTCTCCAACCAAAATCAAATCATTGGATATACCGATATGAATTTCAAGGCCTCAGACAGGAACTAGTTGAGCCTATTGACAATTTCATAGCAAAATTGAAAAATGCAGCCAGAAAATGTAAATTTAAGGGCACAGATGAACAGCTGATAAATCAGCTCATTTGGGGTTCTGCACATCCTGAAGTGCAGAAAGCTCTAATCAGACAGGACAAGCTCACAATATCACAGGCTGTAGACACTGCCAGAGCACATGAAGCCACGAGCAGACAGATGAAGACTCTGATCTTCCAAATGGCTAACCTTCAGTTAAGCCAAGAGACAGGCAGCAGGGTCAATGCAGTGAAACAATGTACATCAAACAGAGAGAAAGATGTGCAGGAACCGTGGACGACCACATGGATTGTCAGACAGAAGGAAATGTCCCGCATATGGATCAATCTGCAGAGCTTGCAGAAAGGCCAATCACTGGGCAAAGATGTGCAGAACAAGGTAAGAAGGTGGTAGACGAGACTTTAGAGCCAGAGTAACAGGGCAAAGGAATAGTGAAAGAAACCAAAACATCCATACCCTGGAAGATGGCAATGGGTTTGAGAATGTGATAGACACAGGAACCATAGAATTGCATGAAATGTCAGGATGTGACAGTTCCCAGAGAAAAGAAATTCACACAACCATTCAGATCAGGAAGAGGCTGAGAAATAAGCCCACAATGATAATTCTGAAGGTGAAGATTGATACTGGAGTGCAGAGTAACATCATCCCACTCAGACTATACCAGCAGATCTTACCTGAAAATTTGGAGGAAAATGGTTATCCAAGGGAAGTTGCTCTGAAACCAAACTACATCATGCTAACAGCATACGGGGGAACTGAGATTCGACAGCAAGGAACAACCCAAATTAGAGGGACAGACAAAGGAAAAGATGTTAACTGTATGTTCTACATCACAGAAACAGATGGTCCTGCTATCCTGGGGTTGAGCAGTTATGAAGAGCTGCAGATTATCTCAGTAAACCATGAGGTGAAGGAGGCGACACTGAGGGTTGAAGATAGTACACCCGGTGAAAAACACCCTCCAATCAGAAGCAAAGAAGATCTAGGCATAAAGATTCATCACCGAGTGAACATAACACCACCGAAACGGAGTCAAATTAGAGATGAGACCAGCAAAGACGAGGAGTTACAGATACTATGTCAGCAAGTGATCCAGGGATGGCCTGACAGGATACAGTACACACAGCCAACAATACAGCAATACTGGTCTGTCAGAGATGACATCTCTCTAGAAGATGGTGTTCTGCTGGCCGGATCCAGAATAATCATTCCCAAAACAATACAGGAAGAACTTCTCCAAAAGATACAGGAAGGCCACATGGGAATGAAGAAATGTAAACTCAGAGCCAGATCAGCTGTGTACTGGATAGACATATACAAAGATATCGAAAATATTGTGTCTACATGCAATGTATGCCAGAAGTACAGAAACACACAACAGAAAGAGGAGATGATAGTTACTGAAGTAACACCCAGACCCTGGCATACTGTAGGAGTCGATTTATTCACATAATCAAGAATGGTATATCATAGTCGCAGACTACTACTCAAAATTCCCTTTTATCCAGAAGATGAAAGACTTGAGATCCACAACAATCCTCTCAGCAGAACGAGTTCTGTTCACTGAGCAAGGGATTCCTGAAATGTGACAATGGCACCCAATTTACATCCAGAGAATTTAAGGAATTCGCTGACCAGTATGGGTTCAACACCATCACCTCATCACCACACTACCCACGGGGACATGGATTTATAGAAAGACACATCTAGACAGTCAAAAGAACACTTATGAAATGCCAAGAAACAAAGGAAGACGCAAACCTGGCCTTATTCTCACTTTGATCCACACCTCTCAAGGTGTGATATAAAGATATAATGCGTGCGAACTGCCGAAAAGTGCAGAAACCCCCGAACACAGCAGGGATACTCCATTAAGTCAACCAAGCCTGAAGATCAATAAATAAACTGAAGTTCTCAAAGAAAGGGGGATAAAGTGTTAGGAACTAATTAGTTAGGAACTAGTTGTTATGTGTAAATGTTCCAGTGGGGGGGGTTTCATTCACAGCTGCACTGGGGAGTCATATTATATGTAACACAAGCACCAGGTTCTACAGCACAAAGCATGGTGCAGGAATAAACACAACTGATTCCAGCCTTTTCCAAGTTTTAAAGTGTGATTCTTTCCAACATCTGGGAACAAGAAACACCATAAAGAGGAAACAAAGGGTCACTGGCAGATAACAAGGGTAACTTCCAGATATCGAGGGTCACTCCCAGATATCAAGGCTCATTCCCAGATATCGAGTGTCACTCCCAGATATGGAGGATAACTCCCAGATATCGAGGGACACTCCCAGATATCAAGTGTAACACTCAGATATCGAGGATAACCCCAGATACCAAGGGTCACTCCCAGATATCGAGGTTCATTCCCAGATATCGAAGGTCACTCTCAGATATCAAGGCTCGTTCCCAGATATCGAGGCTCATTCCCAGATATCGAAGGTCACTCCCAGATATCAAGGCTCGTTCCCAGATATCGAGGCTCATTCCCAGATATCGAGGCTCATTCCCAGATATCGAGTGTCACTCCCAGATATGGAGGATAACTCCCAGATATCGAGGTTCATTCCCAGATATCGAGGGTCACTCCCAGATATCGAGGGCCACTCCCAGATATCAAGGCTCATTCCCAGATATCGAGGGTCACTCCCAGATATCAAGGGTCACTCCCAGATATTCAGGGTAACTCCCAGATATCGAGGATAACCCCAAATATCGAGGTTCATTCCCAGCTATCGAGGGTCACTCTCAGATATCGAGGCTCCCTCCCAGATATCGAGGGCCACTCCCAGATATCAAGGCTCATTCCCAGATATCGAGGGTCACTCCCAGATATCGAGGGTCACTCCCAGATATCGAGAGCCACTGCCAGATATCAAGGCTCATTCCCAGATATCAAGCTTCATTCCCAGATATTGAGGGTAACTCCCAGATATCGAGGATCACTCCCAGATATCGAGGGTAACTCCCAGATACCGAGGGTAACTCCCAGATATTGAGGGTAACTCCCAGATATCGAGGATAACCCCAAATATCGAGGTTCATTCCCAGCTATCGAGGGTCACTCTCAGATATCGAGGCTCCCTCCCAGATATCGAGGGCCACTCCCAGATATCAAGGCTCGTTCCCAGATATCGAGGGTCACTCCCGGATATCAAGGCTCATTCCCAGATATCAAGGTTCATTCCCAGATATTGAGGGTAACTCCCAGATATCGGGGATCACTCCCAGATATCGAGGGTAACTCCCAGATATCGAGGGTCATTCCCAGATATTGAGGTTTGTTCCCAGATATCGAGGGTCATTCCCAGATATTGAGGTTTGTTCCCAGATATCGAGGGTAACTCCCAGATATCGAGCATCACTCCCAGATATTGAGGCTTGTTCCCAGATATCGAGGGTAACTCCCAGATATCGAGGGTCATTCCCAGATATCGAGGGTAACTCCCAGATATCGAGGGTCATTCTCAGATATCGAGGTTCATTCCCAGATATTGAGGGTCACTCCCAGCTATCGAGGGTAACTCCCAGATATCGAGGGTCACTCCCAGATATCGAGGGTCACTCCCAGATATCGATATTCATTCCCAGATATCGAGGGTCACTCCCAGATATCGAGGGTCACTCCCAGATCTCGAGGGTCATTCCCAGATATTGAGAGTCACTCCCAGCTATCGCAGCTCCGTCCCAGATATCAAGGATCATTCCCAGATATCGAGGGTCACTCCCAGATATCGAGGGTCACTCCCAGATATCGATATTCATTCCCAGATATCGAGGGTCACTCCCAGATTTTGAGGGTCACTCCCAGATCTCGAGGGTCATTCCCAGATATCGAGGGTCACTCCTAGATATCGAGGGTCACTCCCAGATATCGAGGGTCACTCCCAGATATTGAGGCTCATTCCCAGATATCGAGCGTCACTTCCAGGTATCATGGTTCGTACCAAGATATCAAGCCTCCCTCCCAGATATCGAGGGTCACTCCCAGATATCGAGGGTCACTCCCAGATATCGATATTCATTCCCAGATATCGAGGGTCACTCCCAGATATCGAGGGTCACTCCCAGATCTCGAGGGCCATTCCCAGATATCGAGGGTCACTCCTAGAGATCGAGGTTCACTCCCAGATCTCGAGGGTCATTCCCAGATATCGAGGGTCACTCCTAGAGATCGAGGTTCACTCCCAGATATCGAGGGTCACTCCCAGATATCAAGGCTCCCTCCCAGATATCGCGGCTCTGTCCCAGATATCAAGGATCATTCCCAGATATCAAGGATCATTTCCAGATATCAAGGGTAACTCCCAGATATTGAGGATAACTCTCAGATATCGAGGTTCATTCCCAGATATCGAGGCTCATTCCCAAATATTGAGGGTCACTCCCAGGTATTGCGGGTCACTCCCAGGTATCAAGGTTCGCTCCCAGATATTGAGACTTGTTCACAGTTATCCCCAGTTCTCAGCTGGGACCCCGATACGTGAGGGTCTGGAACTTCTGGATTATTCGGGGAACAAACACCAGCCTCTGCAGTCTAAGGGTTTGAAAGGGTTAATGTTGAGGCAGTGTAAAGAATACTTCCAACCATGATGATGTAAGAGATCACATGTGAGAAACACTCAAGAATAGATTCAGTGTGGCTTTTGGAGGAATCACACAGGCTAGTGTGGAGTGTAAATAGTTATAATGCAATAAAGAACAGACTAAGAATTTCTCTGGCTTGATTTTATACGGTGGCAGCGTACCAAACCAACATATAACATGGTGATCAGTGGAGGGATCGAAAACAACAGAAGTTCTTACCATCTTTACCCAGAAGAAAAATTTGAAGCAACTCACTGAAAAGGCCTGGAGAAAAGCACCAAAAAAATGCAGATCCTGAGAAGCAGCTGAGAGAATCTCCACAGAACAGAAGCTTGGTCGCCTGCAAATCAATTCCATCGATCAGGTAAGTTACATGGCCGACGGTCGAGGAATCACATAAACGCCGATGAAGGGATTAAAATAATTTTCTAAAGGCATTGTGCGAGAGAGAAAAAAATGGGGGAAAACGCAATCCTTCACTCATGCTGAATGTGACGACGAAGAGCGGGGAACCCCTGAAAAGCATGCTGTGCTGTGTCAACTCCATTATGGGCAGCTGAAAACACAAACAAAGTGAAGTTCTGAAGCAAAGGGAAAACCCTAAAACAGCCTATTAAAAACAGCAGGGAATGCCTGGGAGTATCTGTGACATTCAATTAAAGCAAGCTAGCCTGAAAAAGTGCTTCTTAACGGGGAACACGCTAAAAAAAAGTTTATGAAATAAAGCAACATGAATCAAAAATTGGGAATGCTAGAAGGTTTCCAAAGTCTAGAGGGACCCAATCAGATTCAAAACTGGTTATTATGCAGAAAACGGTTTCTCAGATACAGAATTGCATCTAAGTTTGACAGTCAGTCTGAAACAGAGCAAGTGAATACACTGCTGTATTGTATTGGGGCTATAGCAGATGATGTGATTGCCAGACAAGATCTTAATGAATCAGCTGCCAAATTCAATGAATTTTTAAAAGCTTTTGATTCTTATTTTAACTTGCAGAGTAACGTGATTTTAGAAAGAGCAAGATTCAACAAAAGGGTCTAGAAACTGGGCGAAAAAGTCGATGCTTTTATCGATGACCTTTACAGACTAGTTGAAGGATGTGAATATGGAGACCTCAAAGCAGAATTAATACGAGCCCGCACTGTAAAGGTATTTCTGATGAATCCTATCAGATTTATTGCAATCTAAAGACCTCACCCTGGACAAAGCTATTCGGCTGGTGAGACAAGCAGAGATCCAGAAGAACAACAGGCCTCTCCTGAGAGATGAAGAATGACCTTGGTTCAGGAAACCTCCAGTACTCTTCCTTAATCAGAGGGCGTGACAGAGGCACCAGGAAAAAAGATACACTGCAGGAGAAGTGAAAGATGCCATTAAACTCTGGCAGTAATGTGATGCCAAAACTACCCACAGGGGTGAACAATGTCCCTCAAATAGGACAGAATGTTTTTAGTGTAGTAAAATAGGGCATTTTGGTAAAATGTGCCAAAATAAAATCTCAACTACCTCAACTTCTAAAGAAAAAGCATTTAAGAATAGAGTGGTTAATAAAGCTAAACAACTTCCTGCAGGAGACCAATCGAAACACTTTCTTGGTGAGATCAATGATCTGAATCAGGCATTGTGGTCTGTAGATATATATGTCAACTGACATATCACTAACATCAAACTCGACACTGGAGCAAGTGTAACAGTCTTATCAGACAAAGAGCTGTGGCTTTCCACACACTTTCTATAACCAACAGAAACTCAGTTCCATGGTCCAGGAGGGGTTGAACTGGAAGTAAAGGGGAAGGTACAGGCAAGACTGCAGTACAAAGGAAAGCAGATATTAGAAACACTGTATGTTCTAAGAAATCAGGAGTTCTCACTGTTAAATAGAAGATCTTTTATTGGCCTTCATCTTTTAGAGAAGGTAGAAGTTAAACAACAAGAATCCAGGAGTCACTTTCAAGAGGAATTCCTGAAATTGTTCACAGGTCCAGGGAGACTGAAGACCGAATATAGTATTACTTTGCGAAAAGATACTAAACCACTTGGCCTTTTCACACTGAGGAAGATACCACACCCACTAATGAAGCAAGTCCAATGTCAGTTAGAAGAGATGACCAGGGTGGAAGTCATTTCTCCTGTCATTGAACCTACAGAGTGGTGTTCGGGAATGGTTCCAGTTCCTATACCGAACAGTACTCTGCATTTGTGTAGACGTAACTCAACTTAATAAGGCTGTGGCACGAGAGGTTGATCTGATATCTCCAGTGGAGAAAAGCTTGACAAAGTTATCCAAAAGTACCATCTTCACGAAGCTTGATGTGAATAGTGACTTTTGGAAAGTTGGATAAAAAGTTAAGGTTATTGATGAACTTCATCACTCCCTTTGGAAGATTTTGTTTTAACCATCTTCCATTTGGTATCACATCAACACTGGAAATATTCCAGACAACTATGTTGAATATTTTACAGGGCATGGCAGGTGCAATCTGTCATATGGATCTAATTCACCGGGAGTCCATTGAAATCCAGTTTTGAATCACCTGCAGGTCGAAGGCTGAACACTCAATGAGAAATGTGAGTTTTCAAAAACGACCATTCGTTTTTTAGAACATATTGTCAGCAGTAGCTTCATAATGGCAGACCCGCAAAAGACGAGAGCCATTCGCGAATTTCCATTTCCTACTTCTGTCTACAACCTCCAATGGTTTCTTGGCATGGTCAATCATTTGGCAAAATTCCTGTCTAATTTAGCCCAAGTTCCTGAACCTTTGTGATAACTGCTGGGAAAGCACAGACATGGTGTTGGAATACACTTCAGAAACTAGCATTTTAATGATCAAGGACAGGCTGATTTCACTAGATGTTTTAACTCATTCTAACCCTATAATTGCAGCTGATGCCTTGTTCACAGGGATAGGGGCAGTCCTTTTCCAAGAACAGCCCGATGGAATTCGAGGACCGGTTGACACATTGCGAGCACTATCAGACACTGGGATGAGATACGCCGTGGTGGAGAAGGAAGCTCTCACAGTCACTTGGGCTTGTGAGAAATTTTCAAACTACATTATTGGCTGAAAGGTAGTCATGGAGATAGACCACAAACCCCTAGTTTCCTTACTCAATGAAAAGAAACTTGCCAGGATGCTTCCATGGATACAGAAATTCTGTTTGAGGCTCATGAAGTTTACATACAAAACAGTATACATATAGGGCAAGCAGGAAATAACAGCACATTGTCCAGAGCAACAATCAACCATCCGACTCAATACCATATTAACTTTATCAATTACATTTTTTTTATTATTTGTTCAGGAGGGATGTGGGCATCATTGGCCAGGCCAGCATTTATTGCCCACAGAGACAACATGAAGAATGCATTTATGTCCACCAATATTGCAAACAAGACTGGTCACAACAGAGTCCTGAGGGCAAGAGGATGAAAATTCTCTTCGAGCACAGAAGACACTTCACTATATACAATGGATGGTAGGACCCTAGAAAGTACAGAGTGTCAGAGGGACCTTGGTGTACTTGTCCATAGATCACTGAAGGCAGCAGCACAGGTAGATAAGGTGGTTAGGAAGGCATATGGGATACTTGCCTTTATTAGCCGAGGCATAGAATATAAGAGCAGGGAGGTTATGATGGAGCTGTATAAACGCTAGTTAGGCCACAGCTGGAGTACTGTGTACAGTTCTGGGCATCACACTATAGGAAGGATGTGATTGCACTGGAGAAGGTACAGAGGAGATTCACCAGGATGTTGCCTGGGCTGGAGCATTTCAGCTATGAAGAGAGACAGAAAAGGCAAGGGTTGTTTTCCTTGGAGCAGAGAAGGCTGAGGGGGGGACCTGATTGAGGTCTACAAAATTATGAGGGGCATTGATAGGTTAGATAGGAAGAAACTTTTTCCCTCAGTGGAGGGGTAAATAACCAGCAGGCATAGATTTAAGGTAAGGGGCAGGGGATTTGAGGGAAAAAAAATTCACCCAGAGGATGGTTAGAATCTGGAACACACTGCCTGAAGAAGTGGTAAACAACATTTAAGAAGTATTTAGATGAGCACTTGAAACACCAGAGCATACAAGGCTATGGGCCAAGTGCTGGAAAATGGGATTAGAATAGTTAGGTGCTTGATGGCCGGCACAGACACGATAGGCCGAAGGGCCTGTTCCTGTGCTGTATAACTCTATGATTCTATAACTATTGCAGATGATTTGCTGATATATAATGAGAGATTGGTGATTCTAGAGTCACTCAAACAATGAACAAAGAATAGTACAGCACAGGAACAGGCCATTCGGCCCTCCAAGCCTGCGCCGATCTTGATGCCTGTCTAAACTAAAACATTCTGCAACTTACGGGGTCCGTATCCCTCTATTCCCATCCTATTCATGTATTTGTCAAGATGCCTCTGAAACGTCGCTATCGTATCTGCTTCCACCACCTCCACCGGCAACAAGTTCCAGGCACTCACCACCCTCTGTGTAAAGAACTTGCCTCGCACATCCCCTCTAAACTTTGCCCCTCTCACCTTAAACCAATGTCCCCTAGTAACTGACTCTTCCATCCTGGGAAAAAGCTTCTGACTATCCACTCTGTCCATGCCGCTCATAACTTTGTAAACCTCTATCATGTCGCCCCTCCACCTCCGTCGTTCAAGTGAAAACAATCCGAGTTTATCCATCCTCTCCTCATAGCTAATGCCCTCCAGACCAGGCAACATCCTGGTAAACCTCTTCTGCACCCTCCCAAAGCCTCCACGTCCTTCTGGTAGTGTGGCGACCAGAATTGCACACAATATTCCAAGTGTGGCCTAACTAAAGTTCTGTACGTCTGCAGCATGACTTGCCAATTTTTATACTCTATGCCCCGACCGATGAAGGCAAGCATGCCGTATGCCTTCTTGACTACCTTATCCACCTGCGTTGCCACTTTCAGTGACCTGTGGACCTGTACGCCCAGATCTCTCTGCCTGTCAATACTCCTAAGGGTTCTGCCATTTACTGTATACCTCCCACCTGCATTAGACCTTCCAAAATGTATTACCTCACATTTGTCCGGATTAAATTCCATCTGCCATTTCTCCACCCAAGTCTCCAACCGAGTCTCTCTGACTCTGGAGTCAGAGAAAATGGGTGAGATTCTAAACGAGGACTTTGCATCGGTATTCACCGAGGAGAGGGACATGACGGATGTTGAGGTTAGGGACAGATGTTTGATTACTCTAGGTCAAGTCGGCATAAGGAGGGAGGAAGTGTTGGGTATTCTAAAAGGCATTAAGGTGGACAAGTCCCCAGGTCCGGATGGGATCTATCCCAGGTTCCTGAGGGAAGCGAGAGAGGAAACAGTTGGGGCCTTAACAGATATCTTTGCAGCATCCTTAAACACGGGTGAGGTCCCGGAGGACTGGAGAATTGCTAATGCTGGAGAAGATACTGAGGGATAGGATCTATTCCCATCAGGAAGAAAATGGGCTTATCAGTGATAGGCAACATGGTTTTGTGCAGGGAAGGTCATGTCTTACCAACTTAATAGAATTCTTTGAGGAAGTGACAAAGTTGATTGATGAGGGAAGGGCTGTAGATGTCATATACATGGACTTCAGTAAGGCGTTTGATAAGGTTCCCCATGGTACATTGATGGAGAAAATGAATTCGCATGGGGTCCAGGGTGTACTAGCTAGATGGATAAAGAACTGGCTGGGCAACAGGAGGCAGAGAGTAGCAGTGGAAGGGAGTTTCTCAAAATGGAGACGTGTGACCAGTGGTGTTCCACAGGGATCCGTGCTGGGACCACTGTTGTTTGTGATATACATAAATGATTTGGAGGAAAGTATAGGTGGTCTGATTAGCAAGTTTGCAGACGACACTAAGATTAGTGGAGTAGCAGATAGTGAAGGGGACTGTCAGAGAATACAGCAGAATATAGATAGATTGGAGAGTTGGGCAGAGAAATGGCAGATGGAGTTCAATCAGGGCAAATGCGAGGTGATGCATTTTGGAAGATCCAATTCAAGAGTGAACTATACAGTAAATGGAAAAGTCCTGGGGAAAATTGATGTACAGAGAGATTTGGGTGTTCAGGTCCATTGTTCCCTGAAGGTGGCAACGCAGGTCAATAGAGTGGTCAAGAAGGCATATGGCATGCTTTCCTTCATCGAACGGGGTATTGAGTACAAGAGTTGGCAGGTCATGTTACAGGTGTATAAGACTTTTGTTCGGCCACATTTGGAATACTGCGAGCAGTTCTGGTCGCCACATTACCAAAAGGATGTAGATGCTTTGAAGAGGGTGCAGAGGAGGTTCACCAGGATGTTGCCTGGTATGGAGGGTGCTAGCTATGAAGAGAGGTTGAGTAGATTAGGATTATTTTCATTAGAAAGATGGAGTTTGAGGGGGGACCTGATTGAGGTGTATAAAATCATGAGAGGTTTAGACAGAGTGGATAGCGAGAAGCTTTTTCCCAGAGTGGGGGATTCAATTACTCGGGGTCACGAGTTCAAAGTGAGAGGGGTAAAGTTTAGAGGGGATATGCGTGGAAGGTTCTTTACGCAGAGGGTGGTGGGTGCCTGGAACGCGTTGCCAGCGGAGGTGGTAGACGCGGGCACAATAGCGTCTTTTAAGATGTGTCTAGACAGATACATGAATGGGCAGGAAGCAAAGAGATACAGACCCTTAGAAAATAGGCGACGTTTAGATAGCGGATCTGGATCGGCGCAGGCTTGGAGGGCCGAAGGTCCTGTTCCTGTGCTGTAATTTTCTTTGTTCTTTGTTGTTCTCTTTGATCTATATCCTGCTGTATCCTGTGACAATCCTCATCACTATCCGCAACTCCACCAACCTTTCTTTCGTCCGCAAACTTACTAATCAGACCAGCTACATTTTCCTCCAAATCATTTATATATACTACAAAGAGCAAAGGTCCCAGCACTGATCCCTGCGGAACACCACAAGTCACAACCCTCCACTCAGAAAAGCACCCTTCCACTGCTACCCTCTGTCTTCTGTGACCGAGCCAGTTCTGTATCCATCTTGCCAGCTCACCTCTGATCCCGTGTGACCTTTTGTACCAGTCTGCCATGAGGGACCTTGTCAAAGGCTTTACTGAAGTCCATATAGATAACATCCACTGCCCTTCCTTCATCAATCATCTTTGTCACTTCCTCAAAAAACTCAATCAAATTAGTGAGACACGACCTCCCCTTCACAAAACCGTGCTGCCTCTCGCTAATAAGTTCATTTGTTTCCAAATGGGAGTAAATCCTGTCCCAAAGAATCCTCTTTAATAATTTCCCTACCACTGACGTAAGGCTCACCGGCCTATAATTTCCTGGATTATCCTTGCTACCCTTCTTAAACAAAGGAACAACATTGGCTATTCTCCAGTCCTCTGGGACCTCACCTGTAGCCAATGAGGATGCAAAGATTTCTGTCAAGGCCCCAGCAATTTCTTCCCTTGCCTCCCTCAGTATTCTAGGGTAGATCCCATCAGGCCCTGGGGACTTATCTACCTTAATGCTTTGCAAGACACCCAACACCTCCTCCTTTTTGATAATGAGATGACTGAGACTATCTACACTCCCTTCCCTTGGCTCATCATCCACCAAGTCCTTCTCTTTGGTGAATACTGATGCAAAGTACTCATTTAGTACCTCGCCCATTTCCTCTGGCTGCACACATAGAATCCCTTCTCTGTCCCTGAGTGGGCCAACCCTTTCCCTCGTTACTCTCTTGCTCTTTATATATGTATAAAAAGCCTTGATATTTTCCTTAATCCTGTTTGCCAATGACTTTTCATGACCCCTTTTAGCCTTCCTGACTCCTTGCTTAAGTTCCTTCCTACTGTCTTTATATTCCTCAAGGGATTCGTCTGTTCCTCGCCCTTCCAAATGCTTCCTTTTTCTTTTTGACTAGGCTCACAATATCCCGTGTTATCCAAGGTTCCCAAAACTTGCCAAACTTATCCTTCTTCCTCATAGGAACATGCCAGTCCCGGATTCTAATCAACTGACATTTGAAAGACTCCCACATGTCAGATGTTGATTTACCCTCAAACAGCCTCAAACCACAAATACCTTAAAACTTATGGAATTATGGTCACTGTTCCCGAAATGCTCCCCCACTGAAACTTCGACCACCTGGCCGGGCTCATTCCCCAATACCAGGTCCAGAATGGCCCCATCCCTAGTTGGACGATCTACATATTGTTTCAAGAAGCCCTCCTGGATGCTCCTCACAAATTCTGCCCCATCCAAGCCCCTAGCACTAAGTGAGTCCCAGTCAATATAGGGGAAGTTAAAATCACCCACCACTACAACCCTGTTACCTTTACATCTTTCCAAAATCTGTCTACATATCTGCTCCTCTACCTCCCGCTGGCTGTTGGGAGGCCTGTAGTAAACCCCCAACATCGTGACTGCACCCTTCCTATTCCTGAGCTCCACCCATATTGCCTCGCTGCCCGACCCCTCCGAGGTGTCCTCCCGCAGTACAGCTGTGATATTCTCCTTAACCAGTAATGCAAATCCCCCACCCCTTTTACATCCCCCTCTATCCCGCCTGAAGCTTCTAAATCCTGGAACATTTAGCTGCCAATCCTGTCCTTCCCTCAACCAAGTCTCTGTAATAGCAACAACATCATAGTTCCAAGTACTAATCCAAGCTCTAAGTTCATCTGCCTTACCTGTTATACTTCTCGCATTGAAACAAATGCACTTCAGATCACCAGTCCCGCTGTGCTCAGCAACATCTCCCTGCCTGCTCTTCCTCTTAGTCTTACTGGCCCTATTTATTATGTCCCCCTCATTTATTTCACTTGCTGTCCTACTGCTCTGGTTCCCAACCCCCTGCCACATTGGTTTAAACCCTCCCGAGTGACGCTAGTAAACCTTGCAGCCAGGATATTTGTGCCCCTCCAGTTTAGATGCAACCCGTCCTTCTTGTACAGGTCCCAACTGTCCCTGAAACCCTCCCTTCTACACCAGCTGTACAGCCACTCCGGATAGAAATTTTGGAGGAAATAGACCAGGGCCACATGGGCATAACGGAATGTAGAGCACGGGTTCTGGTGCCTGTGTGGTGGTCAAGAATCTCGCAGGATATTGAAGAACTGATTTTGAATTGTGACGCAAGTGCAGTTCACAGGCAGGATCAGAGAACCTCAATTTGCAACCAAATTCCCAACTGGACTGTGGGAACAGTTGGCGAAGATCCTGTTTAATTATAGTCGATTAACTTCTCAAGACAAATTGAGGTTAATTGGACGTACACAACAACAACTGAAGTAGTCATCAGAGTTTTGCAAGAAGTTTTCACAACACATGGTATATCTGATCAGATAATATCTGACAATGGACCACAAATTGCAAACAATTACTTCACGCACTTAGATGAATAAATCCACTTTTTTCTGCAAACAAATTCTCCTAGGTATCCACATCCATAATGGGAAAGCTGAGTGAGCAGTCCAAACCATCACAGCAATGTTGAAGAAAAATCAAGATTTCCAATTAGCATTTCTGATGTACAGAACAACTTCATTATTGTGCAGATTAGCACCACCCGAACTCTTTAACAGGTAGAAAACTTCAAATACTACTTCCAATTCTACCCAAGAAATTACTTCCAAGGTTACAAAGCAGGGATTATCAGTGAGTAGAAGATAAAGGAGTGTCTTATTGAAAGAAACAAACCCATCATTATAACAGGAAATACTGTACCAGAAAGCTAACACAGTTGTCAGAAGCGCAAAAGGTATGAGACCAAAACAGGGGTCATTCTCCAGAGAGAGGAGAGTCAACAGTGATCTTATTCACTAAACTTCAGAAAGTTCTTTACAGAGACAGAGAAGAAATCTTATTCCTTTACAGCAAAGACATCAATTCGTCATATATTTAGACAAATCAGATATTGAACCTGAAATTCAGAAAACACCGAATGCTACAAACCTCAATGAAGGTCATCCAAGTCAAGAAACAAGAGATCAAAGAAAGATTATCAATCTTCCACATCTGACAATAACAAGATCATGGAGAGTAGTGAAGCCTCCTGACAGAATGAAGTCAGAGACTTTGGGGGAAATGGGGTAGTATGTAAATAAAAAGTGAATGTATGTAAGTATATATATGGATAAAGACTTGGGGGTCAATGTGGTATAAGGGTTTGAAAGGGTTAATGTTGAGGCAGTGTAAAGAATACCTCCTACCATAATGATGTAAGAGATCACGTGAGAAACACTCGAGAATCGCTTCAGCGTGGCTTTCGGAGGAGTCACACAGGCTAGTGTGGAGTGTAAATAGTTATAAAGCAATAAAGATTAATGTTTAACTACTATAGACTAAGAATCTCTCTGGCTAGATTAAATAAAGTGGTAGCGTACCAAACCAATATATACCAGCTGTAGCCCACCCAATCACACGGCCTGAACCCCCTAGAGGAACCTCCCAGCAACTGGACACTCAAGGGAATGAGGGAGCCTCACTCCTCTGTACCCAGCCTATTGGATCCCTACTCATTCGAGCCTTTCAGATCGCTCCTGTACCCAGCCTATCAGATCCTTTGGTGTTACAACCTATCGAATCTTTCCTGTAACCAGCCTATCGGATCCCCCTCCTTCGAGCCTATCCGATCTCTCCTGTAACAAGCCTATCGGATCCCTCCAGTTTTCAGTCTATCAGATCTCTCCTGTATCCAACCTATCAGATCTCTCCTCTTTTCAGCCTATCAGATCGCTCCTGTTTACAGCCTAATCGATCTTTCTATCACAAAGGGTCAGTAACACCAACACTAATGAGAAATAAAACTTTATTAACGTCAAGACACAGAAAATCTCACAGCCGAAGCAAGGGGTTTGCCATCCCCATCCACAGGGAGCTTCCATTTACTCTCTCTCCCTCTCTCTCTCTCTATCTATCTCTCTGCCACTCTATCTCTCTATCTCTGTCTCTCTCTATCTATCGCTCTGCCACTCTCTATCTATCGCTCTGCCACTGTCCATGTATCTCCATCTCTTTCTCTCTCTCCGTCTTTCTCTCTCTCTCTATCTCTCTGTGTCTCTCTGTGCCTCTCTCTCTTTCTGTGTGTGCCTCTCTCTTTGTCTCTCTCTGCCTCTATCGCTTTCTCTTTGCCTCTCTGTGTGTGTCTCTCTCTCTCTGTCTCTGTGTTTCTATCTCTCACTTCTCTCTCTGCCACTCTATCTCTCTCTGTCTCTCTCTCTGTGTCTCTCTATCTCTCTCTCCATCTGTCAGTCTCTCTCTCTCTCTCTGCCACTCTGTGTCTCTCTCTGCCTCTCTCTCTCTTTCTCTGTGTCTGTGTCTCTGTCTCTGTCTCTCTGTCTCTCTCTGCCACTCTGTGTCTCTCTCTGCCACTCTGTCTGCCACTCTCTCTCTCTTTCTCTGTGTCTGTGTCTCTCTGTGTGTGTCTCTCTCTCTCTGTCTCTCTCTCTCTGTATCTCTCACTTCTCTCTCTGCCACTCTATCTCTCTCTGTCTCTCTGTCTCTCTCTCTGTCTTAGTCTCTCTTTCTCTCTCTGCCACTCTGTCTCTCTCTCTGTCTTAGTCTCTCTTTCTTTCTCTGCCTCTCTCTCTCTTTCTCTGTGTCTCTCTCTCTGTCTCCCTCTCTCTCTGTCTGTGTCTGTCTCCCTCTCTCTCTGTCTCCCTCTCTCTCTCTGTCTCCCCCTCTCTCTCTGTCTCTGTGTCTCTGTCGGGAGGGTTCAGTTTACTGTCTCTATCTGACCATTGACACTAATTCTAAAGCAGGCAATGCAGGAAGTTAGATTTTGCAGTTGATTTTCTGATGATTTTCGCTGATGTTAGACACAATCTGGCAGTAGGTTGATTCTGATTTCTCCTTCATTTATCTTCTAGAAAAATCAAAAAATGATATGAAAATATAAATGGAAATGAAATTTCTGTAAAAACGGTTACACAAAAAACATTTTTGTTTCTTGGGCGATCTTGGGAATGAAAGAGGAGATCCAGAGGAAAGTGCAGAGGAGGGTCGCCCTCACTCCCCTCACCCTCACTCCCCTCATCCCCTCACCCTCACTCCCCTCACCTTCACTCCTCTTACCTTCATTCCCCTCACCCCCTCACTCTCACCCTCACTCCCCTCACCCTCACTGCCCTCACACCCCTCACCCTTACTCCCCTCACACCCCTCACTCTCATTCCCCTCACCCTCACTCCTCTCATTCCCCTCACCTTCATTCCCCTCATACCCTCACTCTCACCCTCACTGCCCTCACCTTTACTCCCCTCACCCTCATTCTCGCTCCCCTCACTAACCTCATCCTCATTCCTCTCATACCCCTCACTCCCCTCACCCTCACTCCACTCACACCCTTCACCTTCTCACCCCTCACCATCACCCTTACTCGCCTCATTCCCCTCACCCTCACTCCCCTCACCATCACCCTCACTCACCTCACTGCTCTCACCCTCAACCCCCTCATCCGCATTCCCCTCACACCCCTCACCATCACCCTGACTCGCCTCACTCCACTCACCCTCACTCCCCTCACCATCACCCTCACTCACCTCACTGCTCTCACCCTCAACCCCCTCACCATCACCCTCACTCGCCTCTCCCTCACTTCCCTCACGCTCACTCCCCTACCCTCTCCCTCACTCCCCTCACCCTCACCCTCACTCCCTTAACCTTCACACACCTCACCCTCACCTTTGTTCCCCTCACCCTCACTCCCCTAACCCTCACCCTCACTCTCCCACCGTCACTGTCTCAGTGACCCGGCTTTTATCTGTTTTAAACTTCAGCACCTGAAACCCACCTTGAAGCTGATTTCATTTTTCACAAAGCAGCTGATGATCTCGTTCTGTAATAACCGAGGGAGATGAACATTAATGGAGTCACTGACCCAAATTATCATCAATGATTTGGATGAAGGGACAGAGTAATGTATCTATGTTTGCTGATGATACAAAGTTCGGTGGAAAGGTAAGCTGCGGGGAGGATGTAGAGAGGCTGCAAAGAGATATAGACAGGTTAAGTGAGTGGGCAACAAGATGGTAAATGGAGTATAATTTAGGGAAGTGTGAAGTTGTTCACTTTGGTTGCAAAAATAGAAAAGCAGAATATTTTTTAAAAGGTGTGAAACTGCTAAGTGTTGGGAGTACTCGTACAAGGAACGCACAAAGTTAACATGCAGGTGCAGCAGGCTATTAGGAAGGCAAATGGCATGTTGGCCTTTATTGCAAGGAGATTGGAGGACAGGGATAAAGAAGTCTTACTAAAATTATATACAGGGCTTTGGTGAGTCCGTACCTGGAATACTGTGTGCAGTTTTGGTCTCCACATTTAAGAAAGGATATACTTGCACTGGAGGCAGTGCAGTGAAGATTTACTAAATTGGTCCCTGGGATGATGGGGTTGTCCTATGATGAGAGGCTGAGTAAGTTGGACCTATATTCTCTGGAGTTTAGAAGAATGAGAGGCAATCTAATTGAGACATACAAGATTGTGCAAGGGTGAGGCCGGCAGCAGTAAAAAGGAGGAGGGGCCTGAGAGAGAGAGAGAGAGCGAGAGAGAGAGAGAGAGAGAGAGAGAGAAAGCACAGTGAGAGCGGCAGCAGGATAAAGGAGCGCGGCCTGAGACGTCAGTGGTAGGGAAATTATTAGAGAGGATTCTTCGGGACAGGATTTACTCCCATTTGGGAACAACCAAAATTATTAGCGAGAGGCAGCACGGTTTTGTGAAGGGGAGGTCATGTCTCAATAATTTGATTGAGTTTTTTGAGGAAGTGACAAAGATGATTGATGAAGGAAGGGCAGTGGATGTTATCTATATGGACTTCAGTAAAGCCTTTGACAAGGTCCCGCATGGCAGACTGGTACAAAAGGTGAAGTCACACGGGATCAGAGGTGAGCTGACAAGATGGATACAGAACTGGCTCAGTCATGGAAGACAGAGGGTAATAGTGGAAGGGTGCTTTTCTGAATGGAGGGCTGTGACTAGTGGTGTTCCGCAGGGATCAGTGCTGGGACCTTTGCTCTTTGTAGTATATATAAATGATTTGGAGGAAAATGTAGCTGGTCTGATTAGTAAGTTTGCGGATGACACAAAGGTTGGTGGAGTTGCGGACAGTGATGAGGATTGTCAGAGGATACAGTAGGATATAGATCGGTTGGAGACTTGGGCGGAGAAATGGCAGATGGAATTTAATCCGGACAAATGTGAGGTAATGTATTTTGGAAGGTCTAATGCAGGTGGGAAGTATACAGTAAATGGCAGAACCCTCAGGAGTATTGACAGGCAGAGATATCTGGGCGTACAGGTCCACAGGTCACTGAAAGTGGCAACGCAGGTGGATAAGGTAGTCAAGAAGGCATACGGCATGCTTCCCTTTATCGGTCGGGGCATAGAGTATAAAAATTGGCATGTCATGCTGCAGCTGTACAGAACTTTAGTTATGCCACACTTAGAATATTGCGTGCAATTCTGGTCGCCACACTACCAGAAGGACGTGGAGGCTTTGGAGAGGGTACAGAGGAGGTTTACCAGGATGTTGCCTGCTCTGGAGGGCATTAACTATGAGGAGAGGTTGGATAAACTCGGATTGTTTTCACTGGAACGATGGAGGTGGAGGGACGACATGATAGAGGTTTACAAAGTTATGAGAGGCATGGACAGAGTGGATAGTCAGAAGCTTTTCCCCAGGGTGGAAGAGTCAGTTACTAGGGGACATAGGTTTAAGGTGAGGGGGGCAAAGTTTAGAGGGGATGTGCGAGGCATGTTTTTACACAGAGGGTGGTGAGTGCCTGGAACTTGTTGCCGGTGGAGGTGGTGGAAGCAGGTACGATAGCGACGTTTAAGAGGCATCTTGACAAATACATGAATAGGATGGAAATGGAGGGATACGGACCCCGGAAGTGCAGAAGATTTTAGTTTAGGCAGGCATCATGATCGGCGCAGGCTTGGAGGGCCGAATGGCCTGTTCCTGTGCTGCACTGTTCTTTGTTCTTTGTTATTTCAGACAGAGAGAGAGCACAGTGAGACCGGGGGCAGTCTAATGGAGCGGAGCTGAGAGAGAGCACAGTGAGACTGGCGGCAGTGAAATGCAGCGGAGCTGAGAGAGAGCACAGTGAGACTGGCGGCAGTGTAATGGAGCGGAGCTGAGAGAGAGCACAGGAAGACCGGGGGCAGTGTAATGGAGATGTGCTGAGAGAGAGCACAGTGAGACTGGCGGCAGTGTAATGGAGCGGAGCTGAGAGAGAGCACAGTGAGACCGGCGGCAGTGTAATGGAGATGGGCTGAGAGAGAGGCGGCACAGTGGTTTGCACTGCAGCCTCACAGCTCCAGCAAGCCGGGTTCAATTCTGGGTACTGCCTGTGTGGAGTTTGCAAGTTCTCCCTGTGTCTGCGTGGGCTTTCTCCGGGTGCTCCGGTTTCCTCCCACATGCCAAAAGACTTGCAGGTTGGTAGGTAAATTGGCCATTATAAATTGCCCCCAGTATAGGTAGGTGGTAGGGAAATATAGGGACAGGTGGGGATGTGGTAGGAATATGGGATTAGTGTAGGATTAGTATAAATGGGTGGTTGATGGTTGGCACAGACCCGGTGGGCCGAAGGGCCTGTTTCAGTGCTGTATCTCTAAACAAGAGCACAGTGAGACCGGAGGCAACGTAATGGAGCGGGGCTGAGAGAGAGCACAGTGAGACCGGCGGCAACGTAATGGAACGGGATTTAGAGAGAACACAGTGAGACCGGCGGCAACGTAATGGAGCGGACCTGAGAGAGAGCACAGTGAGACCGGCGGAAGTGTAATGGAGATGGGCTGAGAGAGAGCACACTGAGACCGGCGGCAGTGTAATGGAGCGGGGGTGAGTGAGAGCACAGTGAGACCGGCGGCAATGTAATGGAACGGGATTTGGAGAGAGCACAGTGAGACTGGCGGCAGTGTAATGGAGATGGGCTGAGAGAGAGCACAGTGAGACTGGCGGCAACGTAATGGAACGGAGCTGAGAGAGAGCACAGTGAGATCGGTGGCAGTGTATTGGAGATGGGCTGAGAGAGCGCACACTGAGACCGGCGGCAGTGTAATGGAGCGGGGGTGAGTGAGAGCACAGTGAGACTGGCGGCAGTGAAATGGAGCAGGGGTGAGTGAGAGCACAGTGAGAAACGGGAGTGTAATGGAGATGGGCTGAGAGAGAGCACAGTGAGAAACGGGCGACAGTTTAATGGAGCGGGGTTGAGAGAGAGCACAGTGAGACCGGCGGCAGTGTAATGGAGCGGGGGTGAGAGAGAGCACAGTGAGACCGGCGCAGTGTAATGGAGCGGGGGTGAGAGAGAGCACAGTGAGATGGGCGACAGTGTAATGGAGCGGGGTTGAGAGAGCACAAAGAGACCTGCGGCAGTGTAATGGAGATGGGCTGAGAGAGAGCACAGTGAGACGGGCGGCAGTGCAATGGAGCGGGGGTGAGAGAGAGCACATGTGAGACGGGCAAAAGAGCAATGGAGCGGGGTTGAGAGAGAGCACAGTGAGACCTGCGGCAATGTAATGGAGATGGGCTGAGAGAGAGCACAGCGAGACCGGCGACGGTATAATGGAGCGGGGCTGAGAGAGAGCACAGTGAGACCTGCGGCAGTGTAATGGAGATGGGCTGAGATAGAGCACAGTGAGACGGGCGGCAGTGCAATGGAGCGGGGGTGAGAGAGAGCACATGTGAGACGGGCAAAAGAGCAATGGAGCGGGGTTGAGAGAGAGCACAGTGAGAACTGCGGCAGTGTAATGGAGATGGGCTGAGAGAGAGCACAGCGAGACCGCCGACGGTATAATGGAGCGGGGCTGAGAGAGAGCACAGTGAGACCGGCGGCAGTGTAATGGAGCGGGGGTGAGAGAGAGCACAGCGAGACAGGCGACGGTATAATGGAGCGGGGGTGAGAGAGAGCACATGTGAGACCAGAGGCAGTGTAATGGAGCGGGGGTGAGAGAGAGCACAGCGAGACAGGCGACGGTATAATGGAGCGGGGGTGAGAGGGAGCACATGTGAGAAGGGCAAAAGTGTAATGGAGCGGGGTTGAGAGTGAGCACAGTGAGACCTGCGGCAGTGTAATGGAGATGGGCTGAGAGAGAGCACAGTGAGACGGGCGGCAGTGTAATGGAGCGGGGCTGAGAGAGAGCACAGTGAGACGGGCAACAGTGTAATGGAGCAGGGCTGAGAGAGAGCACAGCGAGACCGGCGGCAGTGTAATGGAGCAGATGAGAGAGACCACAGTGAGACCTGCGACAGTGGAATGGAGCGGGGGTGAGAGAGAGCCCAGTGAGACCGGCAAAAGTGTAATGGAGCGGGGTTGAGAGAGAACACAGTGAGACCGGCGGCAGTGTAATGGAGATGGGCTGAGAGAGAGCACAGTGAGACCGGCGGCAGTGTAATGGAGCGGGGGTGAGAGAGAGCACAGTGAGACGGGCGGCAGTGTAATGGAGCGGGGCTGAGAGAGAGCACAGTGAGACTGGCGGATGTGTAATGGAGCAGGGGTGAGAGAGAGCACAGTGAGACCGGCGGCAGTGTAATGGAGATGGGCTGAGAGAGAGCACAGTGAGACCGGAGGCAGTGTAATGGAGCGGGGCTGAGAGAGAGCACAGTGAGACCGGCGGCAGTGTAATGGAGATGGGCTGAGAGAGAGCACAGTGAGACCGGCGGCAGTGTAATGGAGCGGGGGTGAGAGAGAGCACAGTGAGACAGGCGGCAGTGTAATGGAGCGGGGCTGAGAGAGAGCACAGTGAGACTGGCGGATGTGTAATGGAGCAGGGGTGAGAGAGAGCACAGTGAGACCGGCGGCAGTGTAATGGAGATGGGCTGAGAGAGAGCACAGTGAGACCGGAGGCAGTGTAATGGAGATGGGCTGAGAGAGAGCACAGTGAGACTGGCGGCAGTGTAATGGAGCGGAGCTGAGAGAGAGCACAGTAAGACCGGCGGCAGTGTAATGGAGAGGGGCTGAGAGAGAGCACACTGAGACCGGCGGCAGTGTAATGGAGCGGGGTTGAGTGAGAGCACAGTGAGTCCGGCGGCAATGTAATGGAGCGGGGCTGAGAGAGAGCACAGTGAGACCGGAGGCAGTGTAATGGAGCGAGGGTGAGAGAGAGCACAGTGAGACCAGAGGCAGTGTAATGGAGCGGGGGTGAGAGAGAGCACAGCGAGACAGGCGACGATATAATGGAGCGGGGGTGAGAGAGAGCACATGTGAGACGGGCAAAAGTGTAATGGAGCGGGGTTGAGAGTGAGCACAGTGAGACCTGCGGCAGTGTAATGGAGATGGGCTGAGAGAGAGCACAGTGAGACCGGAGGCAGTGTAATGGAGCGGGGCTGAGAGAGAGCACAGTGAGACCGGCGGCAGTGTAATGGAGATGGGCTGAGAGAGAGCACACTGAGACCGGCGGCAGTGTAATGGAGCGGGGGTGAGAGAGAGCACAGTGAGACAGGCGGCAGTGTAATGCAGCGGGGCTGAGAGAGAGCACAGTGAGACTGGCGGATGTGTAATGGAGCAGATGAGAGAGACCACAGTGAGACCTGCGACACTGGAATGGAGTGGGGGTGAGAGAGAGCACAGCGAGACCGGCGGCAGTGTAATGGAGCAGATGAGAGAGACCACAGTGAGACCTGCGACACTGGAATGGTGCGGGGGTGAGAGAGAGCACAGTGAGACCGGAGGCAGTGTAATGGAGCGGGGCTGAGAGAGAGCACAGTGAGACCGGAGGCAGTGTAATGGAGCGGGGCTGAGAGAGAGCACAGTGAGACCGGCGGCAGTGTAATGGAGCGGGGCTGAGAGAGAGCACAGTGAGACCGGCGGCAGTGTAATGGAGATGGGCTGAGAGAGAGCACAGTGAGACTGGCGGCAGTGTAATGGAGCGGAGCTGAGAGAGAGCACAGTAAGACCGGCGGCAGTGTAGTGGAGATGGGCTGAGAGAGAGCACAGTGAGACTGGCGGCAGTGCAATGGAGCGGGGCTGAGAGAGAGCACAGTGAGACCGGCGGCAGTGTAATGGAGCGGAGCTGAGAGAGAGCACAGTGAGACCGGCGGCAGTGCAATGGAGCGGAGCTGAGAGAGAGCACAGTGAGACCGGCGGCAGTGTAATGGAGATGGGCTGAGAGATAGCACAGTGAGACCGGCGGCAGTGTAATGGAGATGGGGTGAGAGAGAGCACAGTGAGACCGGCGGCAGTGTAATGGAGATGGGGTGAGAGAGAGCACAGGGAGACCGGCGGCAGTGCAATGGAGCGGAGCTGAGAGAGAGCACAGTGAGACCGGCGGCAGTGTAATGGAGATGGGCTGAGAGATAGCACAGTGAGACCGGCGGCAGTGTCATGGAGATGGGCTGAGAGAGAGCACAGTGAGACCGGCGGCAACGTAATGGAACGGGATTTAGAGAGAGCACAGTAAGACCGGCGGCAGTGTCATGGAGATGGGCTGAGAGAGAGCACAGTGAGACCGGCGGCAACGTAATGGAACGGGATTTAGAGAGAGCACAGTGAGACCGGCGGCAGTGTAATGGAGATGGGCTGAGAGAGAGGCGGCACAGTGGTTTGCACTGCAGCCTCACAACTCCAGCGACCCGGGTTCAATTCTGGGTACTGCCTGTGTGGAGTTTGCAAGTTCTCCCTGTGTCTGCGTGGGCTTTCTCCGGGTGCTCCGGTTTCCTCCCACATGCCAAAAGACTTGCAGGTTGGTAGGTAAATTGGCCATTATAAATTGCCCCCAGTATAGGTAGGTGGTAGGGAAATATAGGGACAGGTGGGGATGTGGTAGGAATATGGGGTTAGTGTAGGATTAGTATAAATGGGTGGTTGATGGTCGGCACAGACCCGGTGGGCCAAAGGGCCTGTTTCAGTGATGTATCTCTAAACAAGAGCACAGTGAGACCGGAGGCAACGTAATGGAATGGGATTTAGAGAGAGCACAGTGAGACCGGCGGCAGTGTAATGGAGATGGGCTGAGAGAGAGCACAGTGAGACCGGCGGCAACGTAATGGAATGGGATTTAGATAGAGCACAGTGAGACCGGCGGCAGTGTAATGGAGATGGGCTGAGAGAGAGCACAGTGAGACTGGCGGCAACGTAATGGAGCGGAGCTGAGAGAGAGCACAGTGAGACCGGCGGCAGTGTAATGGAGATGGGCTGAGAGAGAGCACAGTGAGAAACGGGCGACAGTTTAATGGAGCGGGGGTGAGAGAGAGCACAGTGAGACTGGCGGCAGTGTAATGGAGCGGGGGTGAGAGAGAGCACAGTGAGACCGGCGGCAGTGTAATGGAGCGGGGGTGAGAGAGAGCACAGTGAGACCGGCGCAGTGTAATGGAGCAGGGGTGAGAGAGAGCACAGTGAGACCTGCGGCAGTGTAATGGAGATGGGCTGAGATAGAGCACAGTGAGACGGGCGGCAGTGCAATGGAGCGGGGGTGAGAGAGAGCACATGTGAGACGGGCAAAAGAGCAATGGAGCGGGGTTGAGAGAGAGCACAGTGAGACCTGCGGCAGTGTAATGGAGATGGGCTGAGAGAGAGCACAGCGAGACCGGCGACGGTATAATGGAGCGGGGCTGAGAGAGAGCACAGTGAGACCTGCGGCAGTGCAATGGAGATGGGCTGAGATAGAGCACAGTGAGACGGGCGGCAGTGCAATGGAGCGGGGGTGAGAGAGAGCACATGTGAGACGGGCAAAAGAGCAATGGAGCGGGGTTGAGAGAGAGCACAGTGAGACCTGCGGCAGTGTAATGGAGATGGGCTGAGAGAGAGCACAGCGAGACCGGCGACGGTATAATGGAGCGGGGCTGAGAGAGAGCACAGTGAGACCGGCGGCAGTGTAATGGAGCGGGGGTGAGAGAGAGCACATGTGAGACCAGAGGCAGTGTAATGGAGCGGGGGTGAGAGAGAGCACAGCGAGACAGGCGACGGTATAATGGAGCGGGGGTGAGATGGAGCACATGTGAGACGGGCAAAAGTGTAATGGAGCGGGGTTGAGAGTGAGCACAGTGAGACCTGCGGCAGTGTAATGGAGATGGGCTGAGAGAGAGCACAGTGAGACGGGCGGCAGTGTAATGGAGCGGGGCTGAGAGAGAGCACAGTGAGACGGGCAACAGTGTAATGGAGCAGGGCTGAGAGAGAGCACAGCGAGACCGGAGGCAGTGTAATGGAGCAGATGAGAGAGACCACAGTGAGACCTGCGACAGTGGAATGGAGCGGGGGTGAGAGAGAGCCCAGTGAGACCGGCAAAAGTGTAATGGAGAGGGGTTGAGAGAGAACACAGTGAGACCGGCGGCAGTGTAATGGAGATGGGCTGAGAGAGAGCACAGTGAGACCGGCGGCAGTGTAATGGAGCGGGGGTGAGAGAGAGCACAGTGAGATGGGCGGCAGTGTAATGGAGCGGGGCTGAGAGAGAGCACAGTGAGACTGGCGGATGTGTAATGGAGCAGGGGTGAGAGAGAGCACAGTGAGACCGGCGGCAGTGTAATGGAGATGGGCTGAGAGAGAGCACAGTGAGAGCGGCGGCAGTGTAATGGAGCGGGGGTGAGAGAGAGCACAGTGAGACAGGCGGCAGTGTAATGCAGCGGGGCTGAGAGAGAGCACAGTGAGACTGGCGGATGTGTAATGGAGCAGGGGTGAGAGAGAGCACAGTGAGACCGGCGGCAGTGTAATGGAGATGGGCTGAGAGAGAGCACAGTGAGACCGGAGGCAGTGTAATGGAGCGGGGCTGAGAGAGAGCACAGTGAGACCGGAGGCAGTGTAATGGAGCGGGGCTGAGATGGAGCACAGTGAGACCGGCGGCAGTGTAATGGAGATGGGCTGAGAGAGAGCACAGTGAGACTGGCGGCAGTGTAATGGAGCGGAGCTGAGAGAGAGCACAGTAAGACCGGCGGCAGTGTAATGGAGATGGGCTGAGAGAGAGCACACTGAGACCGGCGGCAGTGTAATGGAGCGGGGTTGAGTGAGAGCACAGTGAGTCCGGCGGCAATGTAATGGAGCGGGGCTGAGAGAAAGCACAGTGAGACCGGAGGCAGTGTAATGGAGCGAGGGTGAGAGAGAGCACAGTGAGACCAGAGGCAGTGTAATGGAGCGGGGGTGAGAGAGAGCACAGCGAGACAGGCGACGATATAATGGAGCGGGGGTGAGAGAGAGCTCATGTGAGACGGGCAAAAGTGTAATGGAGCGGGGTTGAGAGTGAGCACAGTGAGACCTGCGGCAGTGTAATGGAGATGGGCTGAGAGAGAGCACAGTGAGACGGGCGGCAGTGTAATGGAGCGGGGCTGAGAGAGAGCACAGTGAGACGGGCAACAGTGTAATGGAGCAGGGCTGAGAGAGAGCACAGCGAGACCGGCGGCAGTGTAATGGAGCAGATGAGAGAGACCACAGTGAGACCTGCGACACTGGAATGGAGCGGGGGTGAGAGAGAGCCCAGTGAGACCGGCAAAAGTGTAATGGAGCGGGGTTGAGAGAGAACACAGTGAGACCGGCGGCAGTGTAATGGAGATGGGCTGAGAGAGAGCACAGTGAGACCGGAGGCAGTGTAATGGAGCGGGGCTGAGAGAGAGCACAGTGAGACCGGCGGCAGTGTAATGGAGATGGGCTGAGAGAGAGCACACTGAGACCGGCGGCAGTGTAATGGAGCGGGGGTGAGAGAGAGCACAGTGAGACAGGCGGCAGTGTAATGCAGCGGGGCTGAGAGAGAGCACAGTGAGACTGGCGGATGTGTAATGGAGCAGATGAGAGAGACCACAGTGAGACCTGCGACACTGGAATGGAGCGGGGGTGAGAGAGAGCACAGCGAGACCGGCGGCAGTGTAATGGAGCAGATGAGAGAGACCACAGTGAGACCTGCGACACTGGGATGGTGCGGGGGTGAGAGAGAGCACAGTGAGACCGGCGGCAGTGTAATGGAGATGGGCTGAGAGAGAGCACAGTGAGACCGGAGGCAGTGTAATGGAGCGGAGCTGAGAGAGAGCACAGTGAGACCGGCGGCAGTGTAATGGAGATGGGCTGAGAGAGAGCACAGTGAGACTGGCGGCAGTGCAATGGAGCGGGGCTAAGAGAGAGCACAGTGAGACCGGAGGCAGTGTAATGGAGATGGGCTGAGAGAGAGCACAGTGAGACTGGCGGCAGTGTAATGGAGCGGGGCTGAGAGAGAGCACAGTGAGACCGGCGGCAGTGTAATGGAGATGGGCTGAGAGAGAGCACAGTGAGACTGGCGGCAGTGTAATGGAGCGGGGCTGAGAGAGAGCACAGTGAGACCGGAGGCAGTGTAATGGAGCGGAGCTGAGAGAGAGCACAGTGAGACCGGCGGCAGTGTAATGGAGATGGGGTGAGAGAGAGCACAGTGAGACCGGCGGCAGTGCAATGGAGCGGAGCTGAGAGAGAGCACAGTGAGACCGGCGGCAGTGTAATGGAGATGGGCTGAGAGATAGCACAGTGAGACCGGCGGCAGTGTCATGGAGATGGGCTGAGATAGAGCACAGTAAGACCGGCGGCAACGTAATGGAACGGGATTTAGAGAGAGCACAGTGAGACCGGCGGCAGTGTCATGGAGATGGGCTGAGAGAGAGGCGGCACAGTGGTTTGCACTGCAGCCTCACAACTCCAGCGACCCGGGTTCAATTCTGGGTACTGCCTGTGTGGAGTTTGCAAGTTCTCCCTGTGTCTGCGTGGGCTTTCTCCGGGTGCTCCGGTTTCCTCCCACATGCCAAAAGACTTGCAGGTTGGTAGGTAAATTGGCCATTATAAATTGCCCCCAGTATAGGTAGGTGGTAGGGAAATATAGGGACAGGTGGGGATGTGGTAGGAATATGGGGTTAGTGTAGGATTAGTATAAATGGGTGGTTGATGGTCGGCACAGACCCGGTGGGCCAAAGGGCCTGTTTCAGTGATGTATCTCTAAACAAGAGCACAGTGAGACCGGAGGCAACGTAATGGAATGGGATTTAGAGAGAGCACAGTGAGACCGGCGGCAGTGTAATGGAGATGGGCTGAGAGAGAGCACACTGAGACCGGCGGCAGTGTAATGGAGCGGGGTTGAGTGAGAGCACAGTGAGTCCGGCGGCAATGTAATGGAGCGGGGCTGAGAGAGAGCACAGTGAGACCGGAGGCAGTGTAATGGAGCGAGGGTGAGAGAGAGCACAGTGAGACCAGAGGCAGTGTAATGGAGCGGGGGTGAGAGAGAGCACAGCGAGACAGGCGACGATATAATGGAGCGGGGGTGAGAGAGAGCACATGTGAGACGGGCAAAAGTGTAATGGAGCGGGGTTGAGAGTGAGCACAGTGAGACCTGCGGCAGTGTAATGGAGATGGGCTGAGAGAGAGCACAGTGAGACGGGCGGCAGTGTAATGGAGCGGGGCTGAGAGAGAGCACAGTGAGACGGGCAACAGTGTAATGGAGCAGGGCTGAGAGAGAGCACAGCGAGACCGGCGGCAGTGTAATGGAGCAGATGAGAGAGACCACAGTGAGACCTGCGACACTGGAATGGAGCGGGGGTGAGAGAGAGCCCAGTGAGACCGGCAAAAGTGTAATGGAGCGGGGTTGAGAGAGAACACAGTGAGACCGGCGGCAGTGTAATGGAGATGGGCTGAGAGAGAGCACAGTGAGACCGGAGGCAGTGTAATGGAGCGGGGCTGAGAGAGAGCACAGTGAGACCGGCGGCAGTGTAATGGAGATGGGCTGAGAGAGAGCACACTGAGACCGGCGGCAGTGTAATGGAGCGGGGGTGAGAGAGAGCACAGTGAGACAGGCGGCAGTGTAATGCAGCGGGGCTGAGAGAGAGCACAGTGAGACTGGCGGATGTGTAATGGAGCAGATGAGAGAGACCACAGTGAGACCTGCGACACTGGAATGGAGCGGGGGTGAGAGAGAGCACAGCGAGACCGGCGGCAGTGTAATGGAGCAGATGAGAGAGACCACAGTGAGACCTGCGACACTGGGATGGTGCGGGGGTGAGAGAGAGCACAGTGAGACCGGCAGCAGTGTAATGGAGATGGGCTGAGAGAGAGCACAGTGAGACCGGAGGCAGTGTAATGGAGCGGAGCTGAGAGAGAGCACAGTGAGACCGGCGGCAGTGTAATGGAGATGGGCTGAGAGAGAGCACAGTGAGACTGGCGGCAGTGCAATGGAGCGGGGCTGAGAGAGAGCACAGTGAGACCGGAGGCAGTGTAATGGAGCGGAGCTGAGAGAGAGCACAGTGAGACCGGCGGCAGTGTAATGGAGATGGGGTGAGAGAGAGCACAGTGAGACCGGCGGCAGTGCAATGGAGCGGAGCTGAGAGAGAGCACAGTGAGACCGGCGGCAGTGTAATGGAGATGGGCTGAGAGATAGCACAGTGAGACCGGCGGCAGTGTCATGGAGATGGGCTGAGATAGAGCACAGTAAGACCGGCGGCAACGTAATGGAACGGGATTTAGAGAGAGCACAGTGAGACCGGCGGCAGTGTAATGGAGATGGGCTGAGAGAGAGGCGGCACAGTGGTTTGCACTGCAGCCTCACAACTCCAGCGACCCGGGTTCAATTCTGGGTCCTGCCTGTGTGGAGTTTGCAAGTTCTCCCTGTGTCTGCGTGGGCTTTCTCCGGGTGCTCCGGTTTCCTCCCACATGCCAAAAGACTTGCAGGTTGGTAGGTAAATTGGCCATTATAAATTGCCCCCAGTATAGGTAGGTGGTAGGGAAATATAGGGACAGGTGGGGATGTGGTAGGAATATGGGGTTAGTGTAGGATTAGTATAAATGGGTGGTTGATGGTCGGCACAGACCCGGTGGGCCAAAGGGCCTGTTTCAGTGATGTATCTCTAAACAAGAGCACAGTGAGACCGGAGGCAACGTAATGGAATGGGATTTAGAGAGAGCACAGTGAGACCGGCGGCAGTGTAATGGAGATGGGCTGAGAGAGAGCACACTGAGACCGGCGGCAGTGTAATGGAGCGGGGTTGAGTGAGAGCACAGTGAGTCCGGCGGCAATGTAATGGAGCGGGGCTGAGAGAGAGCACAGTGAGACCGGAGGCAGTGTAATGGAGCGAGGGTGAGAGAGAGCACAGTGAGACCAGAGGCAGTGTAATGGAGCGGGGGTGAGAGAGAGCACAGCGAGACAGGCGACGATATAATGGAGCGGGGGTGAGAGAGAGCACATGTGAGACGGGCAAAAGTGTAATGGAGCGGGGTTGAGAGTGAGCACAGTGAGACCTGCGGCAGTGTAATGGAGATGGGCTGAGAGAGAGCACAGTGAGACGGGCAACAGTGTAATGGAGCAGGGCTGAGAGAGAGCACAGCGAGACCGGCGGCAGTGTAATGGAGCAGATGAGAGAGACCACAGTGAGACCTGCGACACTGGAATGGAGCGGGGGTGAGAGAGAGCCCAGTGAGACCGGCAAAAGTGTAATGGAGCGGGGGTGAGAGAGAACACAGTGAGACCGGCGGCAGTGTAATGGAGATGGGCTGAGAGAGAGCACAGTGAGACCGGAGGCAGTGTAATGGAGCGGGGCTGAGAGAGAGCACAGTGAGACCGGCGGCTGTGTAATGGAGATGGGCTGAGAGAGAGCACACTGAGACCGGCGGCAGTGTAATGGAGCGGGGGTGAGAGAGAGCACAGTGAGACAGGCGGCAGTGTAATGCAGCGGGGCTGAGAGAGAGCACAGTGAGACTGGCGGATGTGTAATGGAGCAGATGAGAGAGACCACAGTGAGACCTGCGACACTGGAATGGAGCGGGGGTGAGAGAGAGCACAGCGAGACCGGCGGCAGTGTAATGGAGCAGATGAGAGAGACCACAGTGAGACCTGCGACACTGGAATGGTGCGGGGGTGAGAGAGAGCACAGTGAGACCGGCGGCAGTGTAATGGAGCGGGGATGAGAGAGAGCACAGTGAGACCGGAGGCAGTGTAATGGAGCGGCGCTGAGAGAGAGCACAGTGAGACCGGAGGCAGTGTAATGGAGCGGGGCTGAGAGAGAGCACAGTGAGACTGGCGGCAGTGTAATGGAGCGGGGCTGAGAGAGAGCACAGTGAGACCGGAGGCAGTGTAATGGAGCGGAGCTGAGAGAGAGCACAGTGAGACCGGCGGCAGTGTAATGGAGATGGGGTGAGAGAGAGCACAGTGAGACCGGCGGCAGTGCAATGGAGCGGAGCTGAGAGAGAGCACAGTGAGACCGGCGGCAGTGTAATGGAGATGGGCTGAGAGATAGCACAGTAAGACCGGCGGCAGTGTCATGGAGATGGGCTGCGAGAGAGCACAGTGAGACCGGCGGCAACGTAATGGAACGGGATTTAGAGAGAGCACAGTGAGACCGGCGGCAGTGTAATGGAGATGGGCTGAGAGAGAGGCGGCACAGTGGTTTGCACTGCAGCCTCACAACTCCAGCGACCCGGGTTCAATTCTGGGTACTGCCTGTGTGGAGTTTGCAAGTTCTCCCTGTGTCTGCGTGGGCTTTCTCCGGGTGCTCCGGTTTCCTCCCACATGCCAAAAGACTTGCAGGTTGGTAGGTAAATTGGCCATTATAAAGTGCCCCCAGTATAGGTAGGTGGTAGGGAAATATAGGGACAGGTGGAGATGTGGTAGGAATATGGGATTAGTGTAGGATTAGTATAAATGGGTGGTTGATGGTCGGCACAGACCCGGTGGGCGAAAGGGCCTGTTTCAGTGATGTATCTCTAAACAAGAGCACAGTGAGACCGGAGGCAACGTAATGGAATGGGATTTAGAGAGAGCACAGTGAGACCGGCGGCAGTGTAATGGAGATGGGCTGAGAGAGAGCACAGTGAGACCGGCGGCAACGTAATGGAATGGGATTTAGAGAGAGCACAGTGAGACCGGCGGCAGTGTAATGGAGATGGGCTGAGAGAGAGCACAGTGAGACTGGCGGCAACGTAATGGAGCGGAGCTGAGAGAGAGCACAGTGAGACCGGCGGCAGTGTAATGGAGCGAGGGTGAGTGAGAGCACAGTGAGACCAGAGTAAGTGTAATGGAGCGGGGGTGAGAGAGAGCACAGTGAGATCGGCAGCAGTATAATGGAGCGGGGGTGAGAGAGAGCACAGTGAGACCATAGGCAGTGTAATGGAGCGAGGGTGAGAGAGAGCACAGTGAGACCAGAGGAAGTGTAATGGAGCGGGTCTGAGAGAGAGCACAGTGAGACCTGCGGCAGTGTAATGGTGCGGGGCCGAGAGAGAGCACAGTGAGACCTGCGGCAGTGTAATGGTGCGGGGCTGAGAGAGAGCAAAGTGAGACCAGCGGCAGTGTAATGGAGCGGGGGTGAGCGAGAGCACTGTGAGACAGGCGGCAGATTAACAGAGCGGGGCTGAGAGAGAGCACAGTGATCCGGAGGAAGCGTAATGGAGATGGGCTGAGAGAGAGCACAGTGAGACCGGCAGAAGTGTAATGGAGCATGGGTGAGAGAGAGCAAAGTGAGACGGGCGGCAGTGTAATGGAGCGGGGTTGAGAGAGAGCACATGAAAAGGGCGACAGTGTAATGGAGCGGGGGTGAGAGAGAGCACAGTGAGACGGGCGACAGTTTAATGGAGCGGGGTTGAGAGAGAACACAGTGAGACGGGCGGCAGTGTAATGGAGCGGGGGTGAGAGAGAGCACAGTGAGACGGGCGACAGTTTAATGGAGCGGGGTTGAGAGAGAACACAGTGAGACCGGCAGCAGTGTAATGGAGCGGGGCTGAGAGAGAGCACAGTGAGACCGGCAGCAGTGTAATGGAGCGGGGTTGGGAGAGACCACAGTGAGAAGGGCGACAGTGTAATGGAGCGGGGGTGAGAGAGAGCACAGTGAGACGGGCGGCAGTGTAATGGAGCGGGGGTGAGAGAGAGCACAGTGAGACGGGCGACAGTGTAATGGAGCGGGGCTGAGAGAGAGCACAGTGAGACCAGAAGAAGTGTAATGGAGCGGGGGTGAGAGAGAGCACAGTGAGACCGGCAGCAGGAAAATGGAGCGGGGGTGAGAGAGAGCACAGTGAGACCGGAGGCAGTGTAATGGAGCGAGGGTGAGAGAGAGCACAGTGAGACCAGAGGCAGCGTAATGGAGCGGGGGTGAGTGAGAGCACAGTGAGTCAAGAGGCAGTGAAATGCAGCAGGGCTGAGAGAGAGCACAGTGAGACCGGCGGCAGTGTCACGGAGCCGGGCTGAGAGAGAGCACAGTGAGACCGGCGGCAATGTAACGGAGCCTGGCTGAGAGAGAGCACAGTGAGACTGGCGGCAGTGAAATGGAGCAGGGCTGAGAGAGAGCACAGTGAGACCGGCGGCAGTGTAACGGAGATGGGCTGAGAGAGAGCACAGTGAGACCGGCAGCAGTGTAATGGAGCCGGGCTGAGAGAGAGCACAGTGAGACTGGCTGCAGTGTAATGGAGGGTGATGAGAGAGAGCACAGTGAGACCGGCGGCTGTGTAACGGAGCGGGACTGAGAGAGAGCACAGTGAGACCTGCGGCAGTGTAATGTAGTGGGGATGAGAGAGAGCGGGGGTGAGTGAGAGCACAGTGAGACCGGCGGCAGTGTTATGGAGCGGGACTGAGAGAGAGCACAGTGAGACCGGTGGCAGTGTAATGGTGCGGGGTGTGAGAGAGAGCACAGTGAGACCAGCGGCAGTGCAATGGAGCGGGGGTGAAAGAGAGCGGGGGTGAGAGAGAGCACAGTGAGACCGGCGGCTGTGTAATGGAGCGGGGCTGAGAGAGAGCACAGTGAGACCGGCGGCAGTGTAATGGTGCGGGAGGTGAGAGAGAGCACAGTGAGACCTGCGACAGTGTAATGGAGCGGGGGTGAGATAGAGCGGGGGTGAGAGAGAGCACAGTGAGACCGGCGCCTGTGTTATGGAGCGGGTCTGAGAGAGAGCACAGTGAGTCCGGAGGCAGTGCAATATAGCGGGGGTGAGAGAGAGCGGGGGTGAGAAAGAGCACAGTGAGACCGGCAGTTGTGTAATGGAGTGGGGGTGAGGGAGAGCACAGTGAGACCGGCGGATGTGTAATGGACCGGAGCTGAGTGACAGCACAGTGAGGCCGGCGGCAGTGTAATGGAGTGGGGCTGAGAGAGAGCACAGTGAGACCGGAGGCAGTGTAATGGAGATGGGCTGAGAGAGAGCACAGTGAGACCGGATGCAGTGTAATGGAGATGGGCTGAGAGAGAGCACAGTGAGACCGGCGGCAGTGTAATGGACCGGGGCTGAGAGAGAGCACAGTGAGACTGGAGGCAGTGTAATGGGGATGGGCTGAGAGAGAGCACAGTGAGACCGGCGGCAGTGTAATGGAGATGGGCTGAGAGAGAGCACAGTGAGACGGGCGGCAGTGTAATTGAGCGGGGCTGAGAGAGAGCACAGTGAGACTGGCGGCAGTGTAATGGAGCGGGGCTGAGAGAGAGCACAGTGAGACCGGCGGCAGTGTAATGGAGCAGGGGTGAGAGAGAGCACAGTGAGACCGGAGGCAGTGTAATGGAGCGGGGCTGAGAGAGAGCACAGTTAGACCGGCAGCAGTGTAATGGAGCGGGGTTGAGAGAGAGCACAGTGAGACCAGAAGAAGTGTAATGGAGCGGGGGGTGAGAGAGAGCACAGTGAGACCGGCAGCAGTATAATGGAGCGGGGGTGAGAGAGAGCACAGTGAGACTGGAGGCAGTGTAATGGAGCGAGGGTGAGAGAGAGCACAGTGAGACCAGAGGCAGTGTAATGGAGCGGGGGTGAGTGAGAGCACAGTGAGACCAGAGGAAGTGTAATGGAACGGGTCTGAGAGAGAGCACAGTGAGACCTGCGGCAGTGTAATGGTGCAGGGCTGAGAGAGAGCACAGTGAGACCAGCGGCAGTGTAATGGAGCGGGGGTGAGCGAGAGCACAGTGAGATGGGCGGCAGATTAATAGAGCGGGGCTGAGAGAGAGCAAAGTGAGATGGGCGGCAGTGTAATGGAGCGGGGCTGAGAGAGAGCCCAGCGAGACCGGCAGCAGTGTAATGGAGCGGGGTTGAGAGAGAGCACAGTGAGAAGGGCGACAGTGTAATGGAGCGGGGGTGAGAGAGAGCACAGTGAGACCGGCGGCAGTGTAATGGAGCGGCGGTGAGAGAGAGCCCAGTGAGACCGACAGCAGTGTAATGGAGCGGCGGTGAGAGAGAGCCCAGTGAGACCGACGGCAGTGTAATGGACCGGGGCTGAGAGACAGCACAGAGAGACCGGCGGCAGTGTAATGGACCGGGGCTGAGAGAGAGCACAGTGAGACTGGAGGCAGTGTAATGGGGATGGGCTGAGAGAGAGCACAGTGAGACTGGCGGTAGTGTAATGGAGATGGTCTGAGAGAGAGCACAGTGAGACCGGCAGCAGTGTCATGCACCGGGGCTGAGAGAAAGCACAGTGAGACTGGCGGCAGTGAAATGGAGCCGGGCTGAGAGAGAGCACAGTGAGACCGGCAGCAGTGAAATGGAGCGGGGGTCAGAGAGAGCACAGTGAGACCGGCGGCAGTGGCACGGAGCCGGGCTGAGAGAGAGCACAGTGAAACTGGCTGCAGTGTAATGGAGGGTGATGAGAGAGAGCACAGTGAGATCGGCTGCTGCGTAACGCAGCGGGACTGAGAGAGAGCACAGTGAGACTGGCGGCATTGTAATGGTGTGGGGGGTGAGAGAGAGCACAGTGAGACCTGCGGCAGTGTAATGTAGCGGGGATGAGAGAGAGCGGGGGTGAGAGAGAGCACAGTGAGACCTGCGGCTGTGTAATGGAGCGGGGCTGAGAGAGAGCACAGTGAGACCGGCGGCAGTGTAATGGACCGGGGCTGAGAGAGAGCACAGTGAGACTGGAGGCAGTGTAATGGGGATGGGCTGAGAGAGAGCACAGTGAGACCGGCGGCAGTGTAATGGAGATGGGCTGAGAGAGAGCACAGTGAGACCGGCAGCACTGTCATGGACCGGGGCTGAGAGACAGCACAGTGAGACCGGCGGCAGTGTAATGGACCGGGGCTGAGAGAGAGCACAGTGAGACTGGAGGCAGTGTAATGGGGATGGGCTGAGAGAGAGCACAGTGAGACCGGCGGCAGTGTAATGGAGATGGGCTGAGAGAGAGCACAGTGAGACGGGCGGCAGTGTAATTGAGCGGGGCTGAGAGAGAGCACAGTGAGACTGGCGGCAGTGTAATGGAGCGGGGCTGAGAGAGAGCACAGTGAGACCGGCGGCAGTGTAATGGAGCAGGGGTGAGAGAGAGCACAGTGAGACCGGAGGCAGTGTAATGGAGCGGGGCTGAGAGAGAGCACAGTTAGACCGGCAGCAGTGTAATGGAGCGGGGTTGAGAGAGAGCACAGTGAGACCAGAAGAAGTGTAATGGAGCGGGGGGTGAGAGAGAGCACAGTGAGACCGGCAGCAGTATAATGGAGCGAGGGTGAGAGAGAGCACAGTGAGACCAGAGGCAGTGTAATGGAGCGGGGGTGAGTGAGAGCACAGTGAGACCAGAGGAAGTGTAATGGAGCGGGTCTGAGAGAGAGCACAGTGAGACCTGCGGCAGTGTAATGGTGCAGGGCTGAGAGGGAGCACAGTGAGACCAGCGGCAGTGGAATGGAGCGGGGGTGAGCGAGAGCACAGTGAGACGGGCGGCAGATTAATAGAGCGGGGCTGAGAGAGAGCGAAGTGAGACGGGCGGCAGTGTAATGGAGCGGGGCTGAGAGAGAGCCCAGTGAGACCGGCAGCAATGTAATGGAGCGGGGTTGAGAGAGAGCACAGTGAGAAGGGCGACAGTGTAATGGAGCGGGGGTGAGAGAGAGCACAGTGAGACCGGCGGCAGTGTAATGGAGCGGCGGTGAGAGAGAGCCCAGTGAGACCGACGGCAGTGTAATGGAGCGGCGGTGAGAGAGAGCCCAGTGAGACCGACGGCAGTGTAATCGACCGGGGCTGAGAGACAGCACAGTGAGACCGGCGGCAGTGTAATGGACCGGGGCTGAGAGAGAGCACAGTGAGACTGGAGGCAGTGTAATGGGGATGGGCTGAGAGAGAGCACAGTGAGACCGGCGGCAGTGTAATGGAGATGGTCTGAGAGAGAGCACAGTGAGACCGGCAGCAGTGTCATGGACCGGGGCTGAGAGACAGCACAGTGAGACCGGCGGCAGTGTAATGGACCGGGGCTGAGAGAGAGCACAGTGAGACTGGAGGCAGTATAATGAGGATGGGCTGAGAGAGAGCACAGTGAGACCGACGGCAGTGTTATGGAGCAGGGGTGAGAGAGAGCACAGTGAGACCGGCGGCAGTGAAATGGAGCAGGGCTGAGAGAGAGCACAGTGAGACCGGCGGCAGTGTAATGGCGCTGGAGTGAGAGAGAGCACAGTGAGACCGGAGGCAGTCTAACGGAGCGGGGCTGAGAGAGAGCACAGTGAGACTGGCGGCAGTGTAATGGAGCGGGGGTGAGAGAGCGAACAGTGAGACTGGCGGCAGCGAAATGGAGCAGGGCTGAGAGAGAGCACAGTGAGACCGGCGGCAGTCTAACGGAGCCGGTCTGAGAGAGAGCACAGTGAGACCGGCAGCAGTGTCATGGACCGGGGCTGAGAGACAGCACAGTGAGACCGGCGGCAGTGTAATGGACCGGGGCTGAGAGAGAGCACAGTGAGACTGGAGGCAGTATAATGGGGATGGGCTGAGAGAGAGCACAGTGAGACCGGCGGCAGTGTAATGGAGATGGGCTGAGAGAGAGCACAGTGAGACCGGCGGGAGTGTAATGGAGCGGGGCTGAGAGAGAGCTCAGTGAGACCGGCGACAGTGTAATGGAGCGGCGGTGAGAGAGAGCCCAGTGAGACCGACGGCAGTGTCATGGAGCAGGGGTGAGAGAGAGCACAGTGAGACCGGCGGCAGTGAAATGGAGCAGGGCTGAGAGAGAGCACAGTGAGACCGGCGGCAGTGTAATGGCGCTGGAGTGAGAGAGAGCACAGTGAGACCGGAGGCAGTCTAACGGAGCGGGGCTGAGAGAGAGCACAGTGAGACCGGCGGCAGTGTAATGGAGCGGGGGTGAGAGAGCGAACAGTGAGACCGGTGGCAGTGTAATGGAGCGGCGGTGAGAGAGAGCACAGTAAGACCGGCGGCAGTGTCACGGAGCCGGGCTGAGAGAGAGCACAGTGAGACTGGCGGCAGCGAAATGGAGCAGGGCTGAGAGAGAGCACAGTGAGACCGGCGGCAGTCTAACGGAGCCGGGCTGAGAGAGAGCACAGTGAGACTGGCGGCAGTGAAATGGAGCCGGGCTGAGAGAGAGCACAGTGAGACTGGCGGGAGTGAAATGGAGCAAGGCTGAGAGAGAGCACATTGAGACCGGCAGCAGTGTAACGGAGCCAGGCTGAGAGAGAGCACAGTGAGACTGGCGGCAGTGAAATGGAGCCGGGCTGAGAGAGAGCACAGTGAGACCGGCAGCAGTGAAATGGAGCGGGGGTCAGAGAGAGCACAGTGAGACCGGCGGCAGTGGCACGGAGCCGGGCTGAGAGAGAGCACAGTGAAACTGGCTGCAGTGTAATGGAGGGTGATGAGAGAGAGCACAGTGAGATCGGCGGCTGCGTAACGCAGCGGGACTGAGAGAGAGCACAGTGAGACTGGCGGCATTGTAATGGTGTGGGGTGTGAGAGAGAGCACAGTGAGACCTGCGGCAGTGTAATGTAGCGGGGATGAGAGAGAGCGGGGGTGAGAGAGAGCACAGTGAGACCGGCGGCAGTGTTATGGAGTGGAACTGCGGGAGAGAGCACAGTTAGACCGGCGGCAGTGTAATGGAGCGGGGCTGAGAGAGAGCACAGTGAGACCGGCGGCAGTGTAATGGTGCGGGGGGTGAGAGAGAGCACAGTGAGACCAGCGGCAGTGTAATGGAGCGGGGGTGAGAGAGAGCACAGTGAGACCTGCGGCTGTGTAATGGAGCGGGGCTGAGAGAGAGCACAGTAAGACCGGCGGCAGTGTAATGGAGATGGGCTGAGAGAGAGCACACTGAGACCGGCGGCAGTGTAATGGAGCGGGGGTGAGTGAGAGCACAGTGAGACCGGCGGCAATGTAATGGAACGGGATTTAGAGAGAGCACAGTGAGACCGGCGGCAGTGTAATGGAGCGGGGGTGAGAGAGAGCACAGTGAGACCGGCGGCAGTGTAATGGTGCGGGGGGTGAGAGAGAGCACAGTGAGACCAGCGGCAGTGTAATGGAGCGGGGGTGAGAGAGAGCGGGGGTGAGAGAGAGCACAGTGAGACCTGCGGCTGTGTAATGGAGCGGGGCTGAGAGAGAGCACAGTGAGACCGGCGGCAGTGTAATGGAGATGGGCTGAGAGAGAGCACACTGAGACCGGCGGCAGTGTAATGGAGCGGGGGTGAGTGAGAGCACAGTGAGACCGGCGGCAATGTAATGGAACGGGATTTAGAGAGAGCACAGTGAGACTGGCGGCAGTGTAATGGAGATGGGCTGAGAGAGAGAACAGTGAGACTGGCGGCAACGTAATGGAGCGGAGCTGAGAGAGAGCACAGTGAGACCGGCGGCAGTGTAATGGAGATGGGCTGAGAGAGAGCACACTGAGACCGGCGGCAGTGTAATGGGGCGGGGGTGAGTGAGAGCACAGTGAGTCCGGCGGCAATGTAATGGAGCGGGGCTGAGAGAGAGCACAGTGAGACTGGCGGCAGTGAAATGGAGCAGGGGTGAGTGAGAGCACAGTGAGAAACGGGAGTGTAATGGAGATGGGCTGAGAGAGAGCACAGTGAGAAACGGGCGACAGTTAAATGGAGCGGGGGTGAGAGAGAGCACAGTGAGACGGGCGACAGTTTAATGGAGCGGGGTTGAGAGAGAGCACAGTGAGATGGGCGACAGTTTAATGGAGCGGGGTTGAGAGAGAGCACAGTGAGACGGGCGACAGTTTAATGGAGCGGGGTTGAGAGAGAGCACAGTGAGACGGGTGGCAGTGTTATGGGGCGGGGGTGAGAGAGAGCACAGTGAGACCGGCAGCAGTATAATGGAGCGGGGCTGAGAGAGAGTACAGTGAGACGGGTGGCAGTGTAATGGAGCAGCGGTGAGAGAGAGCCCAGTGAGACCGACGGCAGTGTAATCGACCGGGGCTGAGAGACAGCACAGTGAGACCGGCGGCAGTGTAATGGACCGGGGCTGAGAGAGAGCACAGTGAGACTGGAGGCAGTGTAATGGGGATGGGCTGAGAGAGAGCACAGTGAGACCGGCGGCAGTGTAATGTAGATGGTCTGAGAGAGAGCACAGTGAGACCGGCAGCAGTGTCATGGACCGGGGCTGAGAGACAGCACAGTGAGACCGGCGGCAGTGTAATGGACCGGGGCTGAGAGAGAGCACAGTGAGACTGGAGGCAGTGTAATGGGGATGGGCTGAGAGAGAGCACAGTGAGACCGGCGGCAGTGTAATGGAGATGGGCTGAGAGAGAGCACAGTGAGACCGGCGGCAGTGTAATGGAGCGGGGCTGAGAGAGAGAACAGTGAGACCGGCGACAGTGTAATGGAGCGGCGGTGAGAGAGAGCCCAGTGAGACCGACGGCAGTGTAATGGAGCAGGGGTGAGAGAGAGCACAGTGAGACCGGCGGCAGTGAAATGGAGCAGGGCTGAGAGAGAGCACAGTGAGACCGGCGGCAGTGTAATGGCGCTGGAGTGAGAGAGAGCACAGTGAGACCGGAGGCAGTGTAACGGAGCGGGGCTGAGAGAGAGCACAGTGAGACTGGCGGCAGTGTAATGGAGCGGGGGTGAGAGAGCGAACAGTGAGACCGGTGGCAGTGTAATGGAGCGGCGGTGAGAGAGAGCACAGTAAGACCGGCGGCAGTGTCACGGAGCCGGGCTGAGAGAGAGCACAGTGAGACTGGCGGCAGCGAAATGGAGCAGGGCTGAGAGAGAGCACAGTGAGACCGGCGGCAGTCTAACGGAGCCGGGATGAGAGAGAGCACAGTGAGACTGGCGGGAGTGAAATGGAGCAAGGCTGAGAGAGAGCACATTGAGACTGGCAGCAGTGTAACGGAGCCAGGCTGAGAGAGAGCACAGTGAGACTGGCGGCAGTGAAATGGAGCCGGGCTGAGAGAGAGCACAGTGAGACCGGCAGCAGTGAAATGGAGCGGGGGTCAGAGAGAGCACAGTGAAACTGGCTGCAGTGTAATGGAGGGTGATGAGAGAGAGCACAGTGAGATCGGCGGCTGCGTAACGCAGCGGGACTGAGAGAGAGCACAGTGAGACTGGCGGCATTGTAATGGTGTGGGGGGTGAGAGAGAGCACAGTGAGACCTGCGGCAGTGTAATGTAGCGGGGATGAGAGAGAGCGGGGGTGAGAGAGAGCACAGTGAGACCTGCGGCTGTGTAATGGAGCGGGGCTGAGAGAGAGCACAGTGAGACCGGCGGCAGAGCAATGGACCGGGGCTGAGAGAGAGCACAGTGAGACTGGAGGCAGTGTAATGGGGATGGGCTGAGAGAGAGCACAGTGAGACCGGCGGCAGTGTAATGGAGATGGGCTGAGAGAGAGCACAGTGAGACCGGCAGCACTGTCATGGACCGGGGCTGAGAGACAGCACAGTGAGACCGGCGGCAGTGTAATGGACCGGGGCTGAGAGAGAGCACAGTGAGACTGGAGGCAGTGTAATGGGGATGGGCTGAGAGAGAGCACAGTGAGACCGGCGGCAGTGTAATGGAGATGGGCTGAGAGAGAGCACAGTGAGACTGGCGGCAGTGAAATGGAGCAGGGGTGAGTGAGAGCACAGTGAGAAACGGGAGTGTAATGGAGATGGGCTGAGAGAGAGCACAGTGAGAAACGGGCGACAGTTTAATGGAGCGGGGGTGAGAGAGAGCACAGTGAGACGGGCGACAGTTTAATGGAGCGGGGTTGAGAGAGAGCACAGTGAGACGGGCGACAGTTTAATGGAGCGGGGTTGAGAGAGAGCACAGTGAGATGGGCGACAGTTTAATGGAGCGGGGTTGAGAGAGAGCACAGTGAGACGGGTGGCAGTGTTATGGGGCGGGGGTGAGAGAGAGCACAGTGAGACTGGCAGCAGTATAATGGAGCGGGGCTGAGAGAGAGTACAGTGAGACGGGTGGCAGTGTAATGGAGCGGGGGTGAGTGAGAGCACAGTGAGTGCGGCGGCAATGTAATGGAGCGGGGCTGAGAGAGAGCACAGTGAGACTGGCGGCAGTGAAATGGAGCAGGGGTGAGTGAGAGCACAGTGAGACCGGCGGCAGTCTAACGGAGCCGGGATGAGAGAGAGCACAGTGAGACTGGCGGGAGTGAAATGGAGCAAGGCTGAGAGAGAGCACATTGAGACCGGCAGCAGTGTAACGGAGCCAGGCTGAGAGAGAGCACAGTGAGACTGGCGGCAGTGAAATGGAGCCGGGCTGAGAGAGAGCACAGTGAGACCGGCAGCAGTGAAATGGAGCGGGGGTCAGAGAGAGCACAGTGAAACTGGCTGCAGTGTAATGGAGGGTGATGAGAGAGAGCACAGAGAGATCGGCGGCTGCGTAACGCAGCGGGACTGAGAGAGAGCACAGTGAGACTGGCGGCATTGTAATGGTGTGGGGGGTGAGAGAGAGCACAGTGAGACCTGTGGCAGTGTAATGTAGCGGGGATGAGAGAGAGCGGGGGTGAAAGAGAGCACAGTGAGACCGGCGGCAGTGTTATGGAGTGGGACTGAGAGAGAGCACAGTGAGACCGGCGGCAGTGTAATGGTGCGGGGGGTGAGAGAGAGCACAGTGAGACCAGCGGCAGTGTAATGGAGCGGGGGTGAGAGAGAGCGGGGGTGAGAGAGAGCACAGTGAGACCAGCGGCAGTGTAATGGAGCGGGGTTGAGAGAGAGCGGGGGTGAGAGAGAGCACAGTAAGACCGGCGGCAGTGTCACGGAGCCGGGCTGAGAGAGAGCACAGTGAGACTGGCGGCAGCGAAATGGAGCAGGGCTGAGAGAGAGCACAGTGAGACCGGCGGCAGTCTAACGGAGCCGGTCTGAGAGAGAGCACAGTGAGACTGGCGGCAGTGTAATGGACCGGGGCTGAGAGAGAGCACAGTGAGACTGGAGGCAGTATAATGGGGATGGGCTGAGAGAGAGCACAGTGAGACCGGCGGCAGTGTAATGGAGATGGGCTGAGAGAGAGCACAGTGAGACCGGCGGCAGTGTAATGGAGCGGGGCTGAGAGAGAGCTCAGTGAGACCGGCAACAGTGTAATGGAGCGGCGGTGAGAGAGAGCCCAGTGAGACCGACGGCAGTGTAATGGAGCAGGGGTGAGAGAGAGCACAGTGAGACCGGCGGCAGTGAAATGGAGCAGGGCTGAGAGAGAGCACAGTGAGAACGGCGGCAGTGTAATGGCGCTGGAGTGAGAGAGAGCACAGTGAGACCGGAGGCAGTGTAATGGAGCGGGGGTGAGAGAGAGCGGGGGTGAGAGAGAGCACAGTGAGACCTGCGGCTGTGTAATGGAGCGGGGCTGAGAGAGAGCACAGTGAGACCGGCGGCAGTGTAATGGAGATGGGCTGAGAGAGAGCACACTGAGACCGGCGGCAGTGTAATGGAGCGGGGGTGAGTGAGAGCACAGTGAGACCGGCGGCAATGTAATGGAACGGGATTTAGAGAGAGCACAGTGAGACTGGCGGCAGTGTAATGGAGATGGGCTGAGAGAGAGAACAGTGAGACTGGCGGCAACGTAATGGAGCGGAGCTGAGAGAGAGCACAGTGAGACCGGCGGCAGTGTAATGGAGCGGAGCTGAGAGAGAGCACAGTGAGACCGGCGGCAGTGTAATGGAGATGGGCTGAGAGAGAGCACACTGAGACCGGCGGCAGTGTAATGGGGCGGGGGTGAGTGAGAGCACAGTGAGTCCGGCGGCAATGTAATGGAGCGGGGCTGAGAGAGAGCACAGTGAGACCGGCGGCAGTGTAATGGAGATGGGCTGAGAGAGAGAACAGTGAGACTGGCGGCAACGTAATGGAGCGGAGCTGAGAGAGAGCACAGTGAGACCGGCGGCAGTGTAATGGAGATGGGCTGAGAGAGAGCACACTGAGACCGGCGGCAGTGTAATGGGGCGGGGGTGAGTGAGAGCACAGTGAGTCCGGCGGCAATGTAATGGAGCGGGGCTGAGAGAGAGCACAGTGAGACTGGCGGCAGTGAAATGGAGCAGGGGTGAGTGAGAGCACAGTGAGAAACGGGAGTGTAATGGAGATGGGCTGAGAGAGAGCACAGTGAGAAACGGGCGACAGTTAAATGGAGCGGGGGTGAGAGAGAGCACAGTGAGACGGGCGACAGTTTAATGGAGCGGGGTTGAGAGAGAGCACAGTGAGATGGGCGACAGTTTAATGGAGCGGGGTTGAGAGAGAGCACAGTGAGACGGGCGACAGTTTAATGGAGCGGGGTTGAGAGAGAGCACAGTGAGACGGGTGGCAGTGTTATGGGGCGGGGGTGAGAGAGAGCACAGTGAGACCGGCAGCAGTATAATGGAGCGGGGCTGAGAGAGAGTACAGTGAGACGGGTGGCAGTGTAATGGAGCAGCGGTGAGAGAGAGCCCAGTGAGACCGACGGCAGTGTAATCGACCGGGGCTGAGAGACAGCACAGTGAGACCGGCGGCAGTGTAATGGACCGGGGCTGAGAGAGAGCACAGTGAGACTGGAGGCAGTGTAATGGGGATGGGCTGAGAGAGAGCACAGTGAGACCGGCGGCAGTGTAATGTAGATGGTCTGAGAGAGAGCACAGTGAGACCGGCAGCAGTGTCATGGACCGGGGCTGAGAGACAGCACAGTGAGACCGGCGGCAGTGTAATGGACCGGGGCTGAGAGAGAGCACAGTGAGACTGGAGGCAGTGTAATGGGGATGGGCTGAGAGAGAGCACAGTGAGACCGGCGGCAGTGTAATGGAGATGGGCTGAGAGAGAGCACAGTGAGACCGGCGGCAGTGTAATGGAGCGGGGCTGAGAGAGAGAACAGTGAGACCGGCGACAGTGTAATGGAGCGGCGGTGAGAGAGAGCCCAGTGAGACCGACGGCAGTGTAATGGAGCAGGGGTGAGAGAGAGCACAGTGAGACCGGCGGCAGTGAAATGGAGCAGGGCTGAGAGAGAGCACAGTGAGACCGGTGGCAGTGTAATGGCGCTGGAGTGAGAGAGAGCACAGTGAGACCGGAGGCAGTCTAACGGAGCGGGGCTGAGAGAGAGCACAGTGAGACCGGTGGCAGTGTAATGGCGCTGGAGTGAGAGAGAGCACAGTGAGACCGGAGGCAGTCTAACGGAGCGGGGCTGAGAGAGAGCACAGTGAGACTGGCGGCAGTGTAATGGAGCGGGGGTGAGAGAGCGAACAGTGAGACCGGTGGCAGTGTAATGGAGCGGCGGTGAGAGAGAGCACAGTAAGACCGGCGGCAGTGTCACGGAGCCGGGCTGAGAGAGAGCACAGTGAGACTGGCGGCAGCGAAATGGAGCAGGGCTGAGAGAGAGCACAGTGAGACCGGCGGCAGTCTAACGGAGCCGGGATGAGAGAGAGCACAGTGAGACTGGCGGGAGTGAAATGGAGCAAGGCTGAGAGAGAGCACATTGAGACTGGCAGCAGTGTAACGGAGCCAGGCTGAGAGAGAGCACAGTGAGACTGGCGGCAGTGAAATGGAGCCGGGCTGAGAGAGAGCACAGTGAGACCGGCAGCAGTGAAATGGAGCGGGGGTCAGAGAGAGCACAGTGAAACTGGCTGCAGTGTAATGGAGGGTGATGAGAGAGAGCACAGTGAGATCGGCGGCTGCGTAACGCAGCGGGACTGAGAGAGAGCACAGTGAGACTGGCGGCATTGTAATGGTGTGGGGGGTGAGAGAGAGCACAGTGAGACCTGCGGCAGTGTAATGTAGCGGGGATGAGAGAGAGCGGGGGTGAGAGAGAGCACAGTGAGACCGGCGGCAGTGTTATGGAGTTGGACTGAGAGAGAGCACAGTGAGACCGGCGGCAGTGTAATGATGCGGGGGGTGAGAGAGAGCACAGTGAGAGCAGCGGCAGTGTAATGGAGCGGGGGTGAGAGAGAGCGGGGGTGAGAGAGAGCACAGTGAGACCTGCGGCTGTGTAATGGAGCGGGGCTGAGAGAGAGCACAGTGAGACCGGCGGCAGTGTAATGGAGATGGGCTGAGAGAGAGCACACTGAGACCGGCGGCAGTGTAATGGAGCGGGGGTGAGTGAGAGCACAGTGAGACCGGCGGCAATGTAATGGAACGGGATTTAGAGAGAGCACAGTGAGACTGGCGGCAGTGTAATGGAGATGGGCTGAGAGAGAGAACAGTGAGACTGGCGGCAACGTAATGGAGCGGAGCTGAGAGAGAGCACAGTGAGACCGGCGGCAGTGTAATGGAGATGGGCTGAGAGAGAGCACACTGAGACCGGCGGCAGTGTAATGGAGCGGGGGTGAGTGAGAGCACAGTGAGTCCGGCGGCAATGTAATGGAGCGGGGCTGAGAGAGAGCACAGTGAGACTGGCGGCAGTGAAATGGAGCAGGGGTGAGTGAGAGCACAGTGAGAAACGGGAGTGTAATGGAGATGGGCTGAGAGAGAGCACAGTGAGAAACGGGCGACAGTTTAATGGAGCGGGGGTGAGAGAGAGCACAGTGAGACGGGCGACAGTTTAATGGAGCGGGGTTGAGAGAGAGCACAGTGAGACGGGCGACAGTTTAATGGAGCGGGGTTGAGAGAGAGCACAGTGAGATGGGCGACAGTTTAATGGAGCAGGGTTGAGAGAGAGCACAGTGAGACGGGTGGCAGTGTAATGGGGCGGGGGTGAGAGAGAGCACAGTGAGACCGGCAGCAGTATACTGGAGCGGGGCTAAGAGAGCGTACAGTGAGACGGGCGGCAGTGTAATGGAGCGAGGGTGATTGAGCTCACAGTGACACCAGAGGAAGTGTAATGGAGCGGGGGTGAGAGAGAGCACAGTGAGACCGGCAGCAGTATAATGGTGCGGGGGTGAGAGAGAGCACAGTGAGACCGGAGGCAGTGTAATGGAGCGAGGGTGAGAGAGAGCACAGGGAGACCAGAGGCAGTGTAATGGAGCGGGGGTGAGTGAGAACACAGTGAGAACAGAGGAAGTGTAATGGAGCGGGTCTGAGAGAGAGCACAGTGAGACCTGCGGCAGTGTAATGGTGCGGGGCTGAGAGAGAGCACAGTGAGACCAGCGGCAGTGTAATGGAGCGGGGGTGAGCGAGAGCACAGTGAGACGGGCGGCAGATTAATAGAGATGGGCTGAGAGAGAGCACAGTGAGACCGGCGGCAGCGTAATGGAGCGGGGGTGAGAGAGAGCACAGAGAGACCGGCAGCAGTGTAATGGAGATGGGCTGAGAGAGAGCACAGTGAAACTGGCGGAATAATGGAGCAGGGGTGAGAGAGAGCACAGTGAGACGGGTGGCAGTGTAATGGGGCGAGGGTGAGAGAGAGCACAGTGAGACTGGCAGCAGTGTAATGGGGCGAGGGTGAGTGAGAGCACAGTGAGACCAGAGGAAGTGTAATGGAGCGGGGGTGAGAGAGAGCACAGTGAGACCGGCAGCAGTATAATGGAGCGGAGGTGAGAGAGAGCACAGTGAGACCGGAGGCAGTGTAATGGAGCGAGGGTGAGAGAGAGCACAGTGAGACCAGAGGAAGTGTAATGGAGCGGGGGTGAGCGAGAGCACTGTGAGACAGGCGGCAGATTAACAGAGCGGGGGTGAGAGAGAGCACAGTGAGACGGGCGACAGTTTAATGGAGTGGGGTTGAGAGAGAACACAGTGAGACGGGCGGCAGTGTAATGGAGATGGGCTGAGAGAGAGCACAGTGAGACCGGCGGCAGTGTAATGGGGCGAGGGTGAGTGAGAGCACAGTGAGACCAGAGGAAGTGTAATGGAGCGGGGGTGAGAGAGAGCACAGTGAGACCGGCAGCAGTATAATGGAGCGGAGGTGAGAGAGAGCACAGTGAGACCGGAGGCAGTGTAATGGGGCGAGGGTGAGTGAGAGCACAGTGAGACCAGAGGAAGTGTAATGGAGCGGGGGTGAGAGAGAGCACAGTGAGACTGGCAGCAGTGTAATGGGGCGAGGGTGAGTGAGAGCACAGTGAGACCAGAGGTAGTGTAATGGAGCGGGGGTGAGAGAGAGCACAGTGAGACCGGCAGCAGTATAATGGAGCGGAGGTGAGAGAGAGCACAGTGAGACCGGAGGCAGTGTAATGGAGCGAGGGTGAGAGAGAGCACAGTGAGACCAGAGGAAGTGTAATGGAGCGGGGGTGAGCGAGAGCACTGTGAGACAGGCGGCAGATTAACAGAGCGGGGGTGAGAGAGAGCACAGTGAGACGGGCGACAGTTTAATGGAGCGGGGTTGAGAGAGAACACAGTGAGACCGGCAGCAGTGTAATGGAGCGGGGCTGAGAGAGAGCACAGTGAGACCGGCAGCAGTGTAATGGAGCGGGGTTGGGAGAGACCACAGTGAGAAGGGCGACAGTGTCATGGAGCGGGGGTGAGAGAGAGCACAGTGAGACTGGCGGCAGTGTAATGGAGCGGGGGTGAGAGAGAGCACAGTGAGACGGGCGGCAGTGTAATGGAGCGGGGCTGAGAGAGAGCACAGTGAGACCGGAGGCAGTGTAATGGAGCGAGGGTGAGAGAGAGCACAGTGAGACCAGAGGCAGCGTAATGGAGCGGGGGTGAGTGAGAGTACAGTGAGTCAAGAGGCAGTGAAATGCAGCAGGGCTGAGAGAGAGCACAGTGAGACCGGCGGCAGTATCACGGAGCCGGGCTGAGAGATAGCACAGTGAGACCGGCCGCAATGTAACGGAGCCTGGCTGAGAGAGAGCACAGTGAGACTGGCGGCAGTGAAATGGAGCAGGGCTGAGAGAGAGCACAGTGAGACCGGCGGCAGTGTAACGGAGATGGGCTGAGAGAGAGCACAGTGAGACCGGCAGCAGTGTAATGGAGATGGTCTGAGAGAGAGCACAGTGAGACTGGCTGCAGTGTAATGGAGGGTGATGAGAGAGAGCACAGTGAGACCGGCGGCTGTGTAACGGAGCGGGACTGAGAGAGAGCACAGTGAGACCGGCGGCATTGTAATGGTGTGGGGGGTGAGAGAGAGCACAGTGAGACCTGCGGCAGTGTAATGTAGCGGGGATGAGAGAGAGCGGGGGTGAGAGAGAGCACAGTGAGACAGGCGGCAGTGTTATGGAGCGGGACTGAGAGAGAGCACAGTGAGACCGTTGGCAGTGTAATGGTGCGGGGTGTGAGAGAGAGCACAGTGAGACCTGCGGCAGTGTAATGGAGCGGGGGTGAGAGAGAGCACAGTGAGACCGGCGGCTGTGTAATGGTGCGGAGGGTGAGAGAGAACACAGTGAGACCTGCGGCAGTGTAATGGAGCGGGGGTGAGATAGAGCGGGGGTGAGAGAGAGCACAGTGAGACCGGCGGCTGTGTAATGGAGCGGGTCTGAGAGACAGCACAGTGAGTCCGGAGGCAGTGCAATATAGCGGGGCTGAGAGAGAGCGGGGGTGAGAGAGAGCACAGTGAGACTGGCAGTTGTGTAATGGAGTGGGGGTGAGGGAGAGCACAGTGAGACCGGCGGATGTGTAATGGACCGGAGCTGAGTGAGAGCACAGTGAGACCGGCGGCAGTGTAATGGAGTGGGGCTGAGAGAGAGCACAGTGAGACTGGAGGCAGTGTAATGGGGATGGACTGAGAGAGAGCACAGTGAGACCGGAGGCAGTGTAATGGAGATGGGCTGAGAGAGAGCACAGTGAGACCGGAGGCAGTGTAATGGAGATGGGCTGAGAGAGAGCACAGTGAGACCGGCGGCAGTGTAATGGACCGGGGCTGAGAGACAGCACAGTGAGACCGGCGGCAGTGGAATGGACCGGGGCTGAGAGAGAGCACAGTGAGACTGGAGGCAGTGTAATGGGGATGGGCTGAGAGAGAGCACAGTGAGACCGGCGGCAGTGTAATGGAGATGGGCTGAGAGAGAGCACAGGGAGACCGGCGGCAGTGTAATGGACCGGGGCTGAGAGAGAGCACAGTGAGACTGGAGGCAGTGTAATGGGGATGGGCTGAGAGAGAGCACAGTGAGACCGGCGGCAGTGTAATGGAGATGGGCTGAGAGAGAGCACAGTGAGACGGGCGGCAGTGTAATTGAGCGGGGCTGAGAGAGAGCACAGTGAGACTGGCGGCAGTGTAATGGAGCGGGGGTGAGAGAGAGCACAGTGAGACCGGCGGCAGTGTAATGGAGCAGGGGTGAGAGAGAGCACAGTGAGACCGGAGGCAGTGTAATGGAGCGGGGCTGAGAGAGAGCACAGTTAGACCGGCAGCAGTGTAATGGAGCGGGGTTGAGAGAGAGCACAGTGAGACCAGAAGAAGTGTAATGGAGCGGGGGGGTGCGAGAGAGCACAGCGAGACCGGCAGCAGTATAATGGAGCGGGGGTGAGAGAGAGCACAGTGAGACCGGAGGCAGTGTAATGGAGCGAGGTTGAGAGAGAGCACAGTGAGACCAAAGGCAGTGTAATGGAGCGGGGGTGAGTGAGAGCACAGTGAGACCAGAGGAAGTGTAATGGAGCGGGTCTGAGAGAGAGCACAGTGAGACCTGCGGCAGTGTAATGGTGCAGGGCTGAGAGAGAGCACAGTGAGACCAGCGGCAGTGTAATGGAGCGGGGGTGAGCGAGAGCACAGTGAGACGGGCGGCTGATTAATAGAGCGGGGCTGAGAGAGAGCAAAGTGAGACGGGCGGCAGTGTAATGGAGCGGGGCTGAAAGAGAGCCCAGTGAGACCGGCAGCAGTGTAATGGAGCGGGGTTGAGAGAGAGCACAGTGAGACGGGTGGCAGTGTAATGGGGCGAGGGTGAGAGAGAGCACAGTGAGACTGGCAGCAGTGTAATGGGGCGAGGGTGAGTGAGAGCACAGTGAGACCAGAGGAATTGTAATGGAGCGGGGGTGAGAGAGAGCACAGTGAGACCGGCAGCAGTATAATGGAGCGGAGGTGAGAGAGAGCACAGTGAGACCGGAGGCAGTGTAATGGAGCGAGGGTGAGAGAGAGCACAGTGAGACCAGAGGAAGTGTAATTGAGCGGGGGTGAGCGAGAGCACTGTGAGACAGGCGGCAGATTAACAGAGCGGGGGTGAGAGAGAGCACAGTGAGACGGGCGACAGTTTAATGGAGCGGGGTTGAGAGAGAACACAGTGAGACGGGCGGCAGTGTAATGGAGATGGGCTGAGAGAGAGCACAGTGAGACCGGCGGCAGTGTAAGGGAGCGGGGGTGAGAGAGAGCACAGTGAGACGGGCGACAGTTTAATGGAGCGGGGTTGAGAGAGAACACAGTGAGACCGGCAGCAGTGTAATGGAGCGGGGCTGAGAGAGAGCACAGTGAGACCGGCAGCAGTGTAATGGAGCGGGGTTGGGAGAGACCACAGTGAGAAGGGCGACAGTGTAATGGAGCGGGGGTGAGAGAGAGCACAGTGAGACTGGCGGCAGTGTAATGGAGCGGGGGTGAGAGAGAGCACAGTGAGACGGGCGGCAGTGTAATGGAGCGGGGCTGAGAGAGAGCACAGTGAGACCAGAAGAAGTGTAATGGAGCGGGGGTGAGAGAGAGCACAGCGAGACCGGCAGCAGTATAATGGAGCGTGGGTGAGAGAGAGCACAGTGAGACCGGAGGCAGTGTAATGGAGCGAGGGTGAGAGAGAGCACAGTGAGACCAGAGGAAGTGTAATTGAGCGGGGGTGAGCGAGAGCACTGTGAGACAGGCGGCAGATTAACAGAGCGGGGGTGAGAGAGAGCACAGTGAGACGGGCGACAGTTTAATGGAGCGGGGTTGAGAGAGAACACAGTGAGACGGGCGGCAGTGTAATGGAGATGGGCTGAGAGAGAGCACAGTGAGACCGGCGGCAGTGTAAGGGAGCGGGGGTGAGAGAGAGCACAGTGAGACGGGCGACAGTTTAATGGAGCGGGGTTGAGAGAGAACACAGTGAGACCGGCAGCAGTGTAATGGAGCGGGGCTGAGAGAGAGCACAGTGAGACCGGCAGCAGTGTAATGGAGCGGGGTTGGGAGAGACCACAGTGAGAAGGGCGACAGTGTAATGGAGCGGGGGTGAGAGAGAGCACAGTGAGACTGGCGGCAGTGTAATGGAGCGGGGGTGAGAGAGAGCACAGTGAGACGGGCGGCAGTGTAATGGAGCGGGGCTGAGAGAGAGCACAGTGAGACCAGAAGAAGTGTAATGGAGCGGGGGTGAGAGAGAGCACAGCGAGACCGGCAGCAGTATAATGGAGCGTGGGTGAGAGAGAGCACAGTGAGACCGGAGGCAGTGTAATGGAGCGAGTGTGAGAGAGAGCACAGTGAGACCAGAGGCAGCGTAATGGAGCGGGGGTGAGTGAGAGTACAGTGAGTCAAGAGGCAGTGAAATGCAGCAGGGCTGAGAGAGAGCACAGTGAGACCGGCGGCAGTGTCACGGAGCTGGGCTGAGAGATAGCACAGTGAGACCGGCGGCAATGTAACGGAGCCTGGCTGAGAGAGAGCACAGTGAGACTGGCGGCAGTGAAATGGAGCAGGGCTGAGAGAGAGCACAGTGAGACCGGCAGCAGTGTAACGGAGATGGGCGGAGAGAGAGCACAGTGAAACCGGCAGCAGTGTAATGGAGCCGGGCTGAGAGAGAGCACAGTGAGACTGGCTGCAGTGTAATGGAGGGTGATGAGTGAGAGCACAGTGAGACCGGCGGCTGTGTAACGGAGCGGGACTGAGAGAGAGCACAGTGAGACCGGCGGCATTGTAATGGTGTGGGGGGTGAGAGAGAGCACAGTGAGACCTGCGGCAGTGTAATGTAGCGGGGATGAGAGAGAGCGGGGGTGAGAGAGAGCACAGTGAGACAGGCGGCAGTGTTATGGAGCGGGACTGAGAGAGAGCACAGTGAGACCGGTGGCAGTGTAATGGTGCGGGGTGTGAGAGAGAGCACAGTGAGACCTGCGGCAGTGTAATGGAGCGGGGGTGAGAGAGAGCACAGTGAGACCGGCGGCTGTGTAATGGAGCGGGGCTGAGAGAGAGCACAGTGAGACCGGCGGCAGTGTAATGGTGCGGAGGGTGAGAGAGAGCACAGTGAGACCTGCGGCAGTGTAATGGAGCGGGGGTGAGATAGAGCGGGGGTGAGAGAGAGCACAGTGAGACCGGCGGCTGTGTAATGGAGCGGGTCTGAGAGACAGCACAGTGAGTCCGGAGGCAGTGCAATATAGCGGGGGTGAGAGAGAGCGGGGGTGAGAGAGAGCACAGTGAGACTGGCAGTTGTGTAATGGAGTGGGGGTGAGGGAGAGCACAGTGAGACCGGCAGATGTGTAATGGACCGGAGCTGAGTGAGAGCACAGTGAGACCGGCGGCAGTGTAATGGAGTGGGGCTGAGAGAGAGCACAGTGAGACTGGAGGCAGTGTAATGGGGATGGACTGAGAGAGAGCACAGTGAGACCGGAGGCAGTGTAATGGAGATGGGCTGAGAGAGAGCACAGTGAGACCGGCGGCAGTGTAATGGAGCGGGGCTGAGAGAGAGCACAGTGAGACTGGCGGCAACGTAATGGAGCGGGGCTGAGAGAGAGCACAGTGAAAGCGGCAGCAGTATAATGGTGCAGGGCTGAGAGAGAGCACAGTGAGACCGGCGGAAGTGAAATGGAGCGGGGGTGAGAGAGAGCACAATGAGACTGGAGGCAATGAAATGGAGAGGTGGTGAGAGAGACCACAGTGAAACCGGCAGCAGTATAATGGAGCATGGCTGAGAGAGAGCACAGTGAGACCGGCGGAAGTGAAATGGAGCGGGGGTGAGAGAGAGCACAATGAGACCGGCGGCAGTGTAATGGAGCGGGGCTGAAGGAGAGCACAGTGAGACCGGTGGCAGTGTAATGGAGCGGGGCTGAGAGAGAGCACAGTGAGACCGGCGGCATTGTAATGGCGCTGGTGTGAGGGAGAGCACAGTGAGACCGGCGGCATTGTAATGGAGCAGGGTTGAGAGAGAGATCAGTGAGACTGTCGGCAGTGTAATGGAGCGGGGCTGAGAGAGAGCACAGTGAGACCGGCGGCAGTGTAATGGAGCGGGGCTGAGAGAGACCACAGTGAGACCGGCGGCATTGTAATGGAGCGGGGCTGAGAGAGAGCACAGTTAGACTGGAGGCAGTGTAATGGAGCGGGGCTGAGGGAGACCACAGTGAGACCGGCGGCATTGTAATGGAGCGGGGCTGAGAGAGAGCACAGTGAGACCAGCGGCAGTGTAATGGAGCGGGGCTGAGAGAGAGCACATTGAGACCGGCAGCAGTGTAACGGAGCCAGGCTGAGAGAGAGCACAGTGAGACTGGCGGCAGTGAAATGGAGCCGGGCTGAGAGAGAGCACAGTGAGACTGGCGGCATTGTAATGGTGTGGGGGGTGAGAGAGAGCACAGTGAGACCTGCGGCAGTGTAATGTAGCGGGGATGAGAGAGAGCGGGGGTGAGAGAGAGCACAGTGAGACGGGCGGCAGTGTTATGGAGTAGGACTGAGAGAGAGCACAGTGAGACCGGCGGCAGTGTAATGGTGCGGGGTGTGAGAAAGAGCACAGTGAGACCTGCGGCAGTGTAATGGAGCGGGGGTGAGAGAGAGCACAGTGAGACCGGCGGCTGTGTAATGGAGCGGGGCTGAGAGAGAGCACAGTGAGACCGGCGGCAGTGTAATGGTGCGGAGGGTGAGTGAGAGCACAGTGAGACCTGCGGTAGTGTAATGGAGCGGGGGTGAGATAGAGCGGGGGTGAGAGAGAGCACAGTGAGACCGGCGGCTGTGTAATGGATCGGGTCTGAGAGACAGCACAGTGAGTCCGGAGGCAGTGCAATATAGCGGGGGTGAGAGAGAGCGGGGGTGAGAGAGAGCACAGTGAGACTGGCAGTTGTGTAATGGAGTGGGGGTGAGGGAGAGCACAGTGAGACCGGCGGATGTGTAATGGACCGGAGCTGAGTGAGAGCACAGTGAGACCGGCGGCAGTGTAATGGAGTGGGGCTGAGAGAGAGCACAGTGAGACTGGAGGCAGTGTAATGGGGATGGACTGAGAGAGAGCACAGTGAGACCGGAGGCAGTGTAATGGAGATGGGCTGAGAGAGAGCACAGTGAGACCGGAGGCAGTGTAATGGAGATGGGCTGAGAGAGAGCACAGTGAGACCGGCGGCAGTGTAATGGACCGGGGCTGAGAGACAGCACAGTGAGACCGGCGGCAGTGGAATGGACCGGGGCTGAGAGAGAGCACAGTGAGACTGGAGGCAGTGTAATGGGGATGGGCTGAGAGAGAGCACAGTGAGACCGGCGGCAGTGTAATGGAGATGGGCTGAGAGAGAGCACAGGGAGACCGGCGGCAGTGTAATGGACCGGGGCTGAGAGACAGCACAGTGAGACCGGCGGCAGTGTAATGGACCGGGGCTGAGAGAGAGCACAGTGAGACTGGAGGCAGTGTAATGGGGATGGGCTGAGAGAGAGCACAGTGAGAACGGCGGCAGTGTAATGGAGATGGGCTGAGAGAGAGCACAGTGAGACGGGCGGCAGTGTAATTGAGCGGGGCTGAGAGAGAGCACAGTGAGACTGGCGGCAGTGTAATGGAGCGGGGCTGAGAGAGAGCACAGTGAGACCGGCGGCAGTGTAATGGAGCAGGGGTGAGAGAGAGCACAGTGAGACCGGAGGCAGTGTAATGGAGCGGGGCTGAGAGAGAGCACAGTTAGACCGGCAGCAGTGTAATGGAGCGGGGTTGAGAGAGAGCACAGTGAGACCAGAAGAAGTGAAATGGAGCGGGGGGGTGAGAGAGAGCACAGCGAGACGGGCAGCAGTATAATGGAGCGGGGGTGAGAGAGAGCACAGTGAGACCGGAGGAAGTGTAATGGAGCGGGTCTGAGAGAGAGCACAGTGAGACCTGCGGCAGTGTAATGGTGCAGGGCTGAGAGAGAGCACAGTCAGACCAGCGGCAGTGTAATGGAGCGGGTGTGAGCGAGAGCACAGTGAGACGGGCGGCAGATTAATAGAGCGGGGCTGAGAGAGAGCAAAGTGAGACGGGCGGCAGTGTAATGGAGCGGGGCTGAGAGAGAGCCCAGTGAGACCGGCAGCAGTGTAATGGAGCGGGGTTGAGAGAGAGCACAGTGAGAAGGGCGACAGTGTAATGGAGCGGGGGTGAGAGAGAGCACAGTGAGACCGGCGGCAGTGTAATGGAGCGGGGCTGAGAGAGAGCACAGTGAGACCGGCGACAGTGTAATGGAGCGGCGGTGAGAGAGAGCCCAGTGAGACCGACGGCAGTGTAATGGAGCAGGGGTGAGAGAGAGCACAGTGAGACCGGCGGCAGTGAAATGCTGCAGGGCTGAGAGAGAGCACAGTGAGACCGGCGGCAGTGTAATGGCGCTGGAGTGAGAGAGAGCACAGTGAGACCGGAGGCAGTCTAACGGAGCGGGGCTGAGAGAGAGCACAGTGAGACTGGCGACAGTGTAATGGAGCTGGGGTGAGAGAGCGAACAGTGAGACCGGTGGCAGTGTAATGGAGCGGCGGTGAGAGAGAGCACAGTAAGACCGGCGGCAGTGTCACGGAGCCGGGCTGAGAGAGAGCACAGTGAGACTGGCGGCAGCGAAATGCAGCAGGGCTGAGAGAGAGCACAGTGAGACCGGCGGCAGTCTAACGGAGCCGGGCTGAGAGAGAGCACAGTGAGACTGGCGGCAGTGAAATGGAGCCGGGCTGAGAGAGAGCACAGTGAGACTGGCGGGAGTGAAATGGAGCAAGGCTGAGAGAGAGCACATTGAGACTGGCGGCAGTGAAATGGAGCCGGGCTGAGAGAGAGCACAGTGAGACTGGCTGCAGTGTAATGGAGGGTGATGAGAGAGAGCACAGTGAGATCGGCGGCATTGTAACGCAGCGGGACTGAGAGAGAGCACAGTGAGACTGGCGGCATTGTAATGGTGTGGGGGGTGAGAGAGAGCACAGTGAGACCTGCGGCAGTGTAATATAGCGGGGATGAGAGAGAGCGGGGGTGAGAGAGAGCACAGTGAGACCGGCGGCAGTGTGATGGAGTAGGACTGAGAGAGGGCACAGTGAGACCGGCGGCAGTGTAATGGAGCGGGGCTGAGAGAGAGCACAGTGAGACCGGCGGCAGTGTAATGGTGCGGGGGGTGAGAGAGAGCACAGTGAGACCAGCGGCAGTGTAATGGAGCGGGGGTGAGAGAGAGCACAGTGAGACCTGCGGCTGTGTAATGGAGCGGGGCTGAGAGAGAGCACAGTGAGTCCGGAGGCAGTGCAATATAGCGGGGGTGAGAGAGAGCGGGGGTGAGAGAGAGCACAGTGAGACCGGCAGTTGTGTAATGGAGTGGGGGTGAGGGAGAGCACAGTGAGACCGGCGGCAGTGCAATGGAGTGGGGCTGAGAGAGAGCACAGTGAGACTGGAGGCAGTGTAATGGAGATGGGCTGAGAGAGAGCACAGTGAGACCGGAGGCAGTGGAATGGAGATGGGCTGAGAGAGAGCACAGTGAGACCGGAGGCAGTGGAATGGAGATGGGCTGAGAGAGAGCACAGTGAGACCGGCGGCAGTGTAATGGACCGGGGCTGAGAGAGAGCACAGTGAGACCGGCGGCAGTGTAATGGACCGGGGCTGAGAGAGAGCACAGTGAGACTGGAGGCAGTGTAATGGGGATGGGCTGAGAGACAGCACAGTGAGACCGGCGGCAGTGTAATGGAGATGGGCTGAGAGAGAGCACTGAGACGGGCGGCAGTGTAATGGAGCGGGGCTGAGAGAGTGCACAGTGAGACTGGCGGCAGTGTAATGGAGCGGGGCTGAGAGAGAGCACAGTGAGACCGGCGGCAGTGTAATGGAGCAGGGGTGAGAGAGCGCACAGTGAGACCGGAGGCAGTGTAATGGAGCGGGACTGAGAGAGAGCACAGTGAGTCCGGAGGCAGTGCAATATAGCGGGGGTGAGAGAGAGCGGGGGTGAGAGAGAGCACAGTGAGACCGGCAGTTGTGTAATGGAGCGGGGCTGAGAGAGAGCACAGTGAGACCGGAGGCAGTGTAATGGAGCGGGGCTGAGAGAGAGCACAGTCAGACCAGCGCCAGTGTAATGGAGCGGGGCTGAGAGAGAGCACAGTTAGACCGGCGGCTGTGTAATGGAGCAGGGCTGAGAGAGAGCACAGTGACACCGGCGGCAGTGTAATGGAGATGGGCTGAGAGAGAGCACAGTGAGACCGGCGGCAGTGTAATGGACATGGGCTGAGAGAGAGCACAGTGAGACCGGCGGCAGTGCAATGGAGCGGGGCTGAGAGAGAGCACAGTGAGACTGGCGGCAACGTAATGGAGCGGGGCTGAGAGAGAGCACAGTGAAAGCGGCAGCAGTATAATGGTGCAGGGCTGAGAGAGAGCACAGTGAGACAGGCGGAAGTGAAATGGAGCGGGGGTGAGAGAGAGCACAATGAGACTGGAGGCAATGAAATGGAGAGGTGGTGAGAGAGACCACAGTGAAACCGGCAGCAGTATAATGGAGCATGGCTGAGAGAGAGCACAGTGAGACCGGCGGAAGTGAAATGGAGCGGGGGTGAGAGAGAGCACAATGAGACCGGCGGCAGTGTAATGGAGCGGGGCTGAAGGAGAGCACAGTGAGACCGGCGGCAGTGTAATGGAGATGGGCTGAGAGAGAGCACAGTGAGACCGGCGGCAGTGTAATGGACATGGGCTGAGAGAGAGCACAGTGAGACAGGCGGCTGTGTAATGGAGCGGGGCTGAGAGAGAGCACAGTGAGACCGGCGGCAGTGTAATGGAGATGGGCTGAGAGAGAGCACAGTGAGACCGGCGGCAGTGCAATGGAGCGGGGCTGAGAGAGAGCACAGTGAGACTGGCGGCAACGTAATGGAGCGGGGCTGAGAGAGAGCACAGTGAAAGCGGCAGCAGTATAATGGTGCAGGGCTGAGAGAGAGCACAGTGAGACAGGCGGAAGTGAAATGGAGCGGGGGTGAGAGAGAGCACAATGAGACTGGAGGCAATGAAATGGAGAGGTGGTGAGAGAGACCACAGTGAAACCGGCAGCAGTATAATGGAGCATGGCTGAGAGAGAGCACAGTGAGACCGGCGGAAGTGAAATGGAGCGGGGGTGAGAGAGAGCACAATGAGACCGGCGGCAGTGTAATGGAGCGGGGCTGAAGGAGAGCACAGTGAGACCGGTGGCAGTGTAATGGAGCGGGGCTGAGAGAGAGCACAGTGAGACCGGCGGCAGTGTAATGGCGCTGGTGTGAGAGAGAGCACAGTGAGACCGGCGGCATTGGAACGGAGCAGGGGTGAGAGAGAGATCAGTGAGACTGGCGGCAGTGTAATGGAGCGGGGCTGAGAGAGAGCACAGTGAAACCGGCGGCAGTGTAATGGAGCGGGTCTGAGAGAGAGCACAGTGAGACCGGTGGCAGCGTAATGGAGCGGGGCTGAGAGAGAGCACAGTGAGACCGGCGGCATTGTAATGGCGCTGGTGTGAGGGAGAGCACAGTGAGACCGGCGGCATTGTAATGGAGCAGGGTTGAGAGAGAGATCAGTGAGACTGTCGGCAGTGTAATGGAGCGGGGCTGAGAGAGAGCACAGTGAGACCGGCGGCAGTGTAATGGAGCGGGGCTGAGAGAGACCACAGTGAGACCGGCGGCATTGTAATGGAGCGGGGCTGAGAGAGAGCACAGTTAGACTGGAGGCAGTGTAATGGAGCGGGGCTGAGGGAGACCACAGTGAGACCGGCGGCATTGTAATGGAGCGGGGCTGAGAGAGAGCACAGTGAGACCAGCGGCAGTGTAATGGAGCGGGGCTGAGAGAGAGCACAGTGAGACCGGCGGCAGTGTAATGGAGCGGGGCTGAGAGAGAGCGCAGTGAGACCAGCGGCAGTGTAATGGAGCGGGGCTGAGAGAGAGCACAGTGAGACTGGCGGCATTGTAATGGTGTGGGGGGTGAGAGAGAGCACAGTGAGACCTGCGGCAGTGTAATGTAGCGGGGATGAGAGAGAGCGGGGGTGAGAGAGAGCACAGTGAGACCGGCGGCAGTGTTATGGAGTAGGACTGAGAGAGAGCACAGTGAGACCGGCGGCAGTGTAATGGAGCGGGGCTGAGAGAGAGCACAGTGAGACCGGCGGCAGTGTAATGGTGCGGGGGGTGAGAGAGAGCACAGTGAGACCAGCGGCAGTGTAATGGAGCGGGGGTGAGAGAGAGCACAGTGAGACCTGCGGCTGTGTAATGGAGCGGGGCTGAGAGAGAACACAGTGAGTCCGGAGGCAGTGCAATATAGCGGGGGTGAGAGAGAGCGAGGGTGAGAGAGAGCACAGTGAGACCGGCAGTTGTGTAATGGAGTGGGGGTGAGGGAGAGCACAGTGAGACCGGCAGCAGTGCAATGGAGTGGGGCTGAGAGAGAGCACAGTGAGACTGGAGGCAGTGTAATGGAGATGGGCTGAGAGAGAGCACAGTGAGACCGGAGGCAGTGGAATGGAGATGGGCTGAGAGAGAGCACAGTGAGACCGGAGGCAGTGGAATGGAGATGGGCTGAGAGAGAGCACAGTGAGACCGGCGGCAGTGTAATGGACCGGGGCTAGGAGAGAGCACAGTGAGACCGGCGGCAGTGTAATGGACCGGGGCTGAGAGAGAGCACAGTGAGACTGGAGGCAGTGTAATGGGGATGGGCTGAGAGAGAGCACAGTGAGACCGGCGGCAGTGTAATGGAGATGGGCTGAGAGAGAGCACTGAGACGGGCGGCAGTGTAATGGAGCGGGGCTGAGAGAGAGCACAGTGAGACTGGCGGCAGTGTAATGGAGCGGGGCTGAGAGAGAGCACAGTGAGACCGGCGGCAGTGTAATGGAGCAGGGGTGAGAGAGAGCACAGTGAGACCGGAGGCAGTGTAATGGAGCGGGACTGAGAGAGAGCACAGTGAGTCCGGAGGCAGTGCAATATAGCGGGGGTGAGAGAGAGCGGGGGTGAGAGAGAGCACAGTGAGACCGGCAGTTGTGTAATGGAGCGGGGCTGAGAGAGAGCACAGTGAGACCGGAGGCAGTGTAATGGAGCGGGGCTGAGAGAGAGCACAGTTAGACCAGCGGCAGTGTAATGGAGCGGGGCTGAGAGAGAGCACAGTTAGACCGGCGGCTGTGTAATGGAGCGGGGCTGAGAGAGAGCACAGTGAGACCGGCGGCAGTGTAATGGAGATGGGCTGAGAGAGAGCACAATGAGACCGGCGGCAGTGTAATGGAGATGGGCTGAGAGAGAGCACAGTGACACCGGCGGCAGTGTAATGGAGATGGGCTGAGAGAGAGCACAGTGAGACCGGCGGCTGTGTAATGGAGCGGGGCTGAGAGAGAGCACAGTGAGCCCGGCGGCAGTGTAATGGAGATGGGCTGAGAGAGAGCACAGTGAGACCAGCGGCAGTGTAATGTAGCGGGGCTGAGAGAGAGCACAGTGAGACTGGCGGCAGTGTAATGGAGCGGGGCTGAGAGAGCACAGTGAGACTGGCGGCAACGTAATGGAGCAGGGGTGAGAGAGCGCACAGTGAGACCGGAGGCAGTGTAATGGGGATGGGCTGAGAGAGAGCACAGTGAGACCGGCGGCAGTGTAATGGAGATGGGCTGAGAGAGAGCACAGGGAGACCGGCGGCAGTGTAATGGACCGGGGCTGAGAGACAGCACAGTGAGACCGGCGGCAGTGTAATGGACCGGGGCTGAGAGAGAGCACAGTGAGACTGGAGGCAGTGTAATGGGGATGGGCTGAGAGAGAGCACAGTGAGAACGGCGGCAGTGTAATGGAGATGGGCTGAGAGAGAGCACAGTGAGACGGGCGGCAGTGTAATTGAGCGGGGCTGAGAGAGAGCACAGTGAGACTGGCGGCAGTGTAATGGAGCGGGGCTGAGAGAGAGCACAGTGAGACCGGCGGCAGTGTAATGGAGCAGGGGTGAGAGAGAGCACAGTGAGACCGGAGGCAGTGTAATGGAGCGGGGCTGAGAGAGAGCACAGTTAGACCGGCAGCAGTGTAATGGAGCGGGGTTGAGAGAGAGCACAGTGAGACCAGAAGAAGTGAAATGGAGCGGGGGGGTGAGAGAGAGCACAGCGAGACCGGCAGCAGTATAATGGAGCGGGGGTGAGAGAGAGCACAGTGAGACCGGAGGAAGTGTAATGGAGCGGGTCTGAGAGAGAGCACAGTGAGACCTGCGGCAGTGTAATGGTGCAGGGCTGAGAGAGAGCACAGTCAGACCAGCGGCAGTGTAATGGAGCGGGTGTGAGCGAGAGCACAGTGAGACGGGCGGCAGATTAATAGAGCGGGGCTGAGAGAGAGCAAAGTGAGACGGGCGGCAGTGTAATGGAGCGGGGCTGAGAGAGAGCCCAGTGAGACCGGCAGCAGTGTAATGGAGCGGGGTTGAGAGAGAGCACAGTGAGAAGGGCGACAGTGTAATGGAGCGGGGGTGAGAGAGAGCACAGTGAGACCGGCGGCAGTGTAATGGAGCGGGGCTGAGAGAGAGCACAGTGAGACCGGCGACAGTGTAAGGAGCGGCGGTGAGAGAGAGCCCAGTGAGACCGACGGCAGTGTAATGGAGCAGGGGTGAGAGAGAGCACAGTGAGACCGGCGGCAGTGAAATGCTGCAGGGCTGAGAGAGAGCACAGTGAGACCGGCGGCAGTGTAATGGCGCTGGAGTGAGAGAGAGCACAGTGAGACCGGAGGCAGTCTAACGGAGCGGGGCTGAGAGAGAGCACAGTGAGACTGGCGACAGTGTAATGGAGCTGGGGTGAGAGAGCGAACAGTGAGACCGGTGGCAGTGTAATGGAGCGGCGGTGAGAGAGAGCAGAGTAAGACCGGCGGCAGTGTCACGGAGCCGGGCTGAGAGAGAGCACAGTGAGACTGGCGGCAGCGAAATGCAGCAGGGCTGAGAGAGAGCACAGTGAGACCGGCGGCAGTCTAACGGAGCCGGGCTGAGAGAGAGCACAGTGAGACTGGCGGCAGTGAAATGGAGCCGGGCTGAGAGAGAGCACAGTGAGACTGGCGGGAGTGAAATGGAGCAAGGCTGAGAGAGAGCACATTGAGACTGGCGGCAGTGAAATGGAGCCGGGCTGAGAGAGAGCACAGTGAGACTGGCTGCAGTGTAATGGAGGGTGATGAGAGAGAGCACAGTGAGATCGGCGGCTGTGTAACGCAGCGGGACTGAGAGAGAGCACAGTGAGACTGGCGGCATTGTAATGGTGTGGGGGGTGAGAGAGAGCACAGTGAGACCTGCGGCAGTGTAATATAGCGGGGATGAGAGAGAGCGGGGGTGAGAGAGAGCACAGTGAGACCGGCGGCAGTGTGATGGAGTAGGACTGAGAGAGGGCACAGTGAGACCGGCGGCAGTGTAATGGAGCGGGGCTGAGAGAGAGCACATTGAGACCGGCAGCAGTGTAACGGAGCCAGGCTGAGAGAGAGCACAGTGAGACTGGCGGCAGTGAAATGGAGCCGGGCTGAGAGAGAGCACAGTGAGACTGGCGGCATTGTAATGGTGTGGGGGGTGAGAGAGAGCACAGTGAGACCTGCGGCAGTGTAATGTAGCGGGGATGAGAGAGAGCGGGGGTGAGAGAGAGCACAGTGAGACGGGCGGCAGTGTTATGGAGTAGGACTGAGAGAGAGCACAGTGAGACCGGCGGCAGTGTAATGGTGCGGGGTGTGAGAAAGAGCACAGTGAGACCTGCGGCAGTGTAATGGAGCGGGGGTGAGAGAGAGCACAGTGAGACCGGCGGCTGTGTAATGGAGCGGGGCTGAGAGAGAGCACAGTGAGACCGGCGGCAGTGTAATGGTGCGGAGGGTGAGTGAGAGCACAGTGAGACCTGCGGCAGTGTAATGGAGCGGGGGTGAGATAGAGCGGGGGTGAGAGAGAGCACAGTGAGACCGGCGGCTGTGTAATGGATCGGGTCTGAGAGACAGCACAGTGAGTCCGGAGGCAGTGCAATATAGCGGGGGTGAGAGAGAGCGGGGGTGAGAGAGAGCACAGTGAGACTGGCAGTTGTGTAATGGAGTGGGGGTGAGGGAGAGCACAGTGAGACCGGCGGATGTGTAATGGACCGGAGCTGAGTGAGAGCACAGTGAGACCGGCGGCAGTGTAATGGAGTGGGGCTGAGAGAGAGCACAGTGAGACTGGAGGCAGTGTAATGGGGATGGACTGAGAGAGAGCACAGTGAGACCGGAGGCAGTGTAATGGAGATGGGCTGAGAGAGAGCACAGTGAGACCGGAGGCAGTGTAATGGAGATGGGCTGAGAGAGAGCACAGTGAGACCGGCGGCAGTGTAATGGACCGGGGCTGAGAGACAGCACAGTGAGACCGGCGGCAGTGGAATGGACCGGGGCTGAGAGAGAGCACAGTGAGACTGGAGGCAGTGTAATGGGGATGGGCTGAGAGAGAGCACAGTGAGACCGGCGGCAGTGTAATGGAGATGGGCTGAGAGAGAGCACAGGGAGACCGGCGGCAGTGTAATGGACCGGGGCTGAGAGACAGCACAGTGAGACCGGCGGCAGTGTAATGGACCGGGGCTGAGAGAGAGCACAGTGAGACTGGAGGCAGTGTAATGGGGATGGGCTGAGAGAGAGCACAGTGAGAACGGCGGCAGTGTAATGGAGATGGGCTGAGAGAGAGCACAGTGAAACGGGCGGCAGTGTAATTGAGCGGGGCTGAGAGAGAGCACAGTGAGACTGGCGGCAGTGTAATGGAGCGGGGCTGAGAGAGAGCACAGTGAGACCGGCGGCAGTGTAATGGAGCAGGGGTGAGAGAGAGCACAGTGAGACCGGAGGCAGTGTAATGGAGCGGGGCTGAGAGAGAGCACAGTTAGACCGGCAGCAGTGTAATGGAGCGGGGTTGAGAGAGAGCACAGTGAGACCAGAAGAAGTGAAATGGAGCGGGGGGGTGAGAGAGAGCACAGCGAGACCGGCAGCAGTATAATGGAGCGGGGGTGAGAGAGAGCACAGTGAGACCGGAGGAAGTGTAATGGAGCGGGTCTGAGAGAGAGCACAGTGAGACCTGCGGCAGTGTAATGGTGCAGGGCTGAGAGAGAGCACAGTCAGACCAGCGGCAGTGTAATGGAGCGGGTGTGAGCGAGAGCACAGTGAGACGGGCGGCAGATTAATAGAGCGGGGCTGAGAGAGAGCAAAGTGAGACGGGCGGCAGTGTAATGGAGCGGGGCTGAGAGAGAGCCCAGTGAGACCGGCAGCAGTGTAATGGAGCGGGGTTGAGAGAGAGCACAGTGAGAAGGGCGACAGTGTAATGGAGCGGGGGTGAGAGAGAGCACAGTGAGACCGGCGGCAGTGTAATGGAGCGGGGCTGAGAGAGAGCACAGTGAGACCGGCGACAGTGTAATGGAGCGGCGGTGAGAGAGAGCCCAGTGAGACCGACGGCAGTGTAATGGAGCAGGGGTGAGAGAGAGCACAGTGAGACCGGTGGCAGTGAAATGCTGCAGGGCTGAGAGAGAGCACAGTGAGACCGGCGGCAGTGTAATGGCGCTGGAGTGAGAGAGAGCACAGTGAGACCGGAGGCAGTCTAACGGAGCGGGGCTGAGAGAGAGCACAGTGAGACTGGCGACAGTGTAATGGAGCTGGGGTGAGAGAGCGAACAGTGAGACCGGTGGCAGTGTAATGGAGCGGCGGTGAGAGAGAGCACAGTAAGACCGGCGGCAGTGTCACGGAGCCGGGCTGAGAGAGAGCACAGTGAGACTGGCGGCAGCGAAATGCAGCAGGGCTGAGAGAGAGCACAGTGAGACCGGCGGCAGTCTAACGGAGCCGGGCTGAGAGAGAGCACAGTGAGACTGGCGGCAGTGAAATGGAGCCGGGCTGAGAGAGAGCACAGTGAGACTGGCGGGAGTGAAATGGAGCAAGGCTGAGAGAGAGCACATTGAGACTGGCGGCAGTGAAATGGAGCCGGGCTGAGAGAGAGCACAGTGAGACTGGCTGCAGTGTAATGGAGGGTGATGAGAGAGAGCACAGTGAGATCGGCGGCTGTGTAACGCAGCGGGACTGAGAGAGAGCACAGTGAGACTGTGGCATTGTAATGGTGTGGGGGGTGAGAGAGAGCACAGTGAGACCTGCGGCAGTGTAATATAGCGGGGATGAGAGAGAGCGGGGGTGAGAGAGAGCACAGTGAGACCGGCGGCAGTGTGATGGAGTAGGACTGAGAGAGGGCACAGTGAGACCGGCGGCAGTGTAATGGAGCGGGGCTGAGAGAGAGCACAGTGAGACCGGCGGCAGTGTAATGGTGCGGGGGGTGAGAGAGAGCACAGTGAGACCAGCGGCAGTGTAATGGAGCGGGGGTGAGAGAGAGCACAGTGAGACCTGCGGCTGTGTAATGGAGCGGGGCTGAGAGAGAGCACAGTGAGTCCGGAGGCAGTGCAATATAGCGGGGGTGAGAGAGAGCGGGGGTGAGAGAGAGCACAGTGAGACCGGCAGTTGTGTAATGGAGTGGGGGTGAGGGAGAGCACAGTGAGACCGGCGGCAGTGCAATGGAGTGGGGCTGAGAGAGAGCACAGTGAGACTGGAGGCAGTGTAATGGAGATGGGCTGAGAGAGAGCACAGTGAGACCGGAGGCAGTGGAATGGAGATGGGCTGAGAGAGAGCACAGTGAGACCGGAGGCAGTGGAATGGAGATGGGCTGAGAGAGAGCACAGTGAGACCGGCGGCAGTGTAATGGACCGGGGCTGAGAGAGAGCACAGTGAGACCGGCGGCAGTGTAATGGACCGGGGCTGAGAGAGAGCACAGTGAGACTGGAGGCAGTGTAATGGGGATGGGCTGAGAGACAGCACAGTGAGACCGGCGGCAGTGTAATGGAGATGGGCTGAGAGAGAGCACTGAGACGGGCGGCAGTGTAATGGAGCGGGGCTGAGAGAGTGCACAGTGAGACTGGCGGCAGTGTAATGGAGCGGGGCTGAGAGAGAGCACAGTGAGACCGGCGGCAGTGTAATGGAGCAGGGGTGAGAGAGCGCACAGTGAGACCGGAGGCAGTGTAATGGAGCGGGACTGAGAGAGAGCACAGTGAGTCCGGAGGCAGTGCAATATAGCGGGGGTGAGAGAGAGCGGGGGTGAGAGAGAGCACAGTGAGACCGGCAGTTGTGTAATGGAGCGGGGCTGAGAGAGAGCACAGTGAGACCGGAGGCAGTGTAATGGAGCGGGGCTGAGAGAGAGCACAGTCAGACCAGCGCCAGTGTAATGGAGCGGGGCTGAGAGAGAGCACAGTTAGACCGGCGGCTGTGTAATGGAGCAGGGCTGAGAGAGAGCACAGTGACACCGGCGGCAGTGTAATGGAGATGGGCTGAGAGAGAGCACAGTGAGACCGGCGGCAGTGTAATGGACATGGGCTGAGAGAGAGCACAGTGAGACCGGCGGCAGTGCAATGGAGCGGGGCTGAGAGAGAGCACAGTGAGACTGGCGGCAACGTAATGGAGCGGGGCTGAGAGAGAGCACAGTGAAAGCGGCAGCAGTATAATGGTGCAGGGCTGAGAGAGAGCACAGTGAGACAGGCGGAAGTGAAATGGAGCGGGGGTGAGAGAGAGCACAATGAGACTGGAGGCAATGAAATGGAGAGGTGGTGAGAGAGACCACAGTGAAACCGGCAGCAGTGTAATGGAGCATGGCTGAGAGAGAGCACAGTGAGACCGGCGGAAGTGAAATGGAGCGGGGGTGAGAGAGAGCACAATGAGACCGGCGGCAGTGTAATGGAGCGGGGCTGAAGGAGAGCACAGTGAGACCGGCGGCAGTGTAATGGAGATGGGCTGAGAGAGAGCACAGTGAGACCGGCGGCAGTGTAATGGACATGGGCTGAGAGAGAGCACAGTGAGACCGGCGGCTGTGTAATGGAGCGGGGCTGAGAGAGAGCACAGTGAGACCGGCGGCAGTGTAATGGAGATGGGCTGAGAGAGAGCACAGTGAGACCGGCGGCAGTGCAATGGAGCGGGGCTGAGAGAGAGCACAGTGAGACTGGCGGCAACGTAATGGAGCGGGGCTGAGAGAGAGCACAGTGAAAGCGGCAGCAGTATAATGGTGCAGGGCTGAGAGAGAGCACAGTGAGACAGGCGGAAGTGAAATGGAGCGGGGGTGAGAGAGAGCACAATGAGACTGGAGGCAATGAAATGGAGAGGTGGTGAGAGAGACCACAGTGAAACCGGCAGCAGTATAATGGAGCATGGCTGAGAGAGAGCACAGTGAGACCGGCGGAAGTGAAATGGAGCGGGGGTGAGAGAGAGCACAATGAGACCGGCGGCAGTGTAATGGAGCGGGGCTGAAGGAGAGCACAGTGAGACCGGTGGCAGTGTAATGGAGCGGGGCTGAGAGAGAGCACAGTGAGACCGGCGGCAGTGTAATGGCGCTGGTGTGAGAGAGAGCACAGTGAGACCGGCGGCATTGGAACGGAGCAGGGGTGAGAGAGAGATCAGTGAGACTGGCGGCAGTGTAATGGAGCGGGGCTGAGAGAGAGCACAGTGAAACCGGCGGCAGTGTAATGGAGCGGGTCTGAGAGAGAGCACAGTGAGACCGGTGGCAGCGTAATGGAGCGGGGCTGAGAGAGAGCACAGTGAGACCGGCGGCATTGTAATGGCGCTGGTGTGAGGGAGAGCACAGTGAGACCGGCGGCATTGTAATGGAGCAGGGTTGAGAGAGAGATCAGTGAGACTGTCGGCAGTGTAATGGAGCGGGGCTGAGAGAGAGCACAGTGAGACCGGCGGCAGTGTAATGGAGCGGGGCTGAGAGAGACCACAGTGAGACCGGCGGCATTGTAATGGAGCGGGGCTGAGAGAGAGCACAGTTAGACTGGAGGCAGTGTAATGGAGCGGGGCTGAGGGAGACCACAGTGAGACCGGCGGCATTGTAATGGAGCGGGGCTGAGAGAGAGCACAGTGAGACCAGCGGCAGTGTAATGGAGCGGGGCTGAGAGAGAGCACAGTGAGACCGGCGGCAGTGTAATGGAGCGGGGCTGAGAGAGAGCGCAGTGAGACCAGCGGCAGTGTAATGGAGCGGGGCTGAGAGAGAGCACAGTGAGACTGGCGGCATTGTAATGGTGTGGGGGGTGAGAGAGAGCACAGTGAGACCTGCGGCAGTGTAATGTAGCGGGGATGAGAGAGAGCGGGGGTGAGAGAGAGCACAGTGAGACCGGCGGCAGTGTTATGGAGTAGGACTGAGAGAGAGCACAGTGAGACCGGCGGCAGTGTAATGGAGCGGGGCTGAGAGAGAGCACAGTGAGACCGGCGGCAGTGTAATGGTGCGGGGGGTGAGAGAGAGCACAGTGAGACCAGCGGCAGTGTAATGGAGCGGGGGTGAGAGAGAGCACAGTGAGACCTGCGGCTGTGTAATGGAGCGGGGCTGAGAGAGAACACAGTGAGTCCGGAGGCAGTGCAATATAGCGGGGGTGAGAGAGAGCGAGGGTGAGAGAGAGCACAGTGAGACCGGCAGTTGTGTAATGGAGTGGGGGTGAGGGAGAGCACAGTGAGACCGGCAGCAGTGCAATGGAGTGGGGCTGAGAGAGAGCACAGTGAGACTGGAGGCAGTGTAATGGAGATGGGCTGAGAGAGAGCACAGTGAGACCGGAGGCAGTGGAATGGAGATGGGCTGAGAGAGAGCACAGTGAGACCGGAGGCAGTGGAATGGAGATGGGCTGAGAGAGAGCACAGTGAGACCGGCGGCAGTGTAATGGACCGGGGCTAGGAGAGAGCACAGTGAGACCGGCGGCAGTGTAATGGACCGGGGCTGAGAGAGAGCACAGTGAGACTGGAGGCAGTGTAATGGGGATGGGCTGAGAGAGAGCACAGTGAGACCGGCGGCAGTGTAATGGAGATGGGCTGAGAGAGAGCACTGAGACGGGCGGCAGTGTAATGGAGCGGGGCTGAGAGAGAGCACAGTGAGACTGGCGGCAGTGTAATGGAGCGGGGCTGAGAGAGAGCACAGTGAGACCGGCGGCAGTGTAATGGAGCAGGGGTGAGAGAGAGCACAGTGAGACCGGAGGCAGTGTAATGGAGCGGGACTGAGAGAGAGCACAGTGAGTCCGGAGGCAGTGCAATATAGCGGGGGTGAGAGAGAGCGGGGGTGAGAGAGAGCACAGTGAGACCGGCAGTTGTGTAATGGAGCGGGGCTGAGAGAGAGCACAGTGAGACCGGAGGCAGTGTAATGGAGCGGGGCTGAGAGAGAGCACAGTTAGACCAGCGGGAGTGTAATGGAGCGGGGCTGAGAGAGAGCACAGTTAGACCGGCGGCTGTGTAATGGAGCGGGGCTGAGAGAGAGCACAGTGAGACCGGCGGCAGTGTAATGGAGATGGGCTGAGAGAGAGCACAATGAGACCGGCGGCAGTGTAATGGAGATGGGCTGAGAGAGAGCACAGTGACACCGGCGGCAGTGTAATGGAGATGGGCTGAGAGAGAGCACAGTGAGACCGGCGGCTGTGTAATGGAGCGGGGCTGAGAGAGAGCACAGTGAGCCCGGCGGCAGTGTAATGGAGATGGGCTGAGAGAGAGCACAGTGAGACCGGCGGCAGTGTAATGTAGCGGGGCTGAGAGAGAGCACAGTGAGACTGGCGGCAGTGTAATGGAGCGGGGCTGAGAGAGCACAGTGAGACTGGCGGCAACGTAATGGAGCGGGGCTGAGAGAGAGCACAGTGAAACCGGCAGCAGTATAATGGTGCAGGGCTGAGAGAGAGCACAGTGAGACTGTCGGCAGTGTAATGGAGCGGGGCTGAGAGAGAGCACAGTGACACCGGCGGCAGTGTAATGGAGCGGGGCTGAGAGAGACCACAGTGAGACCGGCGGCATTGTAATGGAGCGGGGCTGAGAGAGAGCACAGTTAGACTGGAGGCAGTGTAATGGAGCGGGGCTGAGGGAGACCACAGTGAGACCGGCGGCATTGTAATGGAGCGGGGCTGAGAGAGAGCACAGTGAGACCAGCGGCAGTGTAATGGAGCGGGGCTGAGAGAGAGCACAGTGAGACCGGCGGCAGTGTAATGGAGCGGGGCTGAGAGAGAGCGTAGTGAGACCAGCGGCAATGTAATGGAGCGGGGCTGAGAGAGAGCACAGTGAGACCGGTGGCAGTGTAACGGAAATGGGCTGAGAGAGAGTACAGTGAGACCGGCCGCAGTGTAATGGCGCTGGAGTGAGAAAGAGCACAGTGAGACCGGCGGCAGTGCAATGGAGCGGGGGTGAGATAGAGCACAGTGAGACCGGCGGCAGTGTAATGGCGATGGGCTGAGAGAGAGCACAGTGAGACCGGCGGCAGTGCAATGGAGCGGGGCTGAGAGAGAGCACAGTGAGACCGGCGGCAGTGAAATGGAGATGGGCTGAGAGAGAGCACAGTGAGACCGGAGGCAGTGTAATGGGGCGGGGCTGAGAAAGAGCCCAGTGAGACCGGCGGCTGTGTAATGGAGATGGGCTGAGAGAGAGCACAGTGAGACCGGCGGCAGTGTAATGGCGCTGGAGTTCCTTATCCACACTGCCATCCCAGGGGATTCAGCTCCCTATTCACACTGCCATCCCAGGAGATTCAGTTCCTTATCCACCCTGCCATCCCAGGGGATTCAGCTCCCTATTCACACTGCCATCCCAGGAGATTCAGTTCCTTATCCACACTGCCATCCCAGGAGATTCAGATACTTATCCACACTGCCATCCCAGGAGATTCAGTTCCCTATCCACACTGCCATCCCAGGAGATTCAGTTCCTTATCCACACTGCAATCCGAGGAGATTCAGTTCCTTATCCACACTGCCATCCCAGGGGATTCATTTCCTTATGCACACTGCAATCCCAGGGCATTCAGTTCCTTATCCACACCACCATCCCAGGGGATTCAGTTCCTTATCCACTCCGCCATCCCAGGGGATTCAGTTCCCTATCCACACTGCCATCCCAGGAGATTCAGTTCCTTATCCACACTGCCATCCCAGGGGATTCAGTTCCTTATCCACACTGCCATCCCAGGGGATTCAGTTCCTTATCCACACTGCCATCCCAGGGGATTCAGTTCCCTATCCACACTGCCATCCCAGGGGATTCAGTTCCCTATCCACTCTGCCATCCCAGGAGATTCAGTTCCTTATCCACACTGCCATCCCAGGAGATTCAGTTCCCTATCCACTCCGCCATCCCAGGGGATTCAGTTCCTTATCCACACTGCCATCCCAGGAGATTCAGTTCCTTATGCACACTGCCATCCCAGGAGATTCAGTTCCCTATCCACAGTGCCATCCCAGGGGATTCAGTTCCTTATCCACACTGCCATCCCAGGGGATTCAGTTCCTTATCCACTCTGCCATCCCAGGTGATGCAGTTCCTTATCAACTCTGCCATCCCAGGAGATTGCGTTCCCTATCCACACTGCCATCCCAGGGGATTCAGTTCCTTATCTGCACTGCCATCCCAGGGGATTCAGTTCCTTATCCACACTGCCATCCCAGGAGATTCAGTTCCTTATCCACACTGCCATCCCAGGGGATTCAGCTCCCTATTCACACTGCCATCCCAGGAGATTCTGTTCCTTATCCACACTCCCATCCCAGCGGATTCAGTTCCCTATACACACTGCCATCCCAGGTGATTCAGTTCCTTATCCACACTGCCATCACAGGGGATTCTGTTCCTTATCCACACTGCCATCCCAGGAGATTCAGTTCCTTATCCACTCAGCCATCCCAGGAGATTCAGTTCCTTATCCACACTGCAATCCCTGGGGATTCAGTTCCTTATCCACACTGCGATCCCGGGGGATTCAGTTCCTTATCCACACTGCCATCCCAGGAGATTCAGTTCCCTATCCACACTGCCATTCCAGGAGATTCAGTTCCTTATCCACACTGCCATCCCAGGGGATTCAGTTCCCTATCCACACTGCCATCCCAGGGGATTCAGTTCCCTATCCACACTGCCATCCCAGGAGATTCAGTTCCCTATCCACACTGCCATCCCGGGGGATTCAGTTCCCTATCCACACTGCCATCCCGGGGGATTCAGTTCCCTATCCACACGGCCATCCCGGGGGATTCAGTTCCCTATCCACACTGCCATCCCAGGAGATTCAGTTCTTTATCCACACTGCGATCCCGGGGGGTTGAGTTCCTTATCCACACTGCCATCCCAGGAGATTCAGATCCCTATCCACACTGCCATCCCGGGGGATTCAGTTCCTTATCCACACTGCCATCCCAGGAGAATCAGTTCTTTATCCACACTGCCATCCCAGGAGATTCAGTTCCCTATCCACACTGCCATCCCTGGGGATTCAGTTCTTTATCCACACTGCCATCCCAGGAGATTCAGTTCCCTATTCACACTGCAATCCCAGGGGATTCAGTTCCTTATCCACACTGCCATCCCTGGGGATTCAGTTTCTTATCCACACTGCCATCCGAGGAGATTCAGTTCCCTATTCACACTGCAATCCCAGGGGATTCAGTTCCTTATCCACACTGCCATCCCAGGAGAATCAGTTCTTTATCCACACTGCCATCCCAGGAGATTCAGTTCCCTATCCACACTGCCATCCCTGGGGATTCAGTTCCCTATCCACACTGCCATCCTAGGAGATTCAGTTCCCTATTCACACTGCAATCCCAGGAGATTCAGTTCCCTATCCACACTGCCATCCCTGGGGATTCAGTTCCTTATCCACACTGCCATCCCAGGTGATTTAGTTCCTTATCCACACTGCAATCCCGGGAGATTCAGTACCTTATACAAACTGCCATCCCAGGAGATTCATTTCCCTATCCACACTGCCATCCCCGGGGATTCAGTTCCTTATCCACACTGCCATCCCAGGAGATTCAGTTCCTTATCCACACTGCCATCCCAGGAGATTCAGTACCCTATCCACACTGCCATCCCAGGAGATTCAGTTCCTTGTCCACACTGCAATCCCAGGGGATTCAGTTGCTTATCCACACTGCAATCCCAGGGGATTCAGTTCCTTATCCACACTGCCATCCCAGGAGATTCAGTTCCTATCCACACTGCCATCCCGGGGATTCAGTTCCCTATCCACACTGCCATCCCAGGGGATTCAGTTCCCTATCCACACTGCCATCCCAGGGGATTCAGTTCCCTATCCACACTGCCATCCCTGGAGATTCAGTTCCCTATTCACACTGCCATCCCTGGGGATTCAGTTCCCTATCCACACTGCCATCCCAGGAGATTCAGTTCCCTATCCACTCTGCCATCCCTGGGGATTCAGTTCCCTATCCACTCTGCCATCCCGGGGGATTCAGTTCCCATCCACACTGCCATCCCTGGGGATTCAGTTCCCTTTCGACACAGCCATCCCAGGGGATTCAGTTCCCTATCCACACAGCCATCCCAGTGGATTCAGTTCCCTATCCACACTGCCATCCCAGGAGATTCAGTTCCCTATCCACACTGCCATCCCAGGGGATTCAGTTCCCTATCCACACTGCCATCCCAGGGGATTCAGTTCCCTATCCACACTGCCATCCCTGGGGATTCAGTTCCTTATCCACACTGCCATCCCAGGAGATTCAGTTCCCTATCCACACTGCCATCCCTGGGGATTCAGGTCCCTATCCACACTGCCATCCCGGGGGATTCAGTTCCCTATCCACACTGCCATCCCTGGGGATTCAGTTCCGTATCCACACTGCGATCCCAGGGGATTCAGTTCCCTATCCACACTGCCATCCCCGGGGATACAGTTCCCTATCCACACTGCCATCCCCAAGGATTCAGTTCCCTATCCACACTGCCATCCCAGGAGATTCAGTTCCCTATCCACATTGCCATCCCTGGGGATTCGGTTCCCTATCCACACTGCCATCCCGGGGGATTCAGTTCCCTATCCACACTGCCATCCTTGGGGATTCAGTTCCCTATCCACGCTGCCATCCCTGGGGATTCCGTTCCCTATCTTCACTGCCATCCCAGGGGATTCAGTTCCCTATCCACACTGCCATCCCAGGGGATTCAGTTCCCTATCCACACTGCCATCCCAGGAGATTCAGTTCCCTATCCACACTGCCATCCCGGGGGATTCAGTTCCCTATCCACACTGCCATCCCAAGAGATTCAGTTCCTTATCCACACTGCCATCCCAGGAGATTCAGTTCCCTATTCACACTGCCATCCCTGGGGATTCAGTTCCTTATCCACACTGCCATCCCAGGAGATTCAGTTCCCTATTCACACTGCAATCCCAGGGGATTCAGTTCCTTACCAAACTGCCATCCCAGGTGATTCAGTTCCTTATCCACACTGCCATCCCAGGTGATTCAGTTCCTTATCCACACTGCAATCCCAGGAGATTCAGTTCCCTATCCACACTGCCATCCCTGGGGATTCAGTTCCTTATCTACACTACCATCCCAGGTGATTCAGTTCCTTATCCACACTGCAATCCCAGGAGATTCAGTTCCTTATCCACACTGCCGTCCCAGGAGATTCAGTTCATTATCCACACTGCCATCCCGGGGGATTCAGTTCCCTATTCACACTGCCGTCCCAGGAGATTCAGTTCCTTATCCACACTGCAATCCCAGGGGATTCAGTTCCTTATCCACACTGCAATCCCAGGGGATTCAGTTCATTATCCACACTGCCATCCCAGGAGATTCAGTTCCCTATCCACACTGCCATGGCAGGAGATTCAGTTCCCTATCCACACTGCCATCCCAGGGGATTCAGTTCCCTATCCACACTGCCATCCCAGGAGATTCAGTTCCTTATCCACCCTGCCAACCCAGGAGATTCAGTTCCCTATCCACACTGCCATCCCAGGGGATTCAGTTCCCTATCCACACTGCCATCCCAGGGGATTCAGTTATTTATCCACACTGCCATCCCAGGAGATTCAGTTCCCTATCCACACTGCCATCCCAGGGGATTCAGTTCCCTATCCACACTGCCATCCCAGGAGATTCAGTTCCCTATCCACACTGCCATCCCAGGAGATTCAGTTCCCTATCCACACTGCCATCCCAGGAGATTCAGTTCCTTATCCACCCTGCCAGCCCAGGAGATTCAGTTCCCTATCCACACTGCCATCCCAGGGGATTCAGTTCCCTATCCACACTGCCATCCCAGGGGATTCAGTTATTTATCCATACGGCCATCCCAGGAGATTCAGTTCCCTATCCACACTGCCATCCCAGGGGAGTCAGTTCCCTATCCACACTGCCATCCCAGGAGATTCAGTTCCCTATCCACACTGCCATCCCAGGAGATTCAGTTCCTTATCCACACTGCCATCCCAGGGGATACAGTTCCTTATCCACACTGCCAACCCAGGAGATTCAGTTCCTTATCCACACTGCAATCCCAGGGGATTCAGTTCCTTATCCACACTGCCATCCCTGGGGATTCAGTTCCCTATTCACACTGCCATCCCAGGAGATTCAGTTCCCTATCCATACTGCCATCCCAGGAGATTCAGTTCCCTATCCACACTGCCATCCCAGGAGATTCAGTTCCCTATCCACACTGCCATCCCAGGGGATTCAATTATTTATCCACACTGCCATCCCAGGAGATTCAGTTCCCTATCCACACTGCCATCCCAGGGGATTCAGTTCCCTATCCACACTGCCATCCCAGGAGATTCAGTTCCTTATCCACACTGCAATCCCAGGGGATTCAGTTCCCTATCCAAACTGCCATCCCTGGAGATTCAGTTCGTTATCCACACTGCAATCCCAGGGGATTCAGTTGCTTATCCACACTGCCATCCCAGGAGATTCAGTTCCCTATCCAAACTGCCATCCCTGGAGATTCAGTTCGTTATCCACACTGCAATCCCAGGGGATTCAGTTGCTTATCCACACTGCCATCCCAGGAGATTCAGTTCCTATCCACACTGCCATCCCGGGGATTCAGTTCCCTATCCACACTGCCATCCCAGGAGATTCAGTTCCCTATCCACACTGCCATCCCAGGGGATTCAGTTCCCTATCCACACTGCCATCCCAGGGGATTCAGTTCCCTATCCACACTGCCATCCCTGGAGATTCAGTTCCCTATTCACACTGCCGTCCCTGGGGATTCAGTTCCCTATCCACACTGCCATCCCAGAAGATTCAGTTCCCTATCCACTCTGCCATCCCTGGGGATTCAGTTCCCTATCCACTCTGCCATCCCGGGGGATTCAGTTCCCATCCACACTGCCATCCCTGGGGATTCAGTTCCCTATCCACATTGCCATCCGAGGGGATTGACTTCCCTATCCAGACTGCCATCCCCGGGGATTCAGTTCCCTATCCACACTGCCATCCCAGGGGATTCAGTTCCCTATCCACACTGCCATCCCAGGAGATTCAGTTCCCTATCCACTCTGCCATCCCTGGGGATTCAGTTCCCTATCCACTCTGCCATCCCGGGGGATTCAGTTCCCATCCACACTGCGATCCCAGGGGATTCAGTTCCCTATCCACATTGCCATCCCAGGGGATTGAGTTCCCTATCCAGACTGCCATCCCCGGGGATTCAGTTCCCTATCCACACTGCCATCCCAGGGGATTCAGTTCCCTATCCACATTGCCATCCCAGGGGATTCAGTTCCCTATCCACACTGCCATCCCGGGGGATTCAGTTCCCTATCCACACTGCCATCCCGGGGGATTCAGTTCCCTATCCACACTGCCATCCCGGGGGATTCAGTTCCCTATCCACACTGCCATCCCCGGGGATTCAGTTCCCTTTCCACACAGCCATCCCAGGGGATTCAGTTCCTTATCCACACTGCCATCCCAGTGGATTCAGTTCCCTATCCACACAGCCATCCCAGGAGATTCAGTTCCCTATCCACACTGCCATCCCAGGGGATTCAGTTCCCTATCCACACTGCCATCCCAGGGGATTCAGTTCCCTATCCACACTGCCATCCCTGGGGATTCAGTTCCTTATCCACACTGCCATCCCAGGAGATTCAGTTCCCTATCCACACTGCCATCCCTGGGGATTCAGGTCCCTATCCACACTGCCATCCCGGGGGATTCAGTTCCCTATCCACACTGCCATCCCCGGGGATTCAGTTCCTTATCCACACTGCCATCCCAGGGGATTCAGTTCCTTATCCACACTGCAATCCCAGGGGATTCAGTTCCTTATCCACACTGCCATCCCAGGGGATTCAGTTCCTTATCCAAACTACCATCCCAGGAGATTCAGTTCCCTATCCACACTGCAATCCCAGGAGAATCAGTTCCCTATCCACACTGCCATCCAGGAGATTCAGTTCCCTATCCACACTGCCATCCCAGGAGATTCAGTTCCTTATCCATACTGCCATCCCAGGAGATTCAGTACCCTATCCACACTGCCATTCCAGGGGATTCAGTTCCCTGTCCACACTGCCATCCCAGGGGATTCAGTTCTTTATCCACACTGCCATCCAGGGGATTCAGTTTTTTATCCACACTGCCATCCCAGGAGATTCAGTTCCTTATCCACACCGCCATCCCAGGGGATTCAGTTCCCGATCCACACTGCCATCCCAGGGGATTCAGTTCTTTATCCACACTGCCATCCCAGGAGATTCAGTTCCTTATCCACACCGCCATCCCAGGGGATTCAGTTCCCTATCCACACTGCCATCCCAGGAGATTCAGTTCCCTATCCACACTGCAATCCCAGGGGATTCAGTTCCTTATCCACACTGCCATCCCAGGAGATTCAGTTCCCTATCCACACTGCCATCCCAGGGGATTCAGTTCCCTATCCACACTGCCATCCCAGGGGATTCAGTTCCTTATCCACACTGCAATCCCAGGGGATTCAGTTCCTTATCCACACTGCCATCCCAGGAGATTCAGTTCCCTATCCACACTGCCATCCCAGGGGATTCAGTTCCTTATCCACACTGCCATCCCAGGGGATTCAGTTCCCTATCCACACTGCCATCCCAGGAGATTCAGTTCCTTATCCACACTGCAATCCCAGGGGATTCAGTTCCTTATCCACACTGCCATCCCCGGGGATTCAGTTCCTTATCCACACTGCCATCCCAGGAGATTCAGTTCCTTATCCACACTGCCATCCCAGGGGATTCAGTTCCTTATCCACACTGCCATCCCCGGGGATTCAGTTCCTTATCCACACTGCCATCCCAGGAGATTCAGTTCCTTATCCACACTGCAATCCCAGGGGATTCAGTTCCTTATCCACACTGCCATCCCAGGAGATTCAGTTCCCTATCCACACTGCCATCCCCGGGGATTCAGTTCCTTATACACACTGCAATCCCAGGGGATTCAGTTCCTTATCCACACTGCCATCCTAGGAGATTCAGTTCCCTATTCACACTGCAATCCCAGGAGATTCAGTTCCCTATCCACACTGCCATCCCTGGGGATTCAGTTCCTTATCCACACTGCCATCCCAGGTGATTCAGTTCCTTATCCACACTGCAATCCCGGGAGATTCAGTTCCTTATCCAAACTGCCATCCCAGGAGATTCAGTTCCTTATCCACACTGCCATCCCAGGAGATTCATTTCCCTATCCACACTGCCATCCCGGGGGATTCAGTTCCCTATTCACACTGCCATCCCAGGAGATTCATTTCCCTATCCACACTGCCATCCCAGGAGATTCAGTTCCTTATCCACACTGCAATCCCAGGGGATTCAGTTCCTTATCCAAACTGCCATCCCAGGAGATTCAGTTCCCTATCCACACTGCAATCCCAGGAGAATCAGTTCCCTATCCACACTGCCATCCCAGGAGATTCAGTTCCTTATCCACACTGCCATCCCAGGAGATTCAGTTCCTTATCCACACTGCCATCCCAGGAGATTCAGTACCCTATCCACACTACCATCCCAGGGGATTCAGTTCTTTATCCACACTGCCATCCTAGGAGATTCAGTTCCTTATCCACACTGCCATCCCAGGAAATTCAGTTCCCTATCCACACTGCCATCCCAGGGGATTCAGTTCCCTATCCACAATGCCATCCCTGGAGATTCAGTTCCTTATCTACACTGCAATCCCAGGGGATTCAGTTCCTTATCCACACTGCCATCCCAGGAGATTCAGTTCCCTATCCACACTGCCATCCCCGGGGATTTAGTTCCTTATCCACACTGCCATCCCAGGAGATTCAGTTCCTTATCCACACTGCAATCCCAGGGGATTCAGTTCCTTATCCACACTGCCATCCCAGGGGATTCAGTTCCCTATCCACACTGCCATCCCTGGAGATTCAGTTCCCTATCCACACTGCCATCCCCGGGGATTCAGTTCCCTATCCACACTGCCATCCCAGGGGATTCAGTTCCCTATCCACATTGCCATCCCTGGGGATTCAGTTCCCTATCCACACTGCCATCCCGGGGGATTCAGTTCCCTATCCACACTGCCATCCCGGGGGATTCAGTTCCCTATCCACACTGCCATCCCGGGGGATTCAGTTCCCTATCCACACTGCCATCCCAGGGGCTTCAGTTCCCTATCCACACTGCCATCCCAGGAGATTCAGTTCCCTATCCACACTGCAATCCCAGGGGATTCAGTTCCTTATTCACACTGCCATCCCAAGGGATTCAGTTCCTTATCCACACTGCCATCCCAGGAGATTCAGTTCCTTATCCACACTGCGATCCCGGGGGATTGAGTTCCTTATCCACACTGCAATCCCAGGGGATTCAGTTCCTTATTCACACTGCCATCCCAAGGGATTGAGTTCCTTATCCACACTGCCATCCCAGGGGATTCAGTTCCTTATCCTCACTGCCATCCCAGGGCATTCAGTTCCCTATCCACACTGCCATCCCAGGACATTCAGTTCCCGATCCACACTGCCATCCCAGGGGATTCAGTTCCTTATCCACACTGCCATCCCAGGAGATTCTGTTCCCTATCCACACTGCCATCCCAGGGGATTCAGTTCCCTATCCACACTGCCATCCCAGGAGATTCAGTTCCTTATCCACACTGCAATCCCAGGGGATTCAGTTCCTTATCCACACTGCCATCCCAGGAGATTCAGTTCCCTATCCACACTGCCATCCCAGGGGATTCAGTTACCAATCCACACTGCCATCCCTGGGGATTCAGTTCCCTATCCACACTGCCATCCCAGGAGATTCAGTTCCCTATCCACACTGCCATCCCAGGGGATTCAGTTCCCTATCCACACTGCCATCCCATGGGATTCAGTACCCTATCCACACTGCCATCCCAGGGGATTCAGTTCCCTATCCACACTGCCATCCCTGGAGATTCAGTTCCCTATCCACACTGCCATCCCCAGGGATTCAGTTCCTTATCCACACTGCCATCCCAGGAGATTCAGTTCCTTATCCACACTGCCATCCCAGGAGATTCAGTACCCTATCCACACTGCCATTCCAGGGGGTTCAGTTCCCTATCCACACTGCCATCCCAGGGGATTCAGTTCTTTATCCACACTGCCATCCTAGGAGATTCAGTTCCTTATCCACACTGCCATCCCAGGAAATTCAGTTCCCTATCCACACTGCCATCCCAGGGGATTCAGTTCCCTATCCACACTGCCAACCCTGGAGATTCAGTTCCTTATCTACACTGCAATCCCAGGGGATTCAGTTCCTTATCCACACTGCCATCCCAGGAGATTCAGTTCCCTATCCACACTGCCATCCCCGGGGATTTAGTTCCTTATCCACACTGCCATCCCAGGAGATTCAGTTCCTTATCCACACTGCAATCCCAGGGGATTCAGTTCCTTATCCACACTGCCATCCCAGGGGATTCAGTTCCCTATCCACACTGCCATCCCTGGAGATTCAGTTCCCTATCCACACTGCCATCCCCGGGGATTCAGTTCCCTATCCACACTGCCATCCCAGGTGATTCAGTTCCCTATCCACATTGCCATCCCTGGGGATTCAGTTCCCTATCCACACTGCCATCCCGGGGGATTCAGTTCCCTATCCACACTGCCATCCCGGGGGATTCAGTTCCCTATCCACACTGCCATCCCGGGGGATTCAGTTCCCTATCCACACTGCCATCCCAGGGGCTTCAGTTCCCTATCCACACTGCCATCCCAGGAGATTCAGTTCCCTATCCACACTGCAATCCCAGGGGATTCAGTTCCTTATTCACACTGCCATCCCAAGGGATTCAGTTCCTTATCCACACTGCCATCCCAGGAGATTCAGTTCCTTATCCACACTGCGATCCCGGGGGATTGAGTTCCTTATCCACACTGCAATCCCAGGGGATTCAGTTCCTTATTCACACTGCCATCCCAAGGGATTGAGTTCCTTATCCACACTGCCATCCCAGGGGATTCAGTTCCTTATCCTCACTGCCATCCCAGGGCATTCAGTTCCCTATCCACACTGCCATCCCAGGACATTCAGTTCCGGATCCACACTGCCATCCCAGGGGATTCAGTTCCTTATCCACACTGCCATCCCAGGAGATTCTGTTCCCTATCCACACTGCCATCCCAGGGGATTCAGTTCCCTATCCACACTGCCATCCCAGGAGATTCAGTTCCTTATCCACACTGCAATCCCAGGGGATTCAGTTCCTTATCCACACTGCCATCCCAGGAGATTCAGTTCCCTATCCACACTGCCATCCCAGGGGATTCAGTTACCAATCCACACTGCCATCCCTGGGGATTCAGTTCCCTATCCACACTGCCATCCCAGGAGATTCAGTTCCCTATCCACACTGCCATCCCAGGGGATTCAGTTCCCTATCCACACTGCCATCCCATGGGATTCAGTACCCTATCCACACTGCCATCCCAGGGGATTCAGTTCCCTATCCACACTGCCATCCCTGGAGATTCAGTTCCCTATCCACACTGCCATCCCCAGGGATTCAGTTCCCTATCCACACTGCCATCCCAGGGGATTCAGTTCCCTATTCACATTGCCATCCCTGGGGATTCAGTTCCCTATCCACACTGCCATCCCGGGGGATTCAGTTCACTATCCACACTGCCATCCCGGGGGATTCAGTTCCCTATCCACACTGCCATCCCGGGGGATTCAGTTCCCTATCCACACTGCCATCCCAGGACATTCAGTTCCCTATCCACACTGCCATCCCAGGGGATTCAGTTCCCTATCCACACTGCCATCCCAGGAGATTCAGTTCCCTATCCACACTGCCATCCCAGGGGATTCAGTTCCCTATCCACACTGCCATCCCAGGGGATTCAGTTCCCTATCCACACTGCCATCCCTGGAGATTCAGTTCCCTAACCACACTGCCATCCCAGGGGATTCAGTTCCCTATCCACACTGCCATCCCAGGGGATTCAGTTCCCTATCCACACTGCCATCCCTGGAGATTCAGTTCCCTATCCACACTGCCATCCCAGGGGTTTCAGTTCCCTATCCACACTGCCATCCCAGGGGATTCAGTTCCCTATCCACATTGCCATCCCTGGGTATTCAGTTCCCTATCCACTATGCCATCCCGGGGGATTCAGTTCACTATCCACACTGCCATCCCGGGGGATTCAGTTCCCTATCCACACTGCCATCCCGGGGGATTCAGTTCCCTATCCACACTGCCATCCCGGGGGATTCAGTTCCCTATCCACACTGCCATCCCGGGGGATTCAGTTCCCTATCCACACTGCCATCCCAGGAGATTCAGTTCCCTATCCACACTGCCATCCCAGGGGATTCAGTTCCCTATCCACACTGCCATCCCAGGGGATTCAGTTCCCTATCCACACTGCCATCCCAGGGGATTCAGTTCCCTATCCACACTGCCATCCCCGGGGATTCAGTTCCCTATCCACACTGCCATCCCAGGGGATTCAGTTCCCTATCCACATTGCATCCCTGGGGATTCAGTTCCCTATCCGCACTGCCATCCCGGGGGATTCAGTTCCTTATTCACACTGCCATCCCAAGGGATTGAGTTCCTTATCCACACTGCCATCCCAGGGGATTCAGTTCCTTATCCTCACTGCCATCCCAGGGCATTCAGTTCCCTATCCACACTGCCATCCCAGGACATTCAGGTCCGGATCCACACTGCCATCCCAGGGGATTCAGTTCCTTATCCACACTGCCATCCCAGGAGATTCTGTTCCCTATCCACACTGCCATCCCAGGGGATTCAGTTCCCTATCCACACTGCCATCCCAGGAGATTCAGTTCCTTATCCACACTGCAATCCCAGGGGATTCAGTTCCTTATCCACACTGCCATCCCAGGAGATTCAGTTCCCTATCCACACTGCCATCCCAGGGGATTCAGTTACCAATCCACACTGCCATCCCTGGGGATTCAGTTCCCTATCCACACTGCCATCCCAGGAGATTCAGTTCCCTATCCACACTGCCATCCCAGGGGATTCAGTTCCCTATCCACACTGCCATCCCATGGGATTCAGTACCCTATCCACACTGCCATCCCAGGGGATTCAGTTCCCTATCCACACTGCCATCCCTGGAGATTCAGTTCCCTATCCACACTGCCATCCCCAGGGATTCAGTTCCCTATCCACACTGCCATCCCAGGGGATTCAGTTCCCTATTCACATTGCCATCCCTGGGGATTCAGTTCCCTATCCACACTGCCATCCCGGGGGATTCAGTTCACTATCCACACTGCCATCCCGGGGGATTCAGTTCCCTATCCACACTGCCATCCCGGGGGATTCAGTTCCCTATCCACACTGCCATCCCAGGACATTCAGTTCCCTATCCACACTGCCATCCCAGGGGATTCAGTTCCCTATCCACACTGCCATCCCAGGAGATTCAGTTCCCTATCCACACTGCCATCCCAGGGGATTCAGTTCCCTATCCACACTGCCATCCCAGGGGATTCAGTTCCCTATCCACACTGCCATCCCTGGAGATTCAGTTCCCTAACCACACTGCCATCCCAGGGGATTCAGTTCCCTATCCACACTGCCATCCCAGGGGATTCAGTTCCCTATCCACACTGCCATCCCTGGAGATTCAGTTCCCTATCCACACTGCCATCCCAGGGGTTTCAGTTCCCTATCCACACTGCCATCCCAGGGGATTCAGTTCCCTATCCACATTGCCATCCCTGGGTATTCAGTTCCCTATCCACTATGCCATCCCGGGGGATTCAGTTCACTATCCACACTGCCATCCCGGGGGATTCAGTTCCCTATCCACACTGCCATCCCGGGGGATTCAGTTCCCTATCCACACTGCCATCCCGGGGGATTCAGTTCCCTATCCACACTGCCATCCCGGGGGATTCAGTTCCCTATCCACACTGCCATCCCAGGAGATTCAGTTCCCTATCCACACTGCCATCCCAGGGGATTCAGTTCCCTATCCACACTGCCATCCCAGGGGATTCAGTTCCCTATCCACACTGCCATCCCAGGGGATTCAGTTCCCTATCCACACTGCCATCCCCGGGGATTCAGTTCCCTATCCACACTGCCATCCCAGGGGATTCAGTTCCCTATCCACATTGCATCCCTGGGGATTCAGTTCCCTATCCGCACTGCCATCCCGGGGGATTCAGTTCCCTATCCACACTGCCATCCCGGAGGATTCAGTTCCCTATCCACACTGCCATCCCGGGGGATTCAGTTCCCTATCCACACTGCCATCCCGGGGGATTCAGTTCCCTATCCACACTGCCATCCCGGGGGATTCAGTTCCCTATCCACACTGCCATCCCGGGGGATTCAGTTCCCTATCCACACTGCCATCCCAGGAGATTCATTTCCCTATCCACACTGCCATCCCCGGGGATTCAGTTCCTTATCCACACTGCCATCCCAGGAGATTCAGTTCCTTATCCACACTGCAATCCCAGGGGATTCAGTTCCTTATCCACACTGCAATCCCAGGGGATTCAGTTCCTTATCCAAACTGCCATCCCAGGAGATTCAGTTCCCTATCCACACTGCAATCCCAGGAGAATCAGTTCCCTATCCACACTGCCATCCCAGGAGATTCAGTTCCCTATCCACACTGCCATCCCAGGGGATTCAGTTCTTTATCCACACTGCCATCCCAGGAGATTCAGTTCCTTATCCACACTGCAATCCCAGGAGATTCAGTACCCTATCCACACTGCCATCCCAGGACATTCAGTTCCCTATCCACACTGCAATCCCAGGGGATTCAGTTCCTTATCCACACTGCCATCCCAGGAGATTCAGTTCCTTATCCACACTGCCATCCCAGGAGATTCAGTACCCTATCCACACTGCCATCCCAGGACATTCAGTTCCCTATCCACACTGCAATCCCAGGGGATTCAGTTCCTTATCCACACTGCCATCCCAGGAGATTCAGTTCCCTATCCACACTGCCATCCCAGGGGATTCAATTCCCTATCCACACTGCCATCCCAGGAGATTCAGTTCCTTATCCACACTGCAATCCCAGGGGATTCATTTCCTTATCCACACTGCCATCCCAGGAGATTCAGTTCCCTATCCACACTGCCATCCCAGGGGATTCAGTTCCTTATCCACACTGCCATCCCAGGGGATTCAGTTCCTTATCCACACTGCCATCCCAGGAGATTCAGTTCCCTATCCACACTGCCATCCCAGGAGATTCAGTTCCCTATCCACACTGCCATCCCAGGAGATTCAGTTCCTTATCCACACTGCCATCCCAGGAGATTCAGTTCCCTATCCACACTGCAATCCCAGGGGATTCAGTTCCTTATCCACACTGCAATCCCAGGGGATTCAGTTCCTTATCCACACTGCCATCCCAGGAGATTCAGTTCCTTATCCACACTGCAATCCCAGGGGATTCAGTTCCTTATCCACACTGCAATCCCAGGGGATTCAGTTCCTTATCCACACTGCCATCCCCGGGGATTCAGTTCCTTATCCACACTGCCATCCCAGGAGATTCAGTTCCCTATCCACACTGCCATCCCAGGAGATTCAGTTCCTTATCCACACTGCCATCCCAGGAGATTCAGTACCCTATCCACACTGCCATTCCAGGGGATTCAGTTCCCTATCCACACTGCCATCCCAGGGGATTCAGTTCTTTATCCACACTGCCATCCCAGGAGATTCAGTTCCTTATCCACACTGCCATCCCAGGGGATTCAGTTCCCTATCCACACTGCCATCCCAGGAGATTCAGTTCCCTATCCACACTGCCATCCCAGGAGATTCAGTTCCTTATCCACACTGCCATCCCAGGGGATTCAGTTCTTTATCCACACTGCCATCCCAGGAGATTCAGTTCCTTATCCACACTGCAATCCCAGGGGATTCAGTTCCTTATCCACACTGCCATCCCAGGAGATTCAGTTCCTTATCCACACTGCCATCCCAGGGGATTCAGTTCTTTATCCACACTGCCATCCCAGGAGATTCAGTTCCTTATCCACACTGCAATCCCAGGGGATTCAGTTCCTTATCCACACTGCCATCCCAGGAGATTCAGTTCCTTATCCACACTGCCATCCCAGGAGATTCAGTTCCTTATCCACACTGCCATCCCAGGGGATTCAGTTCTTTATCCACACTGCCATCCCAGGAGATTCAGTTCCTTATCCACACTGCAATCCCAGGGGATTCAGTTCCTTATCCACACTGCCATCCCAGGAGATTCAGTTCCCTATCCACACTGCAATCCCAGGAGAATCAGTTCCCTATCCACACTGCCATCCCAGGAGATTCAGTTCCCTATCCACACTGCCATCCCAGGAGATTCAGTTCCTTATCCACACTGCCATCCCAGGAGATTCAGTACCCTATCCACACTGCCATTCCAGGGGATTCAGTTCCCTATCCACACTGCCATCCCGGGGGATTCAGTTCCTTATTCACACTGCCATCCCAAGGGATTGAGTTCCTTATCCACACTGCCATCCCAGGGGATTCAGTTCCTTATCCTCACTGCCATCCCAGGGCATTCAGTTCCCTATCCACACTGCCATCCCAGGACATTCAGGTCCGGATCCACACTGCCATCCCAGGGGATTCAGTTCCTTATCCACACTGCCATCCCAGGAGATTCTGTTCCCTATCCACACTGCCATCCCAGGGGATTCAGTTCCCTATCCACACTGCCATCCCAGGAGATTCAGTTCCTTATCCACACTGCAATCCCAGGGGATTCAGTTCCTTATCCACACTGCCATCCCAGGAGATTCAGTTCCCTATCCACACTGCCATCCCAGGGGATTCAGTTACCAATCCACACTGCCATCCCTGGGGATTCAGTTCCCTATCCACACTGCCATCCCAGGAGATTCAGTTCCCTATCCACACTGCCATCCCAGGGGATTCAGTTCCCTATCCACACTGCCATCCCATGGGATTCAGTACCCTATCCACACTGCCATCCCAGGGGATTCAGTTCCCTATCCACACTGCCATCCCTGGAGATTCAGTTCCCTATCCACACTGCCATCCCCAGGGATTCAGTTCCCTATCCACACTGCCATCCCAGGGGATTCAGTTCCCTATTCACATTGCCATCCCTGGGGATTCAGTTCCCTATCCACACTGCCATCCCGGGGGATTCAGTTCACTATCCACACTGCCATCCCGGGGGATTCAGTTCCCTATCCACACTGCCATCCCGGGGGATTCAGTTCCCTATCCACACTGCCATCCCAGGACATTCAGTTCCCTATCCACACTGCCATCCCAGGGGATTCAGTTCCCTATCCACACTGCCATCCCAGGAGATTCAGTTCCCTATCCACACTGCCATCCCAGGGGATTCAGTTCCCTATCCACACTGCCATCCCAGGGGATTCAGTTCCCTATCCACACTGCCATCCCTGGAGATTCAGTTCCCTAACCACACTGCCATCCCAGGGGATTCAGTTCCCTATCCACACTGCCATCCCAGGGGATTCAGTTCCCTATCCACACTGCCATCCCTGGAGATTCAGTTCCCTATCCACACTGCCATCCCAGGGGTTTCAGTTCCCTATCCACACTGCCATCCCAGGGGATTCAGTTCCCTATCCACATTGCCATCCCTGGGTATTCAGTTCCCTATCCACTATGCCATCCCGGGGGATTCAGTTCACTATCCACACTGCCATCCCGGGGGATTCAGTTCCCTATCCACACTGCCATCCCGGGGGATTCAGTTCCCTATCCACACTGCCATCCCGGGGGATTCAGTTCCCTATCCACACTGCCATCCCGGGGGATTCAGTTCCCTATCCACACTGCCATCCCAGGAGATTCAGTTCCCTATCCACACTGCCATCCCAGGGGATTCAGTTCCCTATCCACACTGCCATCCCAGGGGATTCAGTTCCCTATCCACACTGCCATCCCAGGGGATTCAGTTCCCTATCCACACTGCCATCCCCGGGGATTCAGTTCCCTATCCACACTGCCATCCCAGGGGATTCAGTTCCCTATCCACATTGCATCCCTGGGGATTCAGTTCCCTATCCGCACTGCCATCCCGGGGGATTCAGTTCCCTATCCACACTGCCATCCCGGAGGATTCAGTTCCCTATCCACACTGCCATCCCGGGGGATTCAGTTCCCTATCCACACTGCCATCCCGGGGGATTCAGTTCCCTATCCACACTGCCATCCCGGGGGATTCAGTTCCCTATCCACACTGCCATCCCGGGGGATTCAGTTCCCTATCCACACTGCCATCCCAGGAGATTCATTTCCCTATCCACACTGCCATCCCCGGGGATTCAGTTCCTTATCCACACTGCCATCCCAGGAGATTCAGTTCCTTATCCACACTGCAATCCCAGGGGATTCAGTTCCTTATCCACACTGCAATCCCAGGGGATTCAGTTCCTTATCCAAACTGCCATCCCAGGAGATTCAGTTCCCTATCCACACTGCAATCCCAGGAGAATCAGTTCCCTATCCACACTGCCATCCCAGGAGATTCAGTTCCCTATCCACACTGCCATCTCAGGGGATTCAGTTCTTTATCCACACTGCCATCCCAGGAGATTCAGTTCCTTATCCACACTGCAATCCCAGGAGATTCAGTACCCTATCCACACTGCCATCCCAGGACATTCAGTTCCCTATCCACACTGCAATCCCAGGGGATTCAGTTCCTTATCCACACTGCCATCCCAGGAGATTCAGTTCCTTATCCACACTGCCATCCCAGGAGATTCAGTACCCTATCCACACTGCCATCCCAGGACATTCAGTTCCCTATCCACACTGCAATCCCAGGGGATTCAGTTCCTTATCCACACTGCCATCCCAGGAGATTCAGTTCCCTATCCACACTGCCATCCCAGGGGATTCAATTCCCTATCCACACTGCCATCCCAGGAGATTCAGTTCCTTATCCACACTGCAATCCCAGGGGATTCATTTCCTTATCCACACTGCCATCCCAGGAGATTCAGTTCCCTATCCACACTGCCATCCCAGGGGATTCAGTTCCTTATCCACACTGCCATCCCAGGGGATTCAGTTCCTTATCCACACTGCCATCCCAGGAGATTCAGTTCCCTATCCACACTGCCATCCCAGGAGATTCAGTTCCCTATCCACACTGCCATCCCAGGAGATTCAGTTCCTTATCCACACTGCCATCCCAGGAGATTCAGTTCCCTATCCACACTGCAATCCCAGGGGATTCAGTTCCTTATCCAAACTGCCATCCCAGGAGATTCAGTTCCCTATCCACACTGCAATCCCAGGAGAATCAGTTCCCTATCCACACTGCCATCCCAGGAGATTCAGTTCCCTATCCACACTGCCATCTCAGGGGATTCAGTTCTTTATCCACACTGCCATCCCAGGAGATTCAGTTCCTTATCCACACTGCAATCCCAGGAGATTCAGTACCCTATCCACACTGCCATCCCAGGACATTCAGTTCCCTATCCACACTGCAATCCCAGGGGATTCAGTTCCTTATCCACACTGCCATCCCAGGAGATTCAGTTCCTTATCCACACTGCCATCCCAGGAGATTCAGTACCCTATCCACACTGCCATCCCAGGACATTCAGTTCCCTATCCACACTGCAATCCCAGGGGATTCAGTTCCTTATCCACACTGCCATCCCAGGAGATTCAGTTCCCTATCCACACTGCCATCCCAGGGGATTCAATTCCCTATCCACACTGCCATCCCAGGAGATTCAGTTCCTTATCCACACTGCAATCCCAGGGGATTCATTTCCTTATCCACACTGCCATCCCAGGAGATTCAGTTCCCTATCCACACTGCCATCCCAGGGGATTCAGTTCCTTATCCACACTGCCATCCCAGGGGATTCAGTTCCTTATCCACACTGCCATCCCAGGAGATTCAGTTCCCTATCCACACTGCCATCCCAGGAGATTCAGTTCCCTATCCACACTGCCATCCCAGGAGATTCAGTTCCTTATCCACACTGCCATCCCAGGAGATTCAGTTCCCTATCCACACTGCAATCCCAGGGGATTCAGTTCCTTATCCACACTGCAATCCCAGGGGATTCAGTTCCTTATCCACACTGCCATCCCAGGAGATTCAGTTCCTTATCCACACTGCAATCCCAGGGGATTCAGTTCCTTATCCACACTGCCATCCCAGGAGATTCAGTTCCCTATCCACACTGCCATCCCAGGAGATTCAGTTCCTTATCCACACTGCCATCCCAGGAGATTCAGTACCCTATCCACACTGCCATTCCAGGGGATTCAGTTCCCTATCCACACTGCCATCCCAGGGGATTCAGTTCTTTATCCACACTGCCATCCCAGGAGATTCAGTTCCTTATCCACACTGCCATCCCAGGGGATTCAGTTCCCTATCCACACTGCCATCCCAGGAGATTCAGTTCCCTATCCACACTGCCATCCCAGGAGATTCAGTTCCTTATCCACACTGCCATCCCAGGGGATTCAGTTCTTTATCCACACTGCCATCCCAGGAGATTCAGTTCCTTATCCACACTGCAATCCCAGGGGATTCAGTTCCTTATCCACACTGCCATCCCAGGAGATTCAGTTCCTTATCCACACTGCCATCCCAGGGGATTCAGTTCTTTATCCACACTGCCATCCCAGGAGATTCAGTTCCTTATCCACACTGCAATCCCAGGGGATTCAGTTCCTTATCCACACTGCCATCCCAGGAGATTCAGTTCCTTATCCACACTGCCATCCCAGGAGATTCAGTTCCTTATCCACACTGCCATCCCAGGGGATTCAGTTCTTTATCCACACTGCCATCCCAGGAGATTCAGTTCCTTATCCACACTGCAATCCCAGGGGATTCAGTTCCTTATCCACACTGCCATCCCAGGAGATTCAGTTCCCTATCCACACTGCAATCCCAGGAGAATCAGTTCCCTATCCACACTGCCATCCCAGGAGATTCAGTTCCCTATCCACACTGCCATCCCAGGAGATTCAGTTCCTTATCCACACTGCCATCCCAGGAGATTCAGTACCCTATCCACACTGCCATTCCAGGGGATTCAGTTCCCTATCCACACTGCCATCCCAGGGGATTCTGTTCTTTATCCACACTGCGATCCCGGGGGATTGAGTTCCTTATCCACACTGCCATCCCAGGAGATTCAGTTCCCTGTCCACACTGCCATCCCAGGAGATTCAGTTCCTTATCCACACTGCCATCCCAGGGGATTCAGTTCCTTATCCTCACTGCCATCCCAGGGCATTCAGTTCCCTATCCACACTGCCATCCCAGGACATTCAGTTCCCTATCCACACTGCCATCCCAGGGGATTCAGTTCCTTATCCACACTGCCATCCCAGGAGATTCTGTTCCCTATCCACACTGCCATCCCAGGGGATTCAGTTCCCTATCCACACTGCCATCCCAGGAGATTCAGTTCCTTATCCACACTGCAATCCCAGGGGATTCAGTTCCTTATCCACACTGCCATCCCAGGAGATTCAGTTCCCTATCCACACTGCCATCCCAGGGGATTCAGTTACCAATCCACACTGCCATCCCTGGGGATTCAGTTCCCTATCCACACTGCCATCCCAGGAGATTCAGTTCCCTATCCACACTGCCATCCCAGGGGATTCAGTTCCCTATCCACACTGCCATCCCACGGGATTCAGTACCCTATCCACACTGCCATCCCAGGGGATTCAGTTCCCTTTCCACACTGCCATCCCTGGAGATTCAGTTCCCTATCCACACTGCCATCCCCGGGGATTCAGTTCCCTATCCACACTGCCATCCCAGGGGATTCAGTTCCCTATCCACATTGCCATCCCTGGGGATTCAGTTCCCTATCCACACTGCCATCCCGGGGGATTCAGTTCCCTATCCACACTGCCATCCCGGGGGATTCAGTTCCCTATCCACACTGCCATCCCGGGGGATTCAGTTCCCTATCCACACTGCCATCCCAGGGGATTCAGTTCCCTATCCACACTGCCATCCCAGGGGATTCAGTTCCCTATCCACACTGCCATCCCAGGGGATTCAGTTCCCTATCCACACTGCCATCCCTGGAGATTCAGTTCCCTATCCACACTGCCATCCCAGGGGATTCAGTTCCCTATCCACACTGCCATCCCAGGGGATTCAGTTCCCTATCCACACTGCCATCCCTGGAGATTCAGTTCCCTATCCACACTGCCATCCCAGGGGTTTCAGTTCCCTATCCACACTGCCATCCCAGGGGATTCAGTTCCCTATCCACATTGCCATCCCTGGGGATTCAGTTCCCTATCCACACTGCCATCCCGGGGGATTCAGTTCCCTATCCACACTGCCATCCCGGGGGATTCAGTTCCCTATCCACACTGCCATCCCGGGGGATTCAGTTCCCTATCCACACTGCCATCCCGGGGGATTCAGTTCCCTATCCACACTGCCATCCCGGGGGATTCAGTTCCCGATCCACACTGCCATCCCAGGAGATTCAGTTCCCTATCCACACTGCCATCCCAGGGGATTCAGTTCCCTATCCACACTGCCATCCCCGGGGATTCAGTTCCCTATCCACACTGCCATCCCAGGGGATTCAGTTCCCTATCCACATTGCATCCCTGGGGATTCAGTTCCCTATCCACACTGCCATCCCGGGGGATTCAGTTCCCTATCCACTCTGCCATCCCGGAGGATTCAGTTCCCTATCCACACTGCCATCCCGGGGGATTCAGTTCCCTATCCACACTGCCATCCCGGGGGATTCAGTTCCCTATCCACACTGCCATCCCGGGGGATTCAGTTCCCTATCCACACTGCCATCCCAGGAGATTCATTTCCCGATCCACACTGCCATCCCCGGGGATTCAGTTCCTTATCCACACTGCCATCCCCGGGGATTCAGTTCCTTATCCACACTGCCATCCCAGGAGATTCAGTTCCTTATCCACACTGCAATCCCAGGGGATTCAGTTCCTTATCCACACTGCAATCCCAGGGGATTCAGTTCCTTATCCACACTGCCATCCCAGGAGATTCAGTTCCCTATCCACACTGCAATCCCAGGAGAATCAGTTCCCTATCCACACTGCAATCCCAGGAGATTCAGTTCCCTATCCACACTGCCATCCCAGGAGATTCAGTTCCTTATCCACACTGCCATCCCAGGGGATTCAATTCCCTATCCACACTGCCATCCCAGGAGATTCAGTTCCTTATCCACACTGCAATCCCAGGGGATTCATTTCCTTATCCACACTGCCATCCCAGGAGATTCAGTTCCCTATCCACACTGCCATCCCAGGACATTCAGTTCCCTATCCACACTGCAATCCCAGGGGATTCAGTTCCTTATCCACACTGCCATCCCAGGAGATTCAGTTCCCTATCCACACTGCCATCCCAGGGGATTCAATTCCCTATCCACACTGCCATCCCAGGAGATTCAGTTCCTTATCCACACTGCAATCCCAGGGGATTCATTTCCTTATCCACACTGCCATCCCAGGAGATTCAGTTCCCTATCCACACTGCCATCCCAGGGGATTCAGTTCCTTATCCACACTGCCATCCCAGGGGATTCAGTTCCCTATCCACACTGCCATCCCAGGAGATTCAGTTCCCTATCCACACTGCCATCCCAGGAGATTCAGTTCCTTATCCACACTGCCATCCCAGGGGATACAGTTCCCTATCCACACTGCAATCCCAGGGGATTCAGTTCCTTATCCACACTGCAATCCCAGGGGATTCAGTTCCTTATCCAAACTGCCATCCCAGGAGATTCAGTTCCCTATCCACACTGCAATCCCAGGAGAATCAGTTCCCTATCCACACTGCAATCCCAGGGGATTCAGTTCCCTATCCACACTGCAATCCCAGGAGATTCAGTTCCCTATCCACACTGCCATCCCAGGGGATTCAGTTCCCTATCCACATTGCATCCCTGGGGATTCAGTTCCCTATCCACACTGCCATCCCGGGGGATTCAGTTCCCTATCCACTCTGCCATCCCGGAGGATTCAGTTCCCTATCCACACTGCCATCCCGGGGGATTCAGTTCCCTATCCACACTGCCATCCCGGGGGATTCAGTTCCCTATCCACACTGCCATCCCGGGGGATTCAGTTCCCTATCCACACTGCCATCCCAGGAGATTCATTTCCCGATCCACACTGCCATCCCCGGGGATTCAGTTCCTTATCCACACTGCCATCCCCGGGGATTCAGTTCCTTATCCACACTGCCATCCCAGGAGATTCAGTTCCTTATCCACACTGCAATCCCAGGGGATTCAGTTCCTTATCCACACTGCAATCCCAGGGGATTCAGTTCCTTATCCAAACTGCCATCCCAGGAGATTCAGTTCCCTATCCACACTGCCATTCCAGGAGATTCAGTACCCTATCCACACTGCCATTCCAGGACATTCAGTTCCCTATCCACACTGCCATCCCAGGAGATTCAGTTCCTTATCCACACTGCCATCCCAGGAGATTCAGTACCCTATCCACACTGCCATTCCAGGACATTCAGTTCCCTATCCACACTGCCATCCCAGGAGATTCAGTTCCTTATCCACACTGCCATTCCAGGACATTCAGTTCCCTATCCACACTGCCATTCCAGGACATTCAGTTCCCTATCCACACTGCCATCCCAGGAGATTCAGTTCCTTATCCACACTGCCATCCCAGGAGATTCAGTACCCTATCCACACTGCCATTCCAGGGGATTCAGTTCCCTATCCACACTGCCATCCCAGGGGATTCAGTTCTTTATCCACACTGCCATCCCAGGGGATTCAGTTGCCTATCCACACTGCCATCCCAGGAGATTCAGTTCCTTATCCACACTGCCATCCCATGAGATTCAGTACCCTATCCACACTGCCATCCCAGGACATTCAGTTCCCTATCCACACTGCAATCCCAGGGGATTCAGTTCCTTATCCACACTGCCATCCCAGGAGATTCAGTTCCCGATCCACACTGCCATCCCAGGAGATTCAGTTCCCTATCCACACTGCCATCCCAGGGGATTCAATTCCCTATCCACACTGCCATCCCAGGAGATTCAGTTCCTTATCCACACTGCAATCCCAGGGGATTCATTTCCTTATCCACACTGCCATCCCAGGAGATTCAGTTCCCTATCCACACTGCCATCCCAGGGGATTCAGTTCCTTATCCACACTGCCATCCCAGGGGATTCAGTTCCCTATCCACACTGCCATCCCAGGAGATTCAGTTCCCTATCCACACTGCCATCCCAGGAGATTCAGTTCCTTATCCACACTGCCATCCCAGGGGATACAGTTCCCTATCCACACTGCAATCCCAGGGGATTCAGTTCCTTATCCACACTGCAATCCCAGGGGATTCAGTTCCTTATCCAAACTGCCATCCCAGGAGATTCAGTTCCCTATCCACACTGCCATCCCAGGGGATTCAGTTCCCTATCCACACTGCCATCCCAGGAGATTCAGTTCCTTATCCACACTGCCATCCCAGGAGATTCAGTTCCCTATCCACACTGCAATCCCAGGAGATTCAGTTCCCTATCCACACTGCCATCCCAGGAGATTCAGTTCCTTATCCACACTGCCATCCCAGGAGATTCAGTACCCTATCCACACTGCCATCCCAGGGGATTCAGTTCTTTATCCACACTGCCATCCCAGGAGATTCAGTTCCTTATCCACACTGCCATCCCAGGGGATTCAGTTCCTTATCCACACTGCCATCCCAGGAGATTCAGTTCCTTATCCACACTGCCATCCAAGGAGATTCAGTACCCTATCCACACTGCCATCCCAGGACATTCAGTTCCCTATCCACACTGCAATCCCAGGGGATTCAGTTCCTTATCCACACTGCCATCCCAGGGGATTCAGTTCCCTATCCACACTGCCATCCCAGGAGATTCAGTTCCCTATCCACACTGCGATCCCAGGGGATTCAATTCCCTATCCACACTGCCATCCCAGGAGATTCAGTTCCTTATCCACACTGCAATCCCAGGGGATTCAGTTCCTTATCCAAACTGCCATCCCAGGAGATTCAGTTCCCTATCCACACTGCCATCCCGGGGGATTCAGTTCCCTATCCACACTGCCATCCCAGGGGATTCAGTTCCCTATCCACACTGCAATCCCAGGAGATTCTGTTCCCTATCCACACTGCCATCCCAGGGCATTCAGTTCCCTATCCACACTGCCATCCCAGGGCATTCCGTTCCTTATCCACACTGCCATACCAGGAGATTCAGTTCCCTATCCACACTGGCATCCCAGGGGATTCAGTTCCCTATCCACACTGCCATCCCATGGGATTCAGTTCCCTATCCACACTGCCATCCCTGGAGATTCAGTTCCCTATCCACACTGCCATCCCCGGGGATTCAGTTCCCTATCCACACTGCCATCCCAGGGGATTCAGTTCCCTATCCACATTGCCATCCCTGGGGATTCAGTTCCCTATCCACACTGCCATCCCGGGGGATTCAGTTCCCTATCCACACTGCCATCCCGGGGGATTCAGTTCCCTATCCACACTGCCATCCCGGGGGATTCAGTTCCCTAACCACACTGCCATCCCGGGGGATTCAGTTCCTTATCCACACTGCAATCCCAGGAGATTCAGTTCCTTATCCACACTGCAATCCCAGGGGATTCAGTTCCTTATCCAAACTGCCATCCCAGGAGATTCAGTTCCCTATCCACACTGCAATCCCAGGAGAATCAGTTCCCTATCCACACTGCCATCCCAGTGGATTCAGTTCCTTATCCACACTGCCATCCCAGGGGATTCAGTTCCTTATCCACACTGCCATCCCAGGGGATTCAGTTCCTTATCCACACTGCCATCCCAGGGGATTCAGTTCCCTATCCACACTGCCATCCCGGGGGATTCAGTTCTTTATCCACACTGCCATCCCAGGAGATTCAGTTCCTTATCCACACTGCCATCCCAGGGGATTCAGTTCCCTATCCACACTGCCATCCCAGGAGATTCAGTTCCTTATCCACACTGCCATCCCAGGAGATTCTGTACCCTATCCACACTGCCATCCCAGGACATTCAGTTCCCTATCCACACTGCAATCCCAGGGGATTCAGTTCCTTATCCACACTGCCATCCCAGGAGATTCAGTTCCCTATCCACACTGCCATCCCAGGGGATTCAATTCCCTATCCACACTGCCATCCCAGGAGATTCAGTTCCTTATCCACACTGCAATCCCAGGAGATTCAGTTCCTTATCCAAACTGCCATCCCAGGGGATTCAATTCCCTATCCACACTGCCATCCCAGGAGATTCAGTTCCTTATCCACACTGCAATCCCAGGAGATTCAGTTCCTTATCCACACTGCCATCCCAGGGGATTCAGTTCCTTATCCACACTGCCATCCCAGGGGATTCAGTTCCCTATCCACACTGCCATCCCAGGGGATTCAGTTCCCTATCCACACTGCCATCCCAGGAGATTCAGTTCCCTATCCACACTGCCATCCCAGGAGATTCAGTTCCTTATCCACACTGCCATCCCAGGGGATTCAGTTCCCTATCCACACTGCCATCCCAGGGGATTCAGTTCCCTATCCACATTGCCATCCCTGGAGATTCAGTTCCCTATCCACACTGCCATCCCCGGGGATTCAGTTCCCTATCCACACTGCCATCCCTGGGGATTCAGTTCCTTATCCACATTGCCATCCCTGGGGATTCAGTTCCCTATCCACACTGCCATCCCGGGGGATTCAGTTCCCTATCCACACTGCCATCCCGGGGGATTCAGTTCCCTATCCACACTGCCATCCCGGGGGATTCAGTTCCCTATCCACACTGCCATCCCGGGGGATTCAGTTCCCTATCCACACTGCCATCACAGGGGATTCAGTTCCCTATCCACACTGCAATCCCAGGAGATTCAGTTCCCTATCCACACTGCCATCCCAGGGCATTCAGTTCCCTATCCACACTGCCATCCCAGGAGATTCAGTTCCCTATCCACACTGCCATCCCAGGAGATTCAGTTCCCTATCCACACTGCCATCCCAGGGGATTCAGTTCCCTATCCACACTGCCATCCCAGGGGATTCAGTTCCCTATCCACACTGCCATCCCTGGAGATTCAGTTCCCTATCCACACTGCCATCCCCGGGGATTCAGTTCCCTATCCACACTGCCATCCCAGGGGATTCAGTTCCCTATCCACATTGCCATCCCTGGGGATTCAGTTCCCTATCCACACTGCCATCCCGGGGGATTCAGTTCCCTATCCACACTGCCATCCCGGGGGATTCAGTTCCCTATCCACACTGCCATCTCGGGGGATTCAGTTCCTTATCCACACTGCCATCCCAGGAGATTCAGTTCCTTATCCACAATGCAATCCCAGGGGATTCAGTTCCTTATCCACACTGCAATCCCAGGGGATTCAGTTCCTTATCCACACTGCAATCCCCGGGGATTCATTTCTTTATCCACACTGCCATCCCAGGAGATTCAGTACCCTATCCACACTAGCCATCCAGGGGATTCAGTTCCCTATCCACACTGCAATCCCAGGGGATTCAGTTCCTTATCCACACTGCAATCCCAGGGGATTCAGTTCCTTATCCACACTGCAATCCCAGGGGATTCAGTTCCTTATCCAAACTGCCATCCCAGGAGATTCAGTTCCCTATCCACACTGCCATCCCAGGAGATTCAGTTCCTTATCCACACTGCCATCCCAGGGGATTCAGTTCCTTATCCACACTGCAATCCCAGGGGATTCAGTTCCTTATCCACACTGCAATCCCGGGGGATTCAGTTCCTTATCCACACTGCCATCCCAGGAGATTCAGTTCCTTATCCACACTGCAATCCCAGGGGATTCAGTTCCTTATCCACACTGCAATCCCCGGGGATTCAGTTCTTTATCCACACTGCCATCCCAGGAGATTCAGTACCCTATCCACACTAGCCATCCAGGGGATTCAGTTCCCTATCCACACTGCCATCCCAGGGGATTCAGTTCCCTATCCACACTGCCATCCAGGGGATTCAGTTCCCTATCCACACTGCCATCCCAGGAGATTCAGTTCCCTATCCACACTGCCATCCCAGGGGATTCAGTTCCCTATCCACACTGCCATCCAGGGGATTCAGTTCCCTATCCACACTGCCATCCCAGGGGATTCAGTTCCCTATCCACACTGCCATCCCAGGGGATTCAGTTCCTTATCCACACTGCAATCCCAGGGGATTCAGTTCCTTATCCACACTGCAATCCCGGGGGATTCAGTTCCCTATCCACACTTCCATCCCAGGAGATTCAGTTCCTTATCCACACTGCCATCCCAGGAGATTCAGTTCCCTATCCACACTGCCATCCCAGGGGATTCAGTTCCTTATCCACACTGCAATCCCTGGGGATTCAGTTCCTTATCCACACTGCAATCCCGGGGGATTCAGTTCCCTATCCACACTTCCATCCCAGGAGATTCAGTTCCTTATCCACACTGCCATCCCAGGAGATTCAGTTCCCTATCCACACTGCCATCCCAGGGGATTCAGTTCCCTATCCACACTGCCATCCAGGGGATTCAGTTCCCTATCCACACTGCCATCCCAGGGGATTCAGTTCTTTATCCACACTGCCATCCCAGGGGATTCAGTTCTTTATCCACACTGCCATCCCAGGGGATTCAGTTCTTTATCCACACTGCCATCCCAGGAGATTCAGTTCCTTATCCACACTGCCATCCCAGGGGATTCAGTTCTTTATCCACACTGCCATCCCAGGAGATTCAGTACCCTATCCACACTAGCCATCCAGGGGATTCAGTTCCCTATCCACACTGCCATCCCAGGGGATTCAGTTCTTTATCCACACTGCCATCCCAGGAGATTCAGTTCCTTATCCACACTGCCATCCCAGGGGATTCAGTTCCCTATCCACACTGCCATCCCAGGAGATTCAGTTCCTTATCCAAACTGCCATCCCAGGAGATTCAGTTCCCTATCCACACTGCCATCCCAGGAGATTCAGTTCCCTATCCACACTTCCATCCCAGGAGAATCAGTTCCTTATCCACACTGCCATCCCAGGGGATTCAGTTCCCTATCCACACTGCCATCCAGGGGATTCTGTTCCCTATCCACACTGCCATCCCAGGAGATTCAGTTCCTTATCCACACTGCCATCCCAGGGGATTCAGTTCTTTATCCACACTGCCATCCCAGGGGATTCAGTTCTTTATCCACACTGCCATCCCAGGAGATTCAGTTCCTTATCCACACTGCAATCCCAGGGGATTCAGTTCCTTATCCACACTTCCATCCCAGGAGATTCAGTTCTTTATCCACACTGCCATCCCTGGGGATTCAGTTCTTTATCCACACTGCCATCCCAGGAGATTCAGTTCCCTATCCACACTTCCATCCCAGGAGATTCAGTTCCTTATCCACACTGCCATCCCAGGAGATTCAGTACCCTATCCACACTAGCCATCCAGGGGATTCAGTTCCCTATCCACACTGCCATCCCAGGGGATTCAGTTCTTTATCCACACTGCCATCCCAGGAGATTCAGTTCCTTATCCACACTGCAATCCCAGGGGATTCAGTTCCCTATCCACACTGCCATCCCAGGAGATTCAGTTCCTTATCCACACTGCCATCCCAGGAGATTCAGTACCCTATCCACACTGCCATCCCAGGACATTCAGTTCCCTATCCACACTGCCATCCCAGGGGATTCAGTTCCTTATCCACACTGCCATCCCAGGAGATTCAGTTCCCTATCCACACTGCCATCCCAGGGGATTCAATTCCCTATCCACACTGCCATCCCAGGAGATTCAGTTCCTTATCCACACTGCCATCCCAGGAGATTCAGTTCCTTATCCACACTGCCATCCCAGGGGATTCAGTTCCCTATCCACACTGCCATCCCAGGAGATTCAGTTCCCTATCCACACTGCCATCCCAGGAGATTCAGTTCCTTATCCACACTGCCATCCCAGGGGATTCATTTCCCTATCCACACTGCCATCCCAGGGGATTCAGTTCCCTATCCACACTGCAATCCCTGGAGATTCAGTTCCCTATCCACACTGCCATCCCCGGGGATTCAGTTCCCTATCCACACTGCCATCCCTGGGGATTCAGTTCCTTATCCACATTGCAATCCCTGGGGATTCAGTTCCCTATCCACACTGCCATCCCGGGGGATTCAGTTCCCTATCCACACTGCCATCCCAGGGGATTCAGTTCCCTATCCACACTGCCATCCCTGGAGATTCTGTTCCCTATCCACACTGCCATCCCCGGGGATTCAGTTCCCTATCCACACTGCCATCCCAGGGGATTCAGTTCCCTATCCACACTGCCATCCCGGGGGATTCAGTTCTCTATCCACACTGCCATCCCGGGGGATTCAGTTCCCTATCCACACTTCCATTCCGGGGGATTCAGTTCTTTATCCACACTGCCATCCCGGTGGATTCAGTTCCCTATCCACACTGCCATCCCAGGGGATTCAGTTCCCTATCCACACTGCCATCCCAGGAGATTCAGTTCCCTATCCACACTGCCATCCCAGGGGATTCAGTTCCCTATCCACACTGCCATCCCAGGAGATTCAGTTCCTTATCCAGACTGCAATCCCAGGGGATTCAGTTCCTTATCCACACTGCAATCCCAGGGGATTCAGTTCCTTATCCAAACTGCCATCCCAGGAGATTCAGTTCCCTATCCACACTGCCATCCCAGGAGATTCAGTTCCCTATCCACACTGCCATCCCAGGAGATTCAGTTCCCTATCCACACTGCCATCCCAGGAGATTCAGTTCCCTATCCACACTGCCATCCCAGGAGATTCAGTTCCCTATCCACACTGCCATCCCAGGAGATTCAGTTCCCTATCCACACTGCCATCCCAGGAGATTCAGTTCCCTATCCACACTGCCATCCCAGGAGATTCAGTTCCCTATCCACACTGCAACCCCAGGAGAATCAGTTCCCTATCCACACTGCCATTCCAGGGGATTCAGTTCCCTATCCACACTGCCATCCCAGGAGATTCAGTTCCCTATCCACACTGCCATTCCAGGGGATTCAGTTCCCTATCCACACTGCCATCCCCGGGGATTCAGTTCCCTATCCACACTGCCATCCCAGGAGATTCAGTTCCCTATCCACATTGCAATCCCAGGAGATTCAGTTCCCTATCCACACTGCCATCCCAGGAGATTCAGTTCCTTATCCACACTGCCATCCCAGGAGATTCAGTACCCTATCCACACTGCCATCCCAGGAGATTCAGTTCCCTATCCACACTGCCATCCCAGGAGATTCAGTTCCCTATCCACACTGCCATCCCAGGAGATTCAGTTCCCTATCCACACTGCCATCCCAGGGGATTCAGTTCCTTATCCACACTGCCATCCCAGGGGATTCAGTTCTTTATCCACACTGCCATCCCAGGAGATTCAGTTCCCTATCCACATTGCAATCCCAGGAGATTCAGTTCCCTATCCACACTGCCATCCCAGGAGATTCAGTTCCTTATCCACACTGCCATCCCAGGAGATTCAGTACCCTATCCACACTGCCATCCCAGGAGATTCAGTTCCCTATCCACACTGCCATCCCAGGAGATTCAGTTCCTTATCCACACTGCCATCCCAGGAGATTCAGTACCCTATCCACACTGCCATTCCAGGGGATTCAGTTCCCTATCCACACTGCCATCCCAGGGGATTCAGTTCTTTATCCACACTGCCATCCCAGGAGATTCAGTTCCCTATCCACACTGCCATCCCCGGGGATTCAGTTCCCTATCCACACTGCGCTCCCGGGGGATTCAGTTCCCTATCCACACTGCCATCCAAGGAGATTCAGTTCCCTATCCACACTGCCATCCCCGGGGATTCAGTTCCCTATCCACACTGCGATCCCGGGGGATTCAGTTCCCTATCCACACTGCCATCCCAGGAGATTCAGTTCCCTAGCCACACTGCGATCCCGGGGGTTCAGTTCCCTATCCACACTGCCATCCCAGGAGATTCAGTTCCCTATCCACACTGCGATCCCGGGGGATTCAGTTCCCTATCCACACTGCCATCCCCGGAGATTCAGTTCCCTATCCACACTGCCATCCCAGGGGATTCAGTTCCCTATCCACACTGCCATCCCTGGGGATTCAGTTCCCTATCCACACTGCCATCCCGGGCGATTCAGTTCCTTATCCACACTGCCATCCCAGGGGATTCAGTTCCATATCCACACTGCCATCCCTGGGGATTCAGTTCCCTATCCACACTGCCATCCCGGGGGATTCAGTTCCCTATCCACACTGCCATCCCAGGAGATTCAGTTCCCTATCCACACTGCCATCCCTGGGGATTCAGTTCCCTATCCACACTGCCATCCCGGGGGATTCAGTTCCCTATCCACACTGCCATCCCAGGGGATTCAGTTCCTTATCCACACTGCGATCCCGGGGGATTCAGTTCCCTATCCACACTGCCATCCCGGGATATTCAGTTCCTTTTTCACACTGCCATCCCAGGGGATTCAGTTCCTTATCCACACTGCCATCCAGGGGGATTCAGTTCCCTATCCACACTGCGATCCCTGGGGTTTCAGTTCCCTATCCACACTGCCATCCCAGGAGATTCAGTTCCCTATCCACACTGCCATCCCCGGGGATTCAGTTCCCTATCCACACTGCCATCCCCTGGGGATTCAGTTCCCTATCCACACTGCCATCCCAGGAGATTCAGTTCCCTATCCACACTGCAATCCCCGGGGATTCAGTTCCCTATCCAACTGCGATCCCGGGGGATTCAGTTCCCTATCCACACTGCCATCCCAGGAGATTCAGTTCCCTATCCACACTGCGATCCCGGGGGTTCAGTTCCCTATCCACTCTGCCATCCCAGGAGATTCAGTTCCCTATCCACACTGCGATCCCGGGGGATTCAGTTCCCTATCCACACTGCCATCCCCGGAGATTCAGTTCCCTATCCACACTGCCATCCCAGGGGATTCAGTTCCCTATCCACACTGCCATCCCTGGGGATTCAGTTCCCTATCCACACTGCCATCCCGGGCGATTCAGTTCCTTATCCACACTGCCATCCCAGGGGATTCAGTTCCCTATCCACACTGCCATCCCTGGGGATTCAGTTCCCTATCCACACTGCCATCCCGGGGGATTCAGTTCCCTATCCACACTGCCATCCCAGGAGATTCAGTTCATATCCACACTGCCATCCCTAGGGATTCAGTTCCCTATCCACACTGCCATCCCGGGGGATTCAGTTCCCTATCCACACTGCCATCCCAGGTGATTCAGTTCCCTATCCACACTGCGATCCCGGGGGATTCAGTTCCCTATCCACACTGCCATCCCGGGATATTCAGTTCCTTATCCACACTGCCATCCCAGGGGATTCAGTTCCTTATCCACACTGCCATCCCGGGGGATTCAGTTCCCTATCCACACTGCGATCCCTGGGGATTCAGTTCCCTATCCACACTGCCATCCCAGGAGATTCAGTTCCCTATCCACACTGCCATCCCCGGGGATTCAGTTCCCTATCCACACTGCGATCCCGGGGGATTCAGTTCCCTATCCACACTGCCATCCCAGGAGATTCAGTTCCCTATCCACACTGCCATCCCCGGGGATTCAGTTCCCTATCCAGACTGCGATCCCGGGGGATTCAGTTCCCTATCCACACTGCCATCCCAGGAGATTCAGTTCCCTATCCACACTGCGATCCCGGGGGTTCAGTTCCCTATCCACACTGCCATCCCAGGAGATTCAGTTCCCTATCCACACTGCGATCCCGGGGGATTCAGTTCCCTATCCACACTGCCATCCCCGGAGATTCAGTTCCCTATCCACACTGCCATCCCAGGGGATTCAGTTCCCTATCCACACTGCCATCCCAGGGGATTCAGTTCCTTATCAACTCTGCCATCCCAGGAGATTCAGTTCCCTATCCACACTGCCATCCCAGGGGATTCAGTTCCTTATCCACACTGCGATCCCGGGGGATTCAGTGCCCTATCCACACTGCCATCCCAGGGGATTCAGTTCCCTATCCACACTGCCATCCCAGGGGATTCAGTTCCCTATCCACACTGCCATCCCAGGTGATTCAGTTCCTTCTCCACACTGCCATCCCAGGTGATTCATTTCCTTATCCACACTGCCATCCCAGGTGATTCTGTTCCTTATCCACACTGCCATCCCAGGTGATTCAGTTCCTTATCCACACTGCCATCCCAGGGGATTCAGTTCCTTCTCCACACTGCGATCCCGGGGGATTCAGTTCCCTATCCACACTGCGATCCCAGGGGATTCAGTTCCTTATCCACACTGCGATCCCGGGGGATTCAGTGCCCTATCCACACTGCCATCCCAGGGGATTCAGTTCCCTATCCACACTGCCATCCCAGGGGATTCAGTTCCCTATCCACACTGCCATCCCAGGTGATTCAGTTCCTTCTCCACACTGCCATCCCAGGTGATTCATTTCCTTATCCACACTGCCATCCCAGGTGATTCTGTTCCTTATCCACACTGCCATCCCAGGTGATTCAGTTCCTTATCCACACTGCCATCCCAGGGGATTCAGTTCCTTATCCACACTGCGATCCCGGGGGATTCAGTTCCCTATCCACACTGCGATCCCTGGGGATTCAGTTCCTTATCCACACTGCCATCCCAGGGGATTCAGTTCCTTATCCACACTGCGATCCCGGGGGATTCAGTTCCCTATCCACACTGCGATCCCGGGGGATTCAGTTCCCTATCCACACTGCGATCCCTGGGGATTCAGTTCCTTATCCACACTCCGATCCTGGGGGATTCAGTTCCCGCTCCACACTGCGATCCCGGGGGATTCAGTTCCCTATCCACACTGCGATCCCTGGGGATTCAGTTCCTTATCCACATTGCGATCCCGGGGGATTCAGTTCCTTATCCACACTGCCATTGTCTGTTTAATGCTGGACAGTAATTTTGCTGACAAGTTTGTTTGGTCGTTCTTTTTCAAACGCCTTTTGAAAATCCTGCTTTCTTCCTGAATATCTTTTATTGATGTTCCTGCTGATTTCCCTGCAAGTGGAAATATTAGCTGGAATATTCCAGCCCCAAGAAGGTGAAAATTCCAAATTCAGCATGTTGGCTCCCTGACGTTTTCCCCCATCAAGGTGATTTTCCCAGAATTTGGACTCCCAACAGCAGGAGCCAATAAAGCTCATAAATCCTCAATTACAGGTGATTTTCTGATAGGAAGACCAGTTTTCTGATGTTGCACGGTCCCTCACTGTGTCAGGAGCTGAACAATACCTTCAGTAACTGCTCCATGGTGGGAGGTTACAGGATCATCATATTTATATATAAATAATAGAAATCTTGTAACTGGCAGGTCTGCAGCATTTAGACTCATTCCCCCCTCAGCCAGAACCCCAAGATCCTTTTGGTCACTATTTATATGATGCTGCTCAGGTGAATACCTCCATCTTGTGGCCCCCCCCCACCCCCCACTTCACTTGGCCCTCCCTTCGCCCGGCCCCCCCTTCTCCCTTCTCCCTTCCTTCACCCGGCCCCCCTGCAACTTGCTCCAACAATGCAACACCGTCCCCTATCACGATCCAGGGTAAACCACTGGACAATGTTGATCACTTCTCATACCTTGGGATCCTCCTTAGCAAAGACAGACATCGACGATGAAACTCAGCATCGCCTCCAGTGTGCCAGTGCAGCCTTCGGTTGTCTGAGCAAAAGAGTGTTTGACGACAAAGGCCTCAAACCTGACACCAAGCTCATGGTCTACAGGGCCGCAGTGTTACCTGCCCTCCTGTATGTTCGTTAACATGGACACTGTACAGCAGACATCTCAAAGTCCTGGAGAGATATCACCAGCGGTGTTTCCACAAGATCCTGCAAATTCAGTGGCAGGACAGGCGCTATAATATCAGTGTCCTCTCTCAGGACAACATCCCCAGTATCGAGATACTGGTCATGGCTGGCCAGTTACACTGGGTGGGTCACATCGTCCGCATGCCTGACTCAAGACTCTCAAAACAAGCTTTCTGCACTGAGCTCTGTCACAGCAAGAGGATTCCAGGAGGGCAGGATATCCTTCAAGCCTCTCCACAGTGACATCTCCACTGACTAATGGAATTCTCGTACCCGAGACTGCCCAAAATGGAGAAGAAACATCTGCGAAGCTGCCAGCCAGTTCGAACAATGTCGACATGTCGAAGCAGCGACGGGGCACAAGAATCGTTCAAAAATTCCAGCATCCCATTCACTTGCCTCATCAAACACCAGCTGCGCCCCACTTGTGGTAGAGTGTGCGGATCCTGTATTGGACCATTCAGTCACCTAAGGACCCACAACCCTGGAGTGGAAAAAAGTCATCCTCTGTCCTGAGGGACTACCTCAGAAGAAGCTGCCGGCTATCCCTGTGAACACCAAGGCAGCTTGTTCATTGGCTGCCTGATCGTGCCGGTGAGCAAAACACCAACACAGGCAGAGTCGGGACACAGAAATGTTCCCAGCGGCCGGGAATTCCAGCCATTTCCTCTACCCCAACCCTATCATATTCCTAAAGACTCCCCTCCTCTCCAAGGTAATTCCATGTAAAACTCTGGGTTGTTTAGTTTGAAGTAAAGCAAAACATCAGCCAGGAGGGATCATCCCAACACTCTCTCTTCACGAAGCACATCAACATCCTGATCACTGTCCGGCAGCTCATTACAGTCTGAGTCCGGCCAAGCACAGTCTCTGCAAACAGTTTCTGACCCCCTCCCCCACTCACCCTCCCCCACTCACCCTCCCCCACTCACCCTCCCCCACTCTCCCTCCCCCACTCACCCTCCCCCACCCCTCCCCGACACCCCTCCCCCCCCACACCCCTCCCCCACTCACCCTCCCACACCCCTCCCCCACTCACCCTCCCCCACCCCTCCCACACCCCTCCCCCACCCACCCTCCCCCACCCCTCCCCCACCCCTCCCCAACTCCCCCACTCACCCTCCCCCACTCACCCTCCCCCACTCTCCCTCCCCCACTCTCCCTCCCCCACTCACCCTCCCCCACTCTCCCTCCCCCACTCACCCTCCCCCACTCACCCTCCCCGACACCCCTCCCCCACTCACCCTCCCACACCCCTCCCCCACTCACCCTCCCACACCCCTCCCACACCCCTCCCCCACCCCTCCCCCACCCCTCCCCCACCCCTCCCCCACTCACCCTCCCCCACTCCCCCACTCACCCTCCCCCACTCACCCTCCCCCACTCACCCTCCCCCACTCCCCATCCCCCTCCCACACCCCTCCCCACTCCCTCTCCCCCTCCCACACCCCTCCCCCACTCCCCCTCCCCCTCCCACACCCTCCCCCACTCCCCCTCCCACTCCCACACCCCCTCCCCCACTCCCCCTCCCACACCCCTCCCCCACTCCCCCAATCCCCTTCCCACACCCCTCCCCACTCCCCCACTCCCGCTCTCCTCCTCCCACCCCCCTCCTCCTCCTCCCACCCAGCTCCCCCTCCCCCACTCCACCCTCCGCTCCCCCTCTCTCACTCCAACCCCCCTCTTCCTCCCCCTCCCTCCTCCTTCCCTTCACCTCCTACCCACTCCCCCTCCCCCACTCCACCCTCCGCTCCCCCTCTCCCACTCCACCCACCCACTGTCAGTGACTGTCTCTTACCGGACGCTCTGTCTTCTTACAGTTTGCAAACACTCTGCAACGAAAGAAATTCATCACTTTGAGTTTCTCTGCTCCTTGTTTTTAGTCACTGCAAATCCAAACCGGCCGACGGCCTCCCTCCTCCTATACCTACCCCTAACCCCCTCCCCTCCATTCGGAGTGAAGCAGCAGGAGAGAAAAAAACATCGTGGGGGCAGAGCTTTAAAAAGTGTGTCAAAAGGAACAGAGTCGGAGACCAGAGAGAGAGAGGGGGGAGAGAGAGGGAGAGAGGGGGGGAGAGAGACTGGAGGGGAGAGAAGGCGGGGAGAGAGAGGGGGCGGGAGAGAGAGTGGGGGGAGAGAGACAGAGAGGGAGAGAGACAGAGAGGGAGAGAGACAGAGACAGAGAGACAGAGACAGACAGAGAAAGAGACAGACAGAGAAAGAGACAGACAGAGAGAGAAAGAGAGAGACAGAGAGGGGGGGAGAGAGACTGGAGGGGAGAGATGGGGGGGGGGGAAAGAGAGGGGGGAAGAGAGAAGGCGGGGAGAGAGAGGGGGCGGGAGAGAGAGTGGGGGGAGAGAGACAGAGAGGGAGAGAGACAGAGAGGGAGAGAGACAGAGAGGGAGAGAGACAGAGACAGAGAGAAAGAGACAGACAGAGAAAGAGACAGACAGAGAGAGAGACAGAGAGAGAAAGAGAGAGACAGAGAGAGAGAGAGACAGAGAGACAGAGAGAGAGAGAGAGTGAAAGACAGAGAGAGAGACAGAGAGACAGAGACAGAGACAGGGAGAAAGAGAGACGGAGAAAGAGACAGGGAGAAAGAGAGACGGAGAAAGAGACAGAGAGAGAGAGAGAGCGCGAGAGAGAGAGACAGTGAGAGAGACAGAGAGAGACAGAGACAGAGACAGAGAGACAGAGCGAGAGAGAGAGAGAATGACAGAGAGGGAGAATGTCGGTGGGAGCAGATCCGGGGCAAAATCGAAAAGTGACATCAGAATATCGTCAGAAACAACAGAGCGAGCAGGGAAACAGAGAGCTGCCGGGGTGAGTGTACAGGTAAGCTGGGTTAGTAACTAAAGTGAAGTGAAAGGTAAGGGCTACAGATTTTAATACAGTAAGTAGTGTTTTTTAGGGAATCAAGGTCCTTAGTGTTAATAAAATCTAATTTTTGAGTAACTTGAGGGTAAGTCATGGCTGGGCAGCTCGACCACGTGGATTTCTCATCCTGTGCAATGTGGGAAGTCAGGGATCGGGGGTGGGGGATGGGGGGTGTGGGAGGGGAGGGCATAAAGCAGGAGGTGGTATTGCACTGTTGATCAAGGAGTCAATTACTGCAGTAAGGAGGGATGATATCTTAGAAGGTTCCTCAAATGAGGCCATATGGGTAGAACTTAAAAACAAAAAGGGGGCAATCACTTTGCTGGGAGTGTACTACAGGCCTCCAAACAGTCAGGGAGAGATAGAGGAGCAGATATGTAGGCAAATCTCAGAGAGGTGTAAAAATAATCGGGTAATAATAGTAGGGGATTTCAACTCACCTAATATTAACTGGGATAGCATTAGTGCAAAAGGCTTAAAGGGGGCGGAATTCTTAAAATGCATACAGGAGAGCTTTTTGAGCCAGTACGTAGAAAGTCCTACAAGAGAAGGGGCAGTACTGGACCTAATCCTAGGGAATGAAGCTGGATATGTGGTAGAAGTGTCAGTGGGGGAACATTTCGGGGATAGTGATCAAAACTCTAAGATTTAAGGTAGTTATGGAAAAGGACAAAGACGGGCGGAAATAAAAGTACTGAATTGGGGGAAGGCCGATTTCAATATGATAAAACAGGATCTGGCCAAAGTGGACTGGGAGCAGCTACTTGTAGGAAAGTCTACATCAGACCAGTGGGAGTCATTCAAAGAGGAAATAGTGAGGGTTGAGAGCCAATATGTACCTGGAAAGGTGAAGGGTAGGATCAACAAGTCCAGGGAACCCTGGATGTCAAGGGATATAGAGGATTGGATCAGGGAAAAAAAAGGAGGCTTATGGCAGATTTGGAGCGCTGAAAACAGCAGAGGCATTAGAGGAGTATAGAAAGTGTAGGGGGGTGCAGAAAAAAAGTAATTAGGAGAGCGAAGAAGGGACATGAAAAAACACTGGCAGGCAAGATAAAGGAAAATCCCACGGCGTTTTATAAGTATATTAAGGGCAAGAGGATAACCAGGGAAAGAGTAGGGTCCATTAGGGACCAAAGTGACAATCTGCGTGTGGAGCTGGAGGACGTAGGTGAGGTTTTAAATGAATACTTTTCATCTGTGTTCACTATGGAAAAGGACGATGTAGGTGTAAAGATCAGGGAGGGGGATTGTGATATACTCGAACAAATTAGCATTGAAAGGAAGTATTAGCGGTTTTAGTGGGATTAAAAGTGGATAAATCCCCAGGCCCAGATGAGATGTATCCCAGGCTGTTATGTGAGGCAAGGGAGGAGATAGCAGGGGCTTTGACACAAATTTTCAGATCCTCTGTGGCCACAGGAGAGATACCAGAAGACTGGAGGACAGTGAATGTGGTACCATTATTATTTATTTATTTAGAGATACAGCACTGAAACAGGCCCTTCGGCCCACCGAGTCTGTGCCGACCAACAACCACCCATTTATACTAATCCTACATTAATCCCATGTTCCCTACCACATCCCCACCATTCTCCTACCACCTACCTACACTCGGGACAATTTACAATGGCCAATTTACCAATCAACCTGCAAGTCTTTGGCTGTGGGAGGAAACCGGAGCACCCGGCGAAAACCCACACAGTCACAGGGAGAACTCGCAAACTCTGCACAGGCAGTATCCAGAATTGAACCTGGGTTACTGGAGCTGTGAGGCTGCGGTGCTAACCACTGCGCCACTCAAGAAGGGTAGCAGGGATAAACCAGGTAATTACAGGCCAGTGAGTCTAACATCAGTGGTTGGGAAATTATTGGAAAAATTTCTGAGGCACAAGATTAATCTCCACTTGGAGAGGCTGGGATTAATCAAGGATAGTCAGCATGGCTTTGTCAGGGGGAGATCATGTCTCACTAACTAGATTGAATTTTTCGAGGTGGTGACTAGATGTGTAGATGAGGGTAAAGCAGTTGATGTAGTCTACATGGATTTCAGTAAGGCTTTTGATAAGGTCCCGCATGGGAGATTGGTTAAGAAGGTAAGAGCCCATGGGATCCAGGGCAATTTGGCAAATTGGATCCAAAATTGGCTTAGTGGCAGGAGGCAGAGGGTGATGGTCGAGGGTTAGATTAGATTAGATTAGAGATACAGCACTGAAACAGGCCCTTCGGCCCACCGAGTCTGTGCCGACCATCAACCACCCATTTATACTAATCCTACACTAATCCCATATTCCTACCAAACATCCCCACCTGTCCCTATATTTCCCTACCACCTACCTATACTAGTGACAATTTTTAATGGCCAATTTACCTATCAACCTGCAAGTCTTTTGGCTTGTGGGAGGAAACCGGAGCACCCGGAGAAAACCCACGCAGACACAGGGAGAACTTGCAAACTCCACACAGGCAGTACCCAGAATCGAACCCGGGTTCCTGGAGCTGTGAGGCTGCGGTGCTAACCACTGCGCCACCGTGCGCAGTTGTTTTTGCGAGTGGAAGTCTGTGACAGTGGTGTACCGCAGGGATCGGTGCTGGGACCCTTGCTGTTTGTAGTCTACATTAATGATTTAGACGTGAATGTAGGAGGTATGATCAGTAAGTTCGCAGATGACACGAACATTGGTGGTGTCGTAAATAGTGAGGAGGAAAGCCTTAGATTACAGGATGATATAGATGGGCTGGTAAGATGGGCGGAGCAGTGGCAAATGGAATTTAATCCTGAGAAGTGTGAGGTGATGCATTTTGGGAGGACTAACAAGGCAAGAGAATATACAATGGATAGTAGGACCCTAGGAAGTACAGAGTGTCAGAGGGACCTTGGTGTACTTGTCCATTGATCACTGAAGGCAGCAGCACAGGTAGATAAGGTGGTTAGGAAGGCATATGGGATACTTGCCTTTATTAGCTGAGGCATAGAATATAAGAGCAGGGAGGTTATGATGGAGCTGTATAAAACGCTAGTTAGGCCACAACTGGAGTACTGTGTACAGTTCTGGTCACCACACTATAGGAAGGATGTGATTGCACTGGAGAGGGTGCAGAGGAGATTCACCAGGATGTTGCCTGGGCTGGAGCATTTCAGCTATGAAGAGAGACTGAAAAGGCTAGGGTTGTTTTCCTTCGAGCAGAGAAGGCTGAGGGGGACCTGATTGAGGTATACAAAATTATGAGGGGCATTGATAGGATAGATAGGAAGAAACATTTTCCCTTAACAGAGCGTTCAATAACCAGGGGGCATAGATTTAAGGTAAGGGGCAGAAGGTTTAGAGGGGATTTAAGGAAAAATTGTTTCACCCAGAGGGTGGTTGGAATCTGGAACACACTGCCTGCTGAGGTGGTAGAGGAAGGAACCCTAACAACATTTAAGAAATATTTAGATGAGCACTTGAAATGCCATAGCATACAAGGCTATGGGCCAAGTGCTGGAAAATGGGATTAGAATACATAGCTGCTTGATGGCCGGCATGGACACGATGGGCCGAAGGGCCTGTTTCTGTGCTGTATGACTCTATGACTCAACCCCTCCCTGCCCCGTTCCCTCCTCCGCTCCCCTCCCCTCCTCCCCTTCCACTTCCTCCCTCCTCCTCCCCTTCCCCCTCCCCTTCCCCCTCCACTCCTTCTTCCCCTCTCCCCTCCACTCCTCCCTCCTCCTCGTCCTCGTCCTCCTCCTTGCCCTCCTCCCCCTCCCCTCCACACCCCCCTCCCGTCTTCTCGCCCTCCCCTCCCCATCCCCTCCCCATCCCCTCCCCATCACCTCTCCCCCGTCCCCCCTCCCCCCACCTCACCCCTCCTCCCCTCACCATCCTCACCCTCCCCTCCCCTTCCCCCTCCCTCATCACATTCCTCCTCCCCTCCCCCCCCTCATCCCACCCCTCCTCCCTCACCCCACCTCCCCACCTCCCAGCCTCCCTTGCTTCCCCTACCTCCCCTCCCTCACACCACCTCCCCTCCTCCCTCAGCTCTTTTCCCCCTCCGGTCACTTCTTCTCCCCCCTCCTCTTCTCTCCTCCTCCCTCCTCTCCTCTTCTCCTCCCCCCTTCCCTCCCCTCCTCCCCTTCCCCCTCACTTACCACACCCCTCCTCCCCCCTCTCTCTCTGTCTGTCTGTCTCTCTCCGTCTGTCTGTCACTCTCCGTCTGTCTGTCACTCTCTTTCTCTTTGTCTCTCTTTCTCTCTGTGTTTCTCTTTCTCGCTTTCTCTCTCTCTCTGTTTCTCTCTGTCTGCCTGCCTGTCTGTCTCTCTCTCTCTGTCAGCTTCTCTTTGTTTCTCTGTCTGCCTGTCTGTCTCTGTCTATCTCGCTGTCTCTGTCTGTCCTCCGTCTCTCTCTCTCTGTTTCTCTCTGTCTCACTGTTTGTGTTTCTCTCTCTCTTTCTCTCTCTCTGTTTCTCTGTCTCTCTCTCTCTCTCTTTCTCTTTCTCTTTCTGTCTCTCTCTCTCTCTTTCTGTCTCTCTCTCTCTTTCTGTCTCTGTTTCTCTGTCTCTCTCTGTTTCTCCGTCTCTCTCTGTTTCTCTGTCTCTGTTTCTCTGTCTCTCTTTCTCTTTCTGTCTCTCTCTCTCTCTCTCTCTCTGTTTCTCTTTCTCTCTCTCTCTCACTCACTCTGTCTGTGATCTCCTCCAATGCTGTTTCTCTTCTTTGGTCCCTGGCCATCACTGCAGACTAGAATAAAGGCCTGGGAACAATTCACAATATCCTGTCTAGTCAGTGAGGGACTCCCGCCTCCACCCACGGAAATCCTGAAATCAGCTGATGTTCGGAGGGCCTGACTTGCCAGTTTACTCAGAATACAAACACTCGCTACGTACATTTTATAATAGTCGAGAGCTCTTTTGAAGTATTCGCACTGTGAGAAATGTTGAACAGCACACTTGCCATGTTTCTCCCACTGTTTCTTCCTGTTAAAAGAGATTGAGTCATCATCATATCCAAATCATAAACAGTTTTCATACAATCATGGAATGGTTACAGCACAGGAGGAGGCCATTCAGCCCATGAAAGTGCTGTTAGGAAGGGAGTTCCAGCATTTTGACCCAGTGACAGTGAAGGAACGGTGATATAGTTCCAAGTCAGGATGGTATGTGACTTGGAGGGGAACTTGCAGGTGGTGGTGTTCCCATGCATCTGCTGCCCTTGTCCTTCTAGTTTGTAGAGATCACTGTTTGGAAGGCGCTGTCTAAGGAGCCTTGGTGTGTTACTGCAGTGCATCTTGTAGATGGTACACACTGCTGCCACCGTGCGTCGGTGGTGGAGGGAGTGAATGTTTGTGGATGGGGTGCCAATCAAGCGGGCTGCTTTGTCCTGCGTGGTGTTGAGCTTCTTGAGTGTTGTTGGAGCTGCACCCATCCAGGCAAGTGGAGAGTATTCCATCACACTCCTGACTGGTGCCTTGTAGATGGTGGACAGGCTTTGGGGAGCCTCAGGATTCCGAGCCTCTGATGTGCTCTTGTAGCTGGAGTTCTGAAGAAGGGTCACTGACCTGAAACATTAACTCTGCTTCTCTCTCCACTGATGCTGCCTGACCTGCTGAGTATTTCCAGCATTTCTTGTTTTTATTTCAGATTTCCATCATCTGCAGTATTTTGCTTTGATTATTGGAGCAGTAGGAATCTAGGAGTTGGGAGCAGTGGGAAGGGGGATCAAGCACAGGGTTGGTTCTGCTTTGAGCCTGTCACTACCACAAGTAACTCCTGCCAACTTTCCCAGCATCAGTAGCAGCTGCTAGTGACGACAGGAATCAGTTCTTCAGTAAGTTTTTAAGATGTTTTTATCACACATTCCTAATCATGTCTTTACAGATATGATAGAAAAAGGAGTGGAACATCTCACCAGCAGCCACTCTGTAGCTAACGTAGACACTGATGGGCTATAGTGTACATGAGCTGGGAAACAGAGGAATACAGGAACAGGAAGAGGCCATTCAGCCCCTCAAGCCTGTTCTACCATTCAATCAGATCATAGCTGATCTGTGACCTAACTCCATGCCTTTTCATCAGATCCTAATATCTCTGGACAGCCGAAGTCAGTAAATCTCAGATTTAAAGTTAACAATTGATTTAGCATCATTGAGGAAGTGAATTCCAAACTTCTACCGCCCTTTGTGTTTTTATTTAGAAATACAGCACTGAAACAGGCCCTACAGCCCACTGAGTCTGTGCCGACCAACAACCACCCATTTATACTAATCCTACAATTCCCTAAATTCTCCTACCACCTACCTACACTAGGGGCAATTTACAATGGCCAATTTACCTATCAACCTGCAAGTCTTTGGCTGTGGGAGGAAACCGGAGCACCCGACAGAAACCTACACAGTCACAGGGAGAACTTGCAAACTCCGCACAGGTTGTACCCAGAACTGAACCCGGGTCGCTGGAGCTGTGAGGCTGCGGTGCTAACCACTGCGCCACGTGTTATATTGTGTAAATATTGCGTGCAATTCTGGTCGCCACACAATCAGAAGGACGTGGAGGCTTTGGAGAGGGTACAGAAGAGGTTTACCAGGATGTTGCCTGGTCTGGAGGGCATTAGCTATGAGGAGAGGTTGGAAAAACTCGGATTGTTTTCACTGGAACGACGGAGGTGGAGGGGCGACATGATAGAGGTTTACAAAGTTATGAGCGGCATGGACAGAGTGGATAGTCAGAAGCTTTTTCCCAGGGTGGAAGAGTCAGTTACTAGGGGACATAGGTTTAAGGTGCGAGGGGCAAAGTTTAGAGGGGATGTGCGAGGCAAGTTTTTTACACAGAGGGTGGTGAGTGCCTGGAACTTGCTGCCAGGGGAGGTGGTGGAAGCAGATACGATAGAGACGTTTAAGAGACATCTTGACAAATATATGAATAGGAAGGGAATAGAGGGATACAGACCCCGGAAGTGCAGAAGGTGTTAGTTTCGGCAGGCATCAAGATCGGTGCAGGCTTGGAGGGCTGAATGGCCTGTTCCTGTGCTGTACTGTTCTTTGTTCTTTGTGGAGTGTTTCCTAATTTCACTCCTGAAAGGTCTGGGTCTAATGTTTAGACTCTGCCTCCGAGTCCTAGACCCTCCCAACCAGTGGAAATAGTTTCTCTCTATCTACCCTATCTGTTCCCTTAATATCTTGAAAACTTGGATCAAATTACCCCTTAACCTTGTAAATTCCAGGAAATACAACCCTAGTTTGTGTAATTCCTCCTTACAATTCAACACTTAGAGCCCAGGTATCATTCTGGTAAATCTACGCTGCACTCTCTCCAAGGCCAATATCTCCTTCCTAAGGTGTGGTGCCCAGAACTGCTCACAGTAACTCCAGGTGTGGTCTAACCAGGGTTTTGTAAAACTGAAGCATGTCTTCTACCCCCTTGAATTCTCGTCCTCGATATATAAAGGCCAGCATTCCATTAGTCTTTTTGATTGTTTTCTGTACCTGTTCATGACATTTCAATGTTCTGTGTACCTGGATCCTAAGTCTCTTGGGACCTCCACTGGTTCTAGCTTTTCACCATTTAGAAAGTACCCTGTTCTATTCTTTTTAGCTTCCAAGTGGATGATTTCATATTTGGCTACATTGAAATCCATTTGCCACAGCTTTGCCCATTCATTTATTCTGTCAATATCGTTATTTAATTTTATGTTTCCATCTACACTGCTTACAATGCAGCCTATCTTTGCATCATCGGCAAATTTCCTAACCCGGTCAATAATTTGCCTTCAACTCCATCAGCTTCAACTTTAGCTAATGTTCTCTTATGAGGGACTTTATCAAATGCCTTCTGGAAGTCCATATAAATAACATCCATTGACATTCCCCTGTGCATTACTTTAGTCAGCTCTGACAAGATAATTATTAACAAAAAGCTTTTCTGCAAAATGTTGCACGGTTGGTACTGCATGTATTATTCAATTACAAAATATTTAGTCACTAGCTGTAAGATTATACTCCAGACTAATTAATTTATGTCCAAGCCAAATCTCTTATCTGTTAGCAAAGGTGCACATATAACATAATTATATGATACAGAAAACCTTCAAATGACATTGGCCATTCAGGTTATCTGGCCTCAAACTGGATAGTAAATGATGCAGATTGAAGTTAATGATCTTTGACATACTTGTAAAACCTGTCCTTTAATCCAATTTGCAGCAAAAAAAAATCAGTTCATGACTGTTTCTAACATGGTCATTGAAACATTATAAATTTTTATTATGTCTTCACTAACAGTGTTTAAAACTGCAAATACAGCATGGATTTAGTTACAGAATCGTAGACAATTCGTCATAGATTACGGTTTATTAAAGCTATCGTTATCTTGTACTTACTAACTATTGTATACAGTAGCATCCTGTTTTCACCAACATCACTCAGCCCCAATACACCATACTCTTGTATTCATAAGGAACTTACAGTGCTGACTTCCGGAGATTCCTTAGATTTTCTTGCCTGTTTTCCCCTCAACACAAGTTCTGGAACAATGTGATTTCAAATGGATAGCAGCGGAATTGTGACATTTACATAAAAATAAAGGTCCAGTAACCTGGAACATGTCACTGAGCTTGTGTCCCGAGGGAAAGCCAGAGTGTAGAAATTGAGACTTTCCTTAAGTGACTTTTGCCATTTGAAAATGAGTTTACATAACACAAGCCTTCAAACTTTCATTTGAAGATAACATAGCTGCTAAGTTATTTTAA